>NW_020799095.1:144722422-144764987 GCF_003259725.1 Athene cunicularia | reverse complement strand
GGGGGGGCGCTGTGCGAGGAGGGGCGGCAGCCTCTGTGAGGGGGGCAAGGCGTTGCTTGCTTTAAACAATGTGAAGTCAAAGTTGGACTCCAAACTTGTGTGTTGGCAGAAGATCTTTGGCCTGGCAGCGTGTTTCTGCTTTTAGTCAGAAGTGGGCAGCAGGAGGGAGTTGCCGTCGTGCCCAGCTCCAGCTACCCCGGGACTGAAGGAGGGGGGCAAGCCGGGCAAGCTGTGCTTGGTGGCTGGGCTGAGGCAGGCGGTGCTGAATAACCCAGATGGAATTTACGTGAAACAGCTACTGATCCAAGGCAGCATAATCTCTTAATCCGTTCTCCTTGAAATAATCCTACCAGTTTCAAAATCTGATGTTTCAAAATTTGATACTCTGGACAGGCATGGGGAAATCTGAAAAGTTCTTTTTCTGTTGTACATGAAGTTGCTTCATGAAGGAAGAAGTGCCGGTCCAGTTATCAAGTTAGACAGATGTGTCCAAGGTATTCTCATTTAGTTATCAGCTAAAAGTTTATTAGACTTTACATACTTAGCTGACTTAAGGTCTGCTTATGTTACATCTGGTGAAAAACTAGCATTTCATTTTCTTATGCTGTTTGAATCTAACTTTCACAATGGGATAAGCAGGATCAGTGTTTCTGATGTTTTACTTTGAAAATAATTCCTAAAAATGTGAAACTGGGGAGGTGATATGTCTTCATGTCTAGCAGTTTTCAGCAGTCTCCATATGTTATTGGGAAAGTTGGCAAGACTATCACATGTGGGTGCGACTGGGGGAGTTAAAAGAATAAACTAAAATCCTTATTTGTTTATATAATTTCTGAAATACAGATTATATTTTTGAACTCTTGGGACCAAACAATGAAAGTAATAAAAAATTAACAGCCTGCCTTCCATAGATATGTATATTGAGTCACTGCCTGTAAAGCATGACCTGTTGGGATTAGAGTGTAATTTATTAAATGTTTCAGCCAACAATGGTCAGCGCTGAGAAATTCTGTATAGCTGCATTTGTCCTTTAAGTAGGGCTGGTGATAATAATCCTCCTAGTTCTTCTCTAGAAGAAAGTTTTAATACATTTTTTAACAGCCAGAATTACAAACGAATTATCATGGTCTCAACTCATTATGCAGGTGCAACTTCAAGTACAAAGATCATTCTATCACCTAAAGACACTTGCTCTCTCTGTTGAGGTGTTTCATTCAAGCTATTTGTCTCATTTTTTTATTAGCTGTGCATAAAGGAGTTCAAGCTTCAGCATACTTGTCATGCCATATGGTTTCAGGAAAATGCTGGCAAATAGTGCAGTTACTAGTTCTTACTAGCTGTCTGAATGAGACAAGCAGGAGCTTGGTGTTCATTCAGCCACTACTCACAGATTTAAATGTAACACTGTGAATAACGTGTCCTGATAACTCTTAGTTTTCTTTTAGAAACACTAAAACCAAAGGTTCAGTTGTCTGGCACTACAGCTCCCATGTCTGTGATGAATACCTTTTATTCTCTGAGGGTTTTAAAAATGTTTTCCTCCTTTTTGTGTTATAAACAGCTGTGGATATGGAGTAGACTTAAAAAGCTCAAATGACAGAATGAACAGTGTTGGGATTGAGGTTTCTTTGAAGAGAGCTGATATGTTTCAAAGCAGGCTTCTTTTATGATGTTATTACATAAATCATGTAGTATCTAATATTCAATAAAAGTCAGTAAAGCCCTTAGCATAATTGTAGTGCTGTTGTTTAAAACAACTGTTTTCCTAATTCAATTTCAAAACAGAGCAAACAGCTGTAGTCTGTGAATATGTATGTGTTGATCTCTTTGTGCTTCCTTATGTGTTATGTAACGGGTAGAAATTTAGTTGTAGAATACAAGAATTTCTCATTTCAGTGAGGACGTCAGAAGAGTACCCAGCCACCTTTCTGTTCAACACCCATCTTTCGTTTACTGTCAATGAAAGATCGACCTGATCCTTTGACACCATCTAGGGTGACAATTAAACTACCCAGTCAGTAACTGCACATACGTGAAATTGCTACATGGATAATTTGCCACCAAACTGTCTGGTTTTACTTCCCCTCATTCCAAGCTCATCTAAGTGGACTGCCCAGTTTTGCTTGAACATCTAAATCTTCTGGAACAATAATTCATACATGTGTTTATCCACACATGCACAAAACTCTTGTGTTCCCATGTGACCTGTCTTTAAATCCTTTTTAAAGAGATAATCATAACATCGGCACAGCTTTTAGGGCTTTCACTCTAGAAATATCTGAGGTGTGAGACAGAAACATCCTGCTCTGTAGCCAATAAAAATGTGAATTCCGTTAGTAATTTGGCAGTAGCAGTTCTATGTTTTCAAATGAATTACTAATTCACATAAAACTACAAGCAAATTTCTGCAGCAAGCAGCACAAAGTACCTTAGTTTGAACTGCTAGTGGAGGTTCAAAAGGGTAACATGAATGGTTAGTTAATCTTAGATGGCTAAGACTGAGCTCTTTTCAAGGAGTTTTAAAGAAAAGGTAAAAAAAAAAAGTAAAAAATCCCAAAGGAATTCATGTATCCCAGCAACAGTATAATGCAGGAATGGCAGAAAGTTAATGTTACCTTTATACTTACCTAGGAAAGATACAGGTAAGTTTTAAAATGTTGTAGACAGAAAAAACATAATAAATGTATAGTACTCATCAACAGAAACAAGTAAAGACTGGACTGGTGAGTGATTTACAGCTGCTCACCACTGTGTTGTTAAAATCCATTATAACAATTAATTTTGGGTTTCAATAGTGACAGTAGTTTTTACAGCAAAGACTCCGTGGCTTGCCCAGCCACCAGTAAAGAAAACCATTCCCAGGCATTTCACTGAGATATTTTTTTAATCTATTTAATCTGTTGTCAATTCAACAATCATTTTAGTAATACTTAGTGGCTTATTTTTCCAACCTCATATTTTTATAGTTGATTCTATAAACAGGTGGTAGTTACAATATTTTATGGCCATCCAAATGTAGTTGATGGGAGATGTTTCTACCAAACGTCATTAGGCTGCAGAGGTCAGATCCTCGGGGGCTGTGTTAAGACATTTACTCTGTCATTGTTCATTTTGGCAGGAGGTAGAGTGGATGAAAATTGACGATATTAACCAGCCCTGAAAGCAGAGCAGAGAGTTCATGCCAATTCTGTCCCTCAAACCATCCAGTAGTTGCTGGTAGATATCTTTTTATTTTTTTCCCAGTCTCTTCTCAAGCAAGAGTTCTCAGTGACAGCTATACCCACTAGGAAGACAGCTGTCAGGGGGACAGCAAAAATAGATTGGAATGATTACATTTTTTTAGAAATTCTCTGAAAGTGCTGAGCAGCCGCTGTCAGAAAAGTTACTGTCTTGCAGATGTCTCAGAGCAAGAATTTTAAAATTGCATCCAAAATCCTTTTCTGTCCAAATACTTTTCAAAACTATGGTCATATATACTTGGAGAATAAATTCTACATCAAAATTTAAGATGTCAATATTACAGAATCCTCAAGTGTGTAAGAAATGTTCTCATATGATGAATATATACACACGTGTATGTATTTAATAACAAATAATAGTACTGTGATCCACAGATGCGTTATTCTTAAGTCATTAATTGTCCTACAGTTAAAGAGACTTTACAAGTTTATTCAAACAGAGAAGGAGCCATTCTTATACCATTGGCTAACATACTTTTCATCCTTTCCTCTGGCATCAGGAATGTCTACAGTTATAATTTTTCTGGCACATTGGAGCAATTTTCATAGATTTTATTTTTAGGATTGGTGGTGTTTCTATAAAGTAAATAGGTTTATAATACTGTGTTGAAATGATGTCTGTGTTATTAAAATTTAACTTACTTGTCCAACTGGGGCAGAAGGGGAATGAGGCACTTTTACCAGTACAGAGTGGGTGGTGATGTGATATCTCAAATACTCTATGTGAAACTCAGATTTCCTGAAGTGGTACCTGTAAAGAGAGCTGGCTATGTGTTTGGGTCCCAAGTGATCACACTACAGTTTTCATACTCCAAATCAGTGACATTAGTCGAGTTCCCAATCCCTTCCAGTGAGCTACTGACGTACTTCAGCATATTCTATATATCTGCATTGGAGTGTTCTCTTCCGTCTGCTATATAATGGGAGAGTAATGTCAAAGTTTTTGATTACCATAGCATCCAAAAATAGAATCTAATTATTTTCTTCCATTTTCAGTCTCAGCTAGACTTTTTTTTTGAGAATTGATTAAAACTCTAGAAAAGAACGTATGTGTTCCAGTTTTGTTACAAAGAATATTTATTCTGTGTCATTTAAAGTACTGACAACAAATAATGCACATTATGTTCCATGCAATTTATTTTTGTTTCTTTTTCCTTGGTTTCTAAGGCTTTTGCAATCATACTGGTCAGTCCCTAATAACTTAGGAACGAACAGGCCAGTTTCTGCCACAGATAGAAACAGATGTCTCACAGGTTCTGGGGGTTTTGTGAAAATCTGTAAAGGTTAGGCAAAAGCAAACTGAATTAGTGACCTCATTGAGAGAAAAAAGCACCACATGAACCCAACATTTTTTTATGTTGCTTGACCTGTTCTGCTCAGGCACGTTGTGCATACAAGCTATGGATGCAACCAACAGCAGATAGCAGAGATACAACACTAAGCCAGGCCTGACGTGTGCTTCTTTCTTCCCAGATGGCAGTGAGGGAATGGGGAGGGGCTACTAAAAGTATTAGGGGATGAATGAGGTCATGATGAAAAAAAGAGAGGAGTTGGGATTATTACAGTGGAGGTAAGGTATGTGGGATGCAAACCCATGGGAAATCAGGTTTCACTAGTTCCACTGATCAGAGAAAAAAATATTTACGTTTTTCCTGTTAATACCTTTTGGAGAAAGTCATGTCACATCCATTAAAATAACCAAATAAGTCTATAAAAGGCCAGTGGGTGAGAGCCTCCACTGAGAAAAAAAAGACAATTTCCTATCACAGTGGGCCAGATTCTCAGCTTGTGTGAACTGGCAGGATTAATTGAGTTGTGCTGACTTAATGCCAATTGGCTGACTGTTTTAGGATGTTAAAAATAATTCCAAGCAAATACAGAAGATAAACAAAAAAATTAGGCAGGAATATGTTTAGGGAAAAGAGCATAAAACACAATATGAAAAGTCATTATGTTGTAATAGGAAATGGTAGGGAGGTAAAATATTAACTATTTTAAGATGTAGTACCAAAACGAAGTAAGAGATTCATCCCTTTCTATCCCAAAACTGCAGGTTTTCTTTATCCTGTTACAGGAAGCATTATCAGTTTGGCAAGAAGACCTGGGCTGAGATAAAAGCCTGAAGCATGGATACAGAGAGGAGACCGGGACTCTGAGGAGAAGTCAGTGGCATGGTGAAACATTAAAGTGGCGTTAGGAGACAAGAGCCTGGGAATCATTCTTGGTTGAACTGCACAGGGTCATTTGTGCCCGCTACAGCATCTCCTCTCCTGTGCTAGGAACAGACTCTTAAGGCACAGGAATCCTACCACCCCTCTGCTGTTACTTGATCTTTGTAAGAAGTAGTGGTTAAATGGAAATACTGGGGTTAGAGGTAGCTGACAGATGACCTGCATCAACACTCATAATTTATTTTCTTTTAAAAAATCAATTCCCACCCACCCCCTCCCTCGACTGCATATTAGTCCAGAACATCTTGTTCCACTGGTTTATAATGTTTTAACCCCTTCTGTCTTTTTAGATAAATTCACGGATAACACTATATGGAGCAAAACCTCCGGTAGTTTTCATTTTGAAAATAACAGTATAGATGCAACATTTTCTTCTGGGTTTTTTTCAGTAATAAGTAATTGGCATGTATTTCAAATTTGCATTTTTGTGCAAATTTACAATGTGAGAAGTACATAAATAAGTCACCAAGCTGTATTTAAGAAATACCAGGAGGTGGCGTGTGCCTACTTAATTTGATTCCTCAGATTCAGACATTAGAGTTTTCCACTGCAGCCACCTGATCATATGCATTTTCTTACACTTGGACTTCTGCCATGTTTTAGGTACGTACCAATTAGTGTTTACCAAATGAGAAACTATAATTTGTTTGCTTATTGCTGTTCAATGTGTGTCCCAGTGAAGCATTTGTTACCTCTTCAGATTTTGCTTTTGAAACTTAATTTCCTTGCAGACTTTTGCCTGTTTAGGCATCATCGATATTTATCTGAGTTCCTCACAAAATGTAATGTGTTAATTTGCTTTACACAGCACTTTTTTGAGATGAGTAGATAAGACACTTTTACCTCGTTTGAACTGAGGCACAGAGATTAAGGTTTGAGATACAGAGTTTGCAATGCAGAAAACTTGGTTCTTTTCTGGAGTATTTGTCTAGAAAGGCAATTGCCTATGCTATACGAAATGGTCCCTTGCAGAAGCAGTCACTGCCAATACCCTTCCACTCACCTCCAGTATCTCCACTGATTTCACACTCTAGTCCTGTCTCCTAGGTCTAAAGTCCATCTTTTACTTTCTTAATCCCTCCAAAGCAAAATGTGTGGAGAGGAGTGGCTGTTGCTTCTTTCTTGGAAAAATGTAAAAAAATGTAAGTAGTTGCTAAGGGTAAGATAGGGTTTGTGAGTTATGTACGAGGTGTGAAGTCCCATAATTCAGGGCAACTAAAGCAAGAAGAGGGAGACTAAGTATGGAAGATGGTGGGAAAGGGGAAGAGTAGGTAGAGGCAAAGACCCTGCGCCCTTCTCTGTCTCAGAGTCTTCCAGAGCCATGCTGGCATCACTCAGTATCCCTCATCAGAAGCCTTACCCAAATTCACCTGTTTGACTCACAGTCCCCTTGGTCTTCCCAGCCCCTGCATGTATTGCTCATGTTTTTCTTTAGACATCTCCTGCCAGCTTTTCTCTTACCCGTTCGCTACCCACATTGCCACTGCCACCAAGTTGAATTTTGCCTACAGAGCTGAGAAGCTGAATAAAAGCCACCATAACCAAAGACATACATTAGAGACTATTCCCCAAATTTAGCATAATTTTTTTCCCTTCCCTTCCCTTCCCTTCCCTTCCCTTCCCTTCCCCCAGTATGCCAACAGAAAACTTTTATAAGTTTTCTTTGCTTTATCTAATTTGTGTTGGATTCTGCAGCCTGGGAAGAGGTCATGCCCTGACATGACATCTGTGACTACCAAAATCTAAAACTAGTTTCAGATTTGCTCTCAAGTATGCCAGCTGGTCCTGCATGCTTACAACCTGATTCTGTAAACCCTGTGTCCTTCATTAAGTATTTGTCTCACAGAAGACAAAATGCCTTAGTGCCAAAACTGATCAAAAAGGTGGCAGCCAGTAAGGCCAGCATTTCCTAAGCTAGGTTACTGCTGTCAGTACGGTAACCTGATGATGTCTGTCATTCATATTCTTTTTCTTTAGGCGCTGGAATTTATTAATTTTGCCCAAAGTGATCTAGAATTTGCACAGCCAAGTGCCACGTCCTGCCATGTACTTCTTAATCCCCTGAACCTTATTTGTGCTCTCTGGGAGCAGGTGGGATTCTCAAATTCATCTTTTCCAAGCTACAGGATGACCAATGAGAGATTGAAGGATGAGCATTTTAATAGAATGTAATCTGACTAAAAAAAAAAAAAAAAAAAAAAAAGCTTTTTGACATTGCTGACTTCTAAAACCACTTCAGGAAATGCTATTCAGAAAATCACTGACAGGGTCAATTCCTGACGTCACCTTGCCTTACGGAAGTTCACTGAAGTAAAGGAGATTGTATACATGTGAATGAACAAAACAGTTCAGAGTTGTTCATCTGCTGTGACAGCTACGCAGAAAATACTTTCTGTTGCTTGACCATATTCTGTCCTTTATCTTGGTATGATTTTGACAGAAGAACAGATATGACATTTATACTGTGTTTAGCACATCTGAGGAAACTCTTTAAAGTTTTAAATAGAAAAATATCTATAGCCCTTTATAACTAATCCTGTCTCTACTGAATAGGTAATTACTGAGATTAAACAAGTGTCTCTAAATTGCTTATGTATTCCAATTGCTTCTATTTTCTGCTGGTTTTATGAATGTCCTTCTAAAGAAAGCATGAAAGAGATATTTGCTTTTTGCTTTTTTTTTTTTTTTTCCCTCGGAAATAGCCTGCAGAAGAAATTGCTTTCATTTCAGGAATAACAAGTTGTTGTTTCTGAGGAATAAAAACTTTGAACTGGTTTCCACTTCAAAGTTTCTGAAGTAATAGAGCTTGCAGGTATTTTTAATACTCTAAATTCAAATCCTTACAGTATTGCAGAAAATAAAACAAACAATCAAGCAATTCTAGTTGAGTTAAAATAAAAATGTGACTCTTTTCTTCCAGCAAAACGTCACTGATGGAAAGAATTGCCATGCCCGATCCTCAAACTTAGTTCGCAACTCCTGCAGCAATAAAAGCAGTTATTTTTTTTAAATCCTTGATTATGTAGTGTAGGAGATGCTCTTCCCATAATCTAAGACTGTAAATAGGAAGAAATCATGATCCTGCTGAAAGATACTCCTTTGATTTTAGCAGAACAATTTAATTCCCAAATTGCTGCAGCATCAATGTGACAGAACTAAACACAGGCCTTATGTTTGCTAATTTCTGTTTTCTTGTGAGTTTTCCAAGAGAAAATAATTAATTTTCTTCATGGCCTTTCATTCACAAACCACAAAAAAGATGCAAAAATGCTCCATGGTATTGGTAGTACTTATGCATAAATTGTACCATGTTTAATGCCTTTTATCAAAGTAGCTGGACAGATTTTACAAATATAGATTCTGCAAGAGTTTCTTCCCAACCACTTGCCTTCCAATCATTCCTAGGATGCCTTGCACATGGTTATGTAGTTTTTTAAATTGCAAATAGGTCAGTGAGTTGCATCACACTCTTAAAGGATCTGAATCTTTTGTGGCCTTGTTTAGAACTTATCATGGTGGTTTTGCATGGAGGACAGAAAAAAGATGAACAACATATTACTTCCTTTGCAGAGTATTGTTTACATAGTGCTGGTATATGGAGAAGAAAGCAAATAGGGGTGGCAACTGGAAGCACTACTCCTGTTTGTCACATAAATGGGTTTTAAATGCAGATTTTTTATTTTTTATTTTTTAAGTATAGAAATTAATCGATATATAATGTTTTGAATCTTCGGAAGAACAGAACCAAGTAAGTGAAAAATCTCTACTTTTATCTCAAAGGACTCCTGGAAGTAGCATAGCCTGTTATAACTACTGCAGTATCATGTAGTTTTCTTACTTATAATTTATGGAAGGATAACTGGGTTAATCTAACAGCAGTAATCTATTTCCTCCCACTAAAATGGTTTTATTGTTCAGATAACTGGGTAGAATTGGCTGACAAAAATGGTGTCTAAGTGGGAAATCTTTTACTGTGTGTTGTGATTTTACTACAGGTGTGCAGTGTTTTGTATGCATCATTAAAATGTGTAGTTCCAAGACAAAATAGACTCTTAATACCAAACATATGATGTGGCAAAAGTCTGTGAAGAAAAATACAGGTCTTCTGGAGCTAAAGGTTCTTCTTCAGCACCTTATTAAAATCTTCCCTAATGTTAGAAAAAGGCCTCTTTAAAATGCTCCTGTGGCATCAAGATACAGGGGTGGGATTCTAATTTACCACATAATCACTCTTTGGGTGAGTATAATAAAGCCAAAGTGAGATGCATCTGATTTTTTTTTTGTTTACCTTTTAGAAATATTAAATGTTCAGAACTTCAAATCGGTTCTGTAGACAGATCTGTCAGATTAACCTTTCTCTCCCTCCATTCCTTCCCTCCTTCCCTTTTCTGTGTATCAGGATAGCTTCTCCGGAACTGTGATGACATTCACTCTGTCACTGGAGAATAATTCCATCATCTATTGCATCAATATGAGTAATTATGGAGTACTACCTCCTTATGGTTTTTGAAAACAAAAGCTGATTTTACAAGGAATAAGACATGACAGAATGATGTTCTTTCTTGCACTCATCTGGCCTTTCATGCTATGGTTAGTGGATCTTGTTACCTATATTGTAGTGTAAAAGAAGAAAATTGCTAATAGGAAATGTTTCTCACTTAGGCCTAATACTAAATTTTGCTTTGCTTATAATATGCAAACAATAATTTAAAAAAACCTTGGTCATTTAAATTGAACAACAACTATCAATTTGTACTGGAGAGAAACTGATGGCTACAACCAAAAAATACTATGCCATGATGTAATTAAAGACCTGTTTCAGTCAATTTCTGACCATCTTCCGATGTCTCACAGCTACAGACATACTTGCAAATGAATCAGTCCAGTTTTAGCCTCTACAGGCATAGGATCAAGTGGTTGGTTGTTACTGCTCACGGTTGATGTGCATAATCCACCAGATTTATTAATTAAGCATTTAAATTTTAAGCCATCTTCAGTATGATTTAAACAGGCAATACTATTATTTCCAAGTTCAGGAGCTCACTTTGGATAGTGTCCAAAGCATTCATTGCTTTGAATGTCTGATACGACTTCTGTCAGGAAATCTAAACATGTTCTGATCCCAAGTGGGCTTGGTCTTAGGCATCATCCTTCTACAGCCTTGGTGTTGTTCTCTTTCTATTTACAAAAACTGCAGAGAGAACAGTCCTTAGTTTTGCAACTGGTACATACTTGTGTACCTGATTGTTGAATGAAAGGTAACTGTGTGAACCACATTTTTACTGTATTAGCAATAAAACATTTAATGGCAAGAGCAAAGGCAAACTGTACTTTTTTTTTTTTTCTTCAGTATTGTATAAAATACAAAAGATTAACCTATTCTCCATCTTCTCCTACTACCTTTGGATGTTTGTCATTGATTACAAGCTTCTGATGTCATTACTTGGTTGCTTTCATGTTGCATCTTCTTATTGTTGGCTCAGAAGATACTTCAATATTCCTTGTATTTTTGTACACTCTTTCAAAGGGTAGGTAGAAAGCATTGCTGTCACATAATAAAAGCCATCCTGAAGGAAAGACTTTGTCTCCTTATTTGGCCTTGTTAGAGGTACAGGTTTGCATAAACCTCTCTTTCCCTCCCACCTGTGGTGCATACCAGAACGAGAGACGTACTGATTCCTACCTCATCAGGCCTGTTACAGAGAGAAGTGATCCATAACATTTCTATATACATTTCCACTTGGCTTGCAATAGATTATCTTTTTGTTCTCTTGCACAAGGCAGAACATCTTAAAGCAAAATGAAGAAGAAAAATAAATGAAGCAACATTTTTTCCAGGAACTCTATATAATGACAAGAAGCAACTTTGCTTACAAGTCAGAATAATGAGAGGAAGTAACTTGTATTTGGAGCATGCTGAAATTGAGAAAAAAAGCCCTGCTGTTGACAATTATCTTGACTTTATCCTTAATTTTCCTTCTCAAAGACAACTGAGAAACTGAAGGACTCCATCAGCCTCTCACCTTCAGCCTTCTCAGGCTTGTGTTAAGGAGTTTCAAAATGGCTCTCCAAAGCAGGTGAAAATGGTAGGTATTCATGGTTTCTTCATATGAGGTTGCTTTTATTTTCCTATAGCAATCATTAAGAATAGATTTATGTGATTGCATGTCCAACATGAACTTGAAGAATATTTGCTCAGAACTCTTCTTATCTTTGAAATGCTTGGCAGATAAAATTTCTGATCAGAATAGCTTGAAAGGTGCTTTCTTCAATTCTGAGACTAGATTACCATGCTATCATTAACTAAAATGTAGCTGGATGCAGTTATGGCAGGGACGAGGTAGGGACATGAGACAAGCTAAAGGTTTTTGGAGAACTTCAGCATTAGGAACAATTTCTCAGTGCTGCTCTCTCAATGTTATTTCAGCCCCAGCATCTCCTCCCAGCTATGCCCCCAGTTGTGGTGGCTGTCTGGAAAAGTAGTCTACTTAGATTCCCATCCCATGCCTTGCTGAGGAAGAACACACAACACAGTAAGGCACTCCCATAGGAAATTAAAATCCCAGCTGAGCAGTCACACTCTTTAGTTGTTGTGATGGTCAATTTCTTACCTGGTGATGAGTCTGGTGAGGAAAGATTTGAGGCTGGTACTGGTGTCACCCAGACTGCTGCATTGTGCCTTCAAATTTAAAATGAACAGTTCAAAAAGGCCACCTATTACACAGAATTTCCCCTAACATATGAAATCTCCTTAAGGTTCAAGCTGATTCAGTGTAGTGAGGGATGTGCTAATAGATCCTGCATTATCGAATTGTATATTTATAAATGAAACAGTTATAGACCCATTGTTACATCTCCTGAAGTGAATGGGATATTTGAATATAAATGATAAATGGTACATGATTGCACATCTGTAATATAGTAACTCACAGTTTAATACTACATCAAGTGTTCTAGCACTGCAGATTTCCTTATTCTGGTAACTCCTGTCTCTGGAGAGAAACCAAGTGAGGTGAAGCTGGGGTGAGAAGAATATAAAGGATGAAGGGAATGTTAGCACCATTCTTTTATCACCTACTTCTACTGATCCTGCAAAGCCTCTCTGTCTCCATCATCAGGTTTCAGGCACTTGGGAGTCAGCAAGGCCATTCTCCACGGTACTTCCACCCTTCTGGGATTGTCATTTGATGGGAGGAAGGGACAGAAAGGAGACTGTGCCCGCAAACCGTGAGGTACAGTTAGAACTGGGAGACAAATGCAAGAAAGAGTCACTGGTCTTTGAATATTTGCATTTCACAAAATGAATCCCTAGTGTTTTGCCTACAAGGAAGAAAACTGAAATTTCAAAACTGATTAAGGGATAACATTAGCCCTCTCCCTGACACAGATTCTGCCTTGGCTAGGGCTGACCCAGTTCTGTTCTTCCTTTAGCGAGACAGTATCTCACTAGAATAACAATATGTTTCAGTTCATACCACATCCCTTACCATTGCTAAGATTCAGAATATAATTCAGTTATAAATACAACTATTAATTTCAGGATCTCTAGGGATAGGCTGACACACCGATGCCTAGCTCCGACATTACTTCACAATGTATCTTATCTTACAGTCAGATTGCAAAAACATTTTTATACATTCTCCAGTTCTGATTAATAAATAAATCTGCAGGAAATAACATTTATATCAGAACATTTTGCTGCAGATTTACCTTTCCTGTTAAACTTGTTGGCTGCCTGAAAAATATAGTTTGTGTAGACTGTGCTTGTCATTAATAAATGCATTCACCATGAGCAGGAACTCAGGATTCAGACTCTGCCCTTGCCCTACTGTTTTTAGGGGCAAGACACTTCATCTGTTCTCCTGTTCCCCATATTTGAAATGTGATCAATAATTGTTACATCCTCTGTAAAGAACATTCACTTCCACTGATGCAAAGCACTTGTACTGGAGCAAGATGTTCTGATAATACTACAAACTGGCCATCCTCCCACCTGCTATCTCTAATCCAAGCACTAAAAATGTATTAATCTGCTCTGCTTCTCTTCCTGCTTCTCTCAAACCATGAGGCTGGATTAACTATAAGATTATAAGATTTAAGCAGTAATAATGAGAATTAGATTTTTCTTACTTCCTTCAGATGTTGCAGACTTAACTTGTGCCTTATTTAAAACTTTTATTCATGGCAGTCAGAGACTTAGCTTCTTCTGAGAAACTTTATTTCTAAGATCCATTAGTTAGGGCTTTGCCACACAAATAAAATACCATGAGTTGTCTACAGCCACAGCACTTTGTGCACAGCCTGCTTTTCACCACAGTGTAATTTTACATTACGTTATTTCTAGTTTCATATTTCATGCACATTTTTAGTTCAGGTGAGTTCTGATTTTCTGAATTGCTGTGTTCCTTTTTCAAACTGAGCTCAGTTCCCCTCGACAGGGCAGTGAGAGAGCAGCTGGGTGAGCAGCGGGCTGTCAGCCAGCGTCACCCACCACACAACCGAAGGATGTTTGCTTCTTAGAATTTGATCCTGAACATTTATCTTGATACTTAGAAGAATTCACATATTAATCGTGGCAGCTCAAACAGGATTAATACAGTAAAACAACCCAGTTTTCCATAAATGGCATGTGTTTTTAAACAATGTATTTTTAAGCAAATTACAAACTGCAGAAAATGTATTTTATAGCACGAATCACACCCTGCGATGCATGTGGCTTCACTTTGCCCCATGGAATACTTTAATAAACCAATTAAAGTACTTTCTGAAATAGTATACTAATGAAATCATAATCACATCTATAAATGTCCTGAGTAGACACTAATCTTAAAGTAGGCACAATGGAAAAATGTTATATGCATGTTCTTTGGAGCCTAATCTGATCTGAAAATAATTCATATGAAAACAAATCAGCTACATGTTAAGTGAGCGTCTTTCAGTAGATGATCTGCAGTCAGTTCCATTTATCTTCATACGCTGTTGGCAAGTTTAACTTGTTTCTCAGTATTGGATTAAGAAGTAGTGGGGTGAAGGAAGCATCTTGTTCCATATTTTCCTTTTGGCAAGTTCCATGCACTGTAAATGCTCCTGCCAGGGGCAAGCAGTGGAAGTTCAGGTTTTTTAAACTCTTGGGCTTTGACCTAAATGTTGAATAATCTCGATGATTTGGGGGGAAACCAGGTTGGAGCAAGGGCCAAAGGCGGCCCAGGCAGAGGAGGGGGAAGCCGAGGAGGGAGCAGCAGCAGAGGGACCCCGAGGCCGGAGGAGGAGGAGGGCAGGAGGTGCTGCAGGCCCGGCGCAGGGATCCCCTGCAGCCCTGGAGAGACCCCGCGGGAGCAGAGACCCCCCCTGCAGCCCGGGGAGGGCCCCACGCCGCAGCGGGGGGATATTTCCTGCAGGAGCTGCGGCCGTGGAGAGCCCCGGCGGGAGCAGGTTGTCCCTGCAGGACTGCAGCCCGGGGAAGGGCCCGCGCTGGAGCAGGGACACGGGGCAGGAGGGAGGAGCGGCCCAGAGGGCTGCCAGGGACCCACCGCCACCCCCAGCCCCTGCGGCCTCGGGGGAGAGGAGTCGGCAGGGAAGGGGGGAAGTGGGGGAAGTCGGGAAAGAGGAAAAGTCAAGGAGCAGGAGGTGGTTTAGTTTTTCCTCTGTTTCTCACCATCCAACTTTATTTTTATTGGCAATAAATTATTCTCCTCGAATCTGGTTTGCCTGCAATGGTAACTGGTGAGTGATCTCACTGTCTTCACCTTGACACATGAGCTTTTTCATCCTGTTTCTCCTCCTGTCTCACTGAGAAGGGGAAGTGAGAGTGCGGCTGGGTGGGGATCTGACAGCGAGTCAGGGTCAACCCACCACAGGTGCTAATAGTTAAAAGCAGAATACACTGCTCAGTAATCTGGAATGTGTGTGAAAAAGAAGAGCAGCATCCAGGGGGCTGAAACTTTGCATGTGAAACAGAAAAGCAAATACTGCACATGCCACTTCTGACACTAATAACTCCTGAAAATAAGAGAAACAAAGTTGAGTTCTGATGAGTCTTTCCAAAAAAAAAAAAAAAAAAAAAAAAAAAAAAAAAAGTTTATTTAGATGAATAGATGAAGTACATAATTTTTGTCTGGGAGATTTGTATCCTATTGTTAAGAAAAAGGTGAAATAACTTCTATGTTACACACTAGAAGCACTTCTTTTGTGGCTGACATCATCATACTCTGCAGTATTTTGTAATAAAGGAGTCTCCATTGCTGTGCGTCACTGGGACAGATCCTAACTGCTACAGACAGACAGAAAACCAAACAAGTTTCTATATACACTGATAGAAAATAATCACAAAATCACAGAATCGTTGGGGCTGGAAGAGACCTTCTGAGATCATCTAACGCAACCTTCCTACTCCAAACAGGGTCAACCAGAGCACATTGATTAGGACTGCGTCCATTCAGATTTTAAATATTTCCAAGGATGAAAGCTCCACGACCTCTCTGGGAAACAGCTTGACCACACTCACAGTAAAAAAGTTTTCTTATGTTCAGATAGAAAACTCCCTCTAGTTTCAATCTGTGACAACTGCTTCTCATATTGTCACTGGACAGCACTAAGAGGAGTCTGGCTCTGCCCTTCCTCTGTCCATCCTCTGTCCATCAAGTATTTATACACATTGATAACATGAGCCTTTTCTGCTCCAGGATGAACAGTCCCAGCCCTCTCAGCCTCTCCTCATTATGACATGCTCCAGTCCCTTAATCATCTTTGTGACCCTTTGCAGGACTCACTTCAGTGTCTTCACTGGACAGATGAGAGCTGGACCCAGGTCTTCAGATGTGTCTCATGTTGGATGAGTAGAGGGGGAAGATTAACTCCCTTGATCAACCCCAGCAACCTTCTTCGTAAAGCAGCCCAGGAGGCTCTTGGCTTTATTTGTCATGAGGGCTCATTTTTGGGTAACAGTCAACTTTGTGTTCACCAGGTTCTCCCAGAGCTTTTCCTGTCAAGCCCCTTTCCAGCTGGTTGCTTCCCAGTACTGGTGCATGGGGTTATTCCTCCCCAAGCACAGGACTTTCCATTTTCCTTTCTTCATGAGATTCCTGTCAGTCCACTTCTGCAGCCTGTCAAAGACCTACTGAATAGCAGGCACATATCTCATGTATTAGCCGCTCCTCCAGTTTTGTATCATCTGCATACTTGCTAAGGGTGCTGTCTGTCCCATCATCCTCATCATCAGTGGAGATCTTAAACCGTGTTGGTCTTTGGGATACAAAGGTAATTTACCTCCAGCTAGACTTCATGCTACCGATGACAAATCTTTGAGCGCAGCAGTTCAGCCAGTTTTCATTCCACGTGGCTGTTCTTTATCTAGTCAATATTTCATCAGCTTGTCAATGAAAAGATGATGTCAAAAGCATTGCTGAAGTCAAGATAAACAGTAGCCATTGCTTTCACCTTGGCCACTAGTAATTTTGTCCTAGAAAGCTATCAGATTAGTCAGGCATGATTTCCGTTTCATGAATCCATGCTGACTTTTCCCAGTCACCTTCTTGACCTTCATATATGTAGAGATGGTTTTGAGGATTATTTTGAGGATTATTTGCTCCATCGCTTTCCCAGGGATTACAGTGAGGCTGACCAGCCTGTAGCTCCTAGTTCTTCTTGATATCTCGAGGCTACTTAACGCTTTTGCCAGTCCTAGGAGCCTGTCTTCAGCAGAGTAAGACAGAAGCAAATCTACTGCTTAGTATCACACTCAAGACATTGGTTCAAATAAGGGTTTGTGTTTTCTTGTCCAAATGACATATCCATGTTTTTAAGGATAACTTCCAGTTTTCATGTGTAATATAGTGATTTAAATCCCTAGAAACTAACCTTATAAGTTTTGTAGTAGAACAACTACTTATAATGATTAACTGAGCCAAGATGCTTATGAAATATTTCAATATCAGAGGTTCAATTTTTGCATCAACTGACAGTAAAAACATCTGCCACTAAAGCTGTATAACACTTCAAGCGAAAAGGATTCAGAGGTCACTTGAATTTATAACCACAACTGATGTGAAGTACGAGTGAAAATCAACTGATGTCCACTTGATACTGCACAAATCTCTCTGTGAGAGTGGATATAAATTCTGTCGGCAGCAGCAGGGCAAAAAGTACTGTGATGCTTTTCTAAAGGTCAATGGTTTGATTCAAATAACCACGTTGCAGGTGGATGCCACTTGCTTCCCATCCCTCTTTCCTAGCCGGCACCGAGCATTAGATAAAAACTCTAAAATTAACATAGAGCACCACCTCTTGATGGGACTGCTTTCTGCAATGTAATTGTTGCAGAGTTCCTCTCCTCCTTCCTCCCTGCCCCCTTGATAGATGTAATGAGAATTTGGGACAAGTAACACAATATTTTGCTATTATGAATCTGTAGAAGTACAATTATTCTGCATCCCTGCAGGCTGCAGGATCAATCTGCCCACACAAGTCCTGTTAAGTGTTGCTATTTGCAACCCTCATGTTAGACCTGTCCACTCTGGGCAAGCTGCCTGCTGGACACCTCCACCTGTTGACATCCCAGGAGTACTCCAGATATGCCAGGACATCTGTTGTGCTTTAACCCTGGCCAGCAAATAACCCCCCACAGCCACTCACTCTCTCCCCTGCAGCAGGATGGAGGGGAGAATTGGAAGGGTAAAAGTGAGAAGACACATGAGTTGAGGTAAAGACAGTTTAATAGGTAAATCAGAAGCCACACATGCAAGCAGAGCAAAACAAGGAATTCATTCACCACTTCCCATCAGCAGGAATGTGCTCAGCCATCTCCAGGAAAGCAGGGCTCCACCATGATAATGGTTACTTGGGAAGACAAATGCCATCCCTCCAAATGTCCCCCACTTCCTTCTTCTTGCCCACAGCTTTTCTTCTGTGTGGGAATTGTCATATAGTATGGGATGTCTCTTTGATCAGTTGGTGCCAGCTGTCATGGCTGTGTCCCTTCCAACTTCTTGCACACCCCCAGTAGTGTGAGAAGCAGAAAGGGTCTTGATGTTGTGTAAGCAATGTTCAGCAATAACAACCAACCCCGTGTTATCAACACTGTTTTGTTCACAAATCCAAAGCATAGCACCATACGAGCTATAACTTTTATTTCAGCCAAAATGAGTGCAGCATCTTAAACGAAATAGGATTGGACAACTGAGTCAGTTCCTCTATTGAGAGGTAGGAATCCACATTTAGGTGCTTTAACAAGGAGGTAGATGTGGCAGGAATAGGAAGCTCTTAAATTTGATTTGCTACCACCAAAAAAAAGTAGTTTTGGTGGCAGCCTTGTATGGAATTTTATTTTTTATATAATTCAGTCATCCTGATGATGTTAGCCCACTTCATAGTTGTTTTTTTTTCTTCTTGAATTTCACTATTTTGGTATAAAAATTAATCTTTGTTTTAGGTGGAACTTTTCCTCAACAGAGATTAAAGGAATGAAAACTCATCTCAATAAATAGGAGCCTTTGTTAGAGAACCCTTAAGGTCTGTTAGCATACACACAAAAAAAAAAAAAAAAAAAAAAAAAAAAAAAAAATGGTAATTCAGGCACCTACAAAAATAAATAACCAAAAAAGCCTAGAAAAATTCAGAAGTTTACAGACACTATGTGAGAATCTCTTGTAACTATTGCCTATTTTTGTATAACTTTGTCAAGAACCAGTTCTCTTCTAACAGCAAAGGTTAACAGGTATCATCACAGACTAACTGGCATAAATAGGTATTTTCAGGTAATTTACTGCTCTCACACATTTTCAAATTAGTTAGCCATGTTGGACAAAATAAAAAAAAAAAAAACAAAAACAAAAACAGTGATGGGACAGTGTCTATAATAATCCAAAATGTGCAGATTCAGAAGAAAATTGGTTCATATATGGTTCATTTCTTTCACGCAGAAACATGAGCTCAGAACTTTAAGGACCTGATGCTTAAACTAATCAACCTGCTGGCTGACTAGACCCTCATAATATTATTTTTCTGAGAAAGTCCTAGCATCAACCGATTTTTTTTTAGAGTACTGAATTCTATGATGACTTTCATTTAAGGAACAGAATAAAAGAATATTATCTGTCAGGACAGAGCATGCTGTGGGGAAAACATGAATGCATGCTTTTAGTTAGCATAAAGTCTGTGATATAATAATAATAATTTTATTCTGCTACCAAAATGTATGACGCTTCAGGATTTCAAAATTCTTTGTGTGTTATCCATCACATTACAGTCTTGTGCAGATAATAAAGTACCACAGACTGATTTATGCTTTAAAGCTAAACAGTGGTTTAGAGACTATGTACCAAACTTCCTGTCATTGTCTCAGAAAAATAAATCACTTTGACATTTATATTTCTAGGCTATTAAAAAATGTGACTGCTAATTAGAATGAAAAAATGTAGCTTCGCTATTTGTTCAATTGAGCTGCATAGTAATGCACTATCAAAAGGATCCAGAGAAGAAAAGATGCACTAAATTAGTAACACCAAACTTGAAAGTTTCTAAAAAGTTCACATAAATAATTAATCTCAAAGAGGAATATAAAAAATTAAAAGTAACTTGAATCTTGTGAACGTGTGAGTCCTTATGCAATCAAAACTCCCACAGAAACAAGAAGTTTGCCAATGAAAGAAGAGAGGACTTCAGGGCTTAGGAGATGAGATCAGCTGAAGTCGAGAATGAGCGTTTATGAAAAATGATCCAATCCGAAAAACTGTTTCTTGAATTGAAGCAGTAGTCTAATACTTCCTTGTAGACATGATTGTTTTCTAATCCTGATTTTTTCCACCTTATCCTCTGAAACAAATACAAGAACAGTGACTTACAGAGGTAAATTTTCCAGCTTTCCCCCAAGTTTATATACGGAGCATGACATCGTGTGGTATGGAATATCCCTCTGGCCAGCTGGGGACAGCTGCCCGGGCTGTGTCTTCTCCCAGATTCTTGTTGGAGCCTACTCGCTGGCAGGGCAGTATGAGAAGCTAAAGAGTCCTTGACCACTGCTTAGCAACAACTAAAACGTCAGTGTGTTGTCAACATTACTCTCATCCTAAATCTAAAACACTGCACTATACCAGCTGTTATACTATGACGAAAATTAACTCTATCCCAGCTGAAACCAGGACAGACCCCTACTGCTCACTTGCTTCTAGCTGTTCTCCCTTTCTGTTCTAGTATGTTTCTACACTTAAATTACATCTTACATTTTCCCAGAACAGCTCCAACAAGTCCAGCAGAAGACAAAAGTCAATTGAAGGAAGAAAGCTTAAAGTGCTTTAGATAGATAAAACTAGTATCTAGTATTTAGAAAGGTAAAACTAGTTAGCAGAGAGTGAGGACTACAAGACCTGTGATGCTCCCCATCAATAGCAGCTTGCAGCTGGGTTTGAAACAGAGAAGTCTGTCAACAGCTTGTACATAAACTTCCTACAACTGTTGAAGTCTTCAGTTCCTCTTGAATCCTCTGACACTGCTGTACTCAGTATCAGAGAAAAAAAAAAAAAAGTGTTTTTTTTTCTGTTTATATACGGACTTGAAAACTTCCTGGTGGCCCTTTTGCTGAAAGGCCCATGCCATGAAGGATTCTGTCAGCTCTGCTCTGTCCCTTGTTTTCCCTCAGGTGAGGAAAATACCATCCTCTGGAGAAACCAGGTCCAAATCAGTCATGAGAAAACACTGAAACTAATGAATGAATTTTTTTAAAAAACTACTATCATATATACATAGGACTGTATTAGTAGAAATTACAGTTTTAAATTGTATTATACATGATCATTGCCTTATATAAAAAAAATCCTCATTGTGTCTAGTTGTTGCAGACCTACGTGCCTTTACTGACAGTTTGCTGAGATGAGCAGGAAGATGGTGTAACTGATGTATAACAAGTTCATGCTTAGATGTGCACAGAGGAGAAACAATTCTTACTCACTCCAGTAGCCACATTTTAATAAGCCTCCTGTGCCCCTCATTTTTCTCTTGGACTTTTTTCAGCTTGCTTTCCATTTGTTTGCCATGAGGGTACATGTGAACACATGCTCACTGACTCTTCAGAAATCCTCCAGATCTAATTTACTGAAGGCAGGAGCAATTGAATGCACAAAAGAAACCTAAATAGAGTTCAGTTTAAGTAAAAAATTATATATATTTTTTTGTTAAAAAGCATTTTTAAAGAGGAATGCTAAAATTATTTCCCTTTATTGTTTTAGGCAATAACATAGAAACCTATATGGCCTTAAGTATTAGTAGAAGAGCCACCTAGTTGTCATCTCATAAAACATGCTGTTCCCTGTTGAGATTTTAGAAAACCTGTAAAGACTTTTGTGTTTGGAAGTGCAAAATTAATTGTATAGAGTGTCAGCAATCTTAGGCAAAATGAAGCTTTAAGGGAGACATAATGGCAGAGAAGGTAGTGGTATTTAAATTACTGGGTCAAAAAGGATGGAGCTATCAACAGGTGAACAAATAACCATAATCCATGAAGAAAACTCCCAGAGCAAAGTGGTTATTTCAACCCATTAAAGGATTCAACTTTTTTTCTAATTTTTGAAACAGATGGTATGACAAGATTGGCAATGCTGTACAGCACGAGCATAATCTAACTCAAAGCTGAGCTGAAAATAACAAAATGAAACAGCATGGAAAAAGACTTAAACTAACACATGCATGGGGAAAGAAATTCAAAACAAAGAGATGAAAACAGAAAAAGAAACCTGGAAAGCAAGTGTACTAAAAGAGGCCAAGAAAAGAGTGGCGTACAGATGATGTCCGTCTAACCAGGAGAGGGGTTTTAGCTATGCAAAATTTAATTATCCAAACTGGAATATGGGTGTGATGTTGGGACTTGCACTTCTACACTCAGCTAATAGATCAGCGATTACCTGTCGTTTAATGATGAGAAGTCACTGAAGCTTGTTTCAATGCCTTTTCTAACATTTTCCATACCTTCCTGACCTTCTTCACTGCAGTCATGATGAACCATGTTTTATGGTTCAGAAAATTTGTAAATCTTGTTGTCAGAGTTGCAGATTGCTCTTTTCTCCTCAGGCCCCCAGGGAAGATCTGATTCAGCTCCACAGTGCCATCTTCTGAAAAAACAGCACTGGGTGCTGCATATTTGGATATTTATCATGAGCAAATAAATATTCACCTGGTCCAGCTGTGTCCAGTGAGATCAGACAGAGTGACAGAACCGCCCTTCCCTAACCAAAGTGTTTGAGGAGGTCTCTGTCTTTCATAATTCTTTTTTTTTTTATTATTATTTTTTTTATTTATAGCAATATTTAAGCAATTACCATACATTACACTTCCACAATACATTCCTTTATAACTGGTTATGTATAATAGTTCAATATATCCTTTATTTTCATGTGAGTAAAAAATAAAGTTAATCATAACTCATTCAGAGATTTGATGGCTGTGAGCAATTCCAATTCATAAATCTCAGGACTTGTTTTTTTTTGTCCTTTTATGTTTGCTTCTGTAACACCTTCAATACTTTTTTAATGGCCTCTTTTTTGTGACTTCTAATACATAGATTCAAAAAACATCCTGAGTTTAATTATCTCATAAAGAGAATCAGAGTGATACTTCATGGAATGTTTAATTTTCGCTGGATGTCTCAATTTTTTCTTTTGAATCAACAGTCTTTTGCTCTACTAGCTTAAATTTAACATGGTTTATTTGGATAAAGACCAAACCTATCCAGTTTTTCATTATAATACGTTAATTGAAATAAATTCAGAAACACTGGTAACTGCTTTGGAGTGCAAAGTGGTTTCCTGAGAAGTTAAAAGGGAGTCCTGACTCCCGTTTCCCTTCCTGAATGCTTTGTACACAATTACGAGTGTTGTCAAGTCCTTTCCTTGCTTCCTTCTGTAACGTGTGTGGTGTCTTATTTGATCTGTGCAAAATGTTTATAATGAAAACTGAAAAAAACAGGATTTTTCCAAGTTGGTTTTAATTTCACCAAATAGTGATGCCTGGTCCAGTACAGAAAGATAAAACTACAGCCATTTGGTGACATTCTGTGCTTTGTTTGCTCACAGACTGCCTATGTCTGAGCACCTCAAGTGTTGGCCAGCAAAATTACAGGTGAAAGGGTAAAGAAACAGTAGGGTAGTCATAACGGACTTCTGTATCATGCCATTCTATACATTTAACTTTTATTTCCTTAAACTAAGAAGCTTCTTTCATTAGGGTTGCTACAGAAGATTTGGAGAGACACAGTTACATCCAAAAGGGTGCCTCAGAACGTGAGAACTACATGAATGTTTTACCTGACTTTTCCTTTGGGAGAGCCTCTTCTTGCTTACTGAATACCTCTCTCTCCTATCTCAGCCTGAAGAAGGTCCCTGTTGTAAAAAACATGTACCCCGCTCTCAGTAATTGATTACTAGGATATCTCCCAGTAAGGTAGGTGGTTATATAATTTAATTTCCTTCTTCTCAGTCCTTCTTATGTTTCATTATGTTGCTCTTTTGCATGTCTTTTCCTGCCAGCTTGGCTTTTCCTCTTACAGTCTTTTGAAAGCTCAGAAGTACATATGCTCACCTTGTAAAAATCATATAACTTGAAAAAATAACTTTATAATAACCTCATTAAATTCATGATATTCATTCTGTCCTGAGCTTCATATTGAGACAGTATAACCAATGATGAAATGAAAGAACGATGCTTAAGCCAAGTAGCACCAGCCCATGGGCACTTGTCAGTTTTCAGGACAGTTGTTCTTAACATTTAGTAATTTTAATTTTGTTCGTTTTGAAGGAAAGATTCTAAACACGTGATAAAGAATCTGAGTGAAAATTATTACCTGTTGTAATTCAAAATATAACAATTATTTGCTTGGGCCAGGGTTTACATTTTCCATTAACACAGCAGATACCAAGGAAAGGTTTTGCATTAGGTTTATAAAAAATCGTTACATGAGCAACAGATATATTCCTTAATAATATCTCACATTCCTAATTAAAAGTAGTGTTTTACAGAGAGTGTCTTTTTTCTGACTTGATTTTAAGTCATTACAGTGACTCATTAAAATACATTGTTTGTCATAACACTACCATTTTTTTTTAATTGACGTGTCCAGAACAATTTTTTTTTTTTTTTTTTTTTTTTTTTAATTTTTTTTTTTTTTTTTTTTTTTTTTTTTTTACAGTATTACAATCAGCTTTCAATGCTGGGAATCACTTTGGGTATGTACAGAGGGGGTTATGGGGATACATCCTGTCATTGCCTCTCAGTATGTAAATACTGCATGGCTGCACTTCTAAGTGCAAAGGTTCACCATGGGACTTTGTGTATACAAATGTAAGAAACTGTTTTCAAGCCCTCATGGTGAATTTAACATAACTGTAGCGTATAGTGACACACTGGCTGACTGCACAGATCTTTGATGGTATTATTTTGTGGTAGATGGCCTATACGGAGGGGAAGGGCCTGGGCAAAGACATCACGAAGGTGTAGTGGTATAAGCAATAGGGAGTGGAGAGAAAGCTGAGGTTCATTTTTACCCAGAACCTACAGGAACTTCAGTCCAGCTGTATCCCACTCAATAATATGCCCTTCTACCCTCCTAGAAAGGCCTTTCATTCTCTCCTGTTCACGCTTTTATATACTCATTATATCCTTGGATGTAGATCTAGGTTAGTGTCCTGACCACACACACAGGGGAGTATTTCATATAGTGCAAAGTATAAAAATGTCAAACTGAAATCCTGCTAAATGAGAAAATTAGGAGTATTTACTACAACCAAACAGAGCATTTGCCTGACAAATCCAAAACTGTTCAAATCCCGATCATGCAGATCGTTTTATTCGAAAGAGATGTGCTTGGTTTTCCAAATTGACATGTTTTTCTGATCTGTTTATTTTGCTAATAAACTCCAATATCAGATGGGGAATTCATCAAGGATGAATCAAGCAGTCAGTGCTGAGGATAGGACCTCCAGATGCTCTGAACTGCCCTCTGGGAATGCTGCTCTCCCCTCTGCCTCCATACCCAGCCTGGCAAAATCAGCCTGCTGATACAGGGCTCAAGCAGGCTGCACACAGCCTTCCCTTCCTACAGGTTCATGCCCTGGTGGGGCTGGGATCCCTAAGGAACTAAATCATGCCTCTAACTATGGAAATAATATGTTGATGCTTTGCTCAGGTGCATATAATCTCCTCTCACGTTAATAGCTGCTCTGTCTGAAGCACTGCTAGCACTATTACTGCTCTGCTTGCAGAGGGGCTTGTTTCTGGTAGGTATGCTTGACTGACAAAGAAGTTATTTGCTTGAATTTTTTACCCCTGCTGCTGTGAAAAGCTTTATGTTGTGACATCATCACCAAGCAGTGATGCAGTACCTTCAGTAAATACCACGCTGTCAGGACAGATTGAATTTCACATCATGGTGGCTGATCAAAGTAGTCCACTTTCCCCTTCTCGCTAGCTGCCTGGCTGCTTCCTTCCTCCTCCTCCCCCTTCCATCTTGTTCCCCCACTCTCTGTCCTTCCCTACTTTCCCCCATGAAAGGATAAACATTCCCTCACCAATTTTTCTTAAACTAATAGGAGGGATTGCATCTCCCAGTTCCATTTAGTTCTTTGGCTCTAATCTAACCAAAACACACCCAAGGAGGGTTTTATCATGCTCTAGAGATCCTTATGTGACTCTAGGGACTAATAATGGCTATTCAGCAGCTCACTTATATACTATGGAAACAAAGATGGATAACCCAAGGGAAAGAGAAATAAAAGGCCTAATCAAAGGAAAGAGATATCTTGAAGATAAAATGTGGTGGATTCATAAACCAGTGAAATACAAAAGACTCCTCCAGATGGCAGAGGTTGTGAAGGAGAAAGCTTCCCACTGTAAAAGATAAAACAGTGTGAAGTCACTGAGGTCAGGAAAAAATATCGCTGCTGTCATAGTTATAGCCCTCAGATGAAATGATACCTTTATTTGACATTTGTCCCATTCAGATGGGGAGGTCCAGCTGCTGACCTGCTGTCTAGATCTGGCTTATCCATCCAACCTAGAGTGGTTATTTAGGCAGCAAGAGTTACTCTAACACTTGAGTGCTTCCTTTCAATCACAGGGTCAGGTTGGATGGGGCTCTGAGCAACCTGACCTACTTGAAGATGTCTCTGCTCATTTCAAAGGGGCTGGATTAGATCACCTTTAAAAGTCCCTTTCAACCCAAACCATTCTATGATTCAGGGATGTCCCTGTACAGAGCATGTCATGAGCTGCTCCTGCCTCTGCTGTCCAGAGAGGGTGAAACAAGGAGCAGACACTGCTTGCACAGTCAAGCCTCATCTAGCTGCAAGAGCTGCTACTGTCATATCCATGTAACCTGCAAGGAAAAGGAATAAGCCCCCCACACACACACATATGCTCCCACAAATAACCTATTGGACCCACCTTTTAAAGCTGTGATGCTAGATTAAATGGATTGTCCTTAACAAAAACAGCAGCAATGAGTAAAAAGCCTTCCTAACTGAAAAAAAACAGGTCTGTTAATTCCCCTTCAGTGCTCTTTGCTGTTTCATAAGATGTCTGATTTTAATTCTATTTCCTTAACACATTAATAACAGGACACAGCCCCAGGTAATTGCTCTTTGCTGTTGGAAATGAAACTGGAAGCATTTGAACTTCCTGTGCCTGTGAAGGGTTTACCTTCTGGGTCATGGGGGACTGCACTGAAATTGCTTTAAAGGTTTTTCTTCCTTGCTTTTGAATTTGTGAATCAGCAAGTGGTTTTCTGCCATCAGTCAGGTGTACTTTATCTGAGTCATTTAGATGAGAGACCCAAATTCTAGTCTTGATTTCTCTTAGGCAAAAACTTTAAAGGTAAAGGCTGCTTTCAGACTGAAATATGATGTTTCATGGTTGGGACTCAACCTGAGGGGCCTTACAACATACATTCCCCAATCAGTTACATATCTGGGGAGCATCACCCATTCAGCCTCTCGGAATTTAAGAATAAGAAAGCAGAATCCATTTACTCAAGTCCCCAAGCAAAGCAATTTGGACTTTGACTTTTTGTAGCATCTTTTGGCTGATTTATGCTATGATTAAATTTTTTGTTGCTGATGATGCATTATGCATGCAATATCTGATGAAGTAAGATCACTGTAAAGTCTAAAAATAGAGTTGTTCAAGTATCCTTAAAAGAAAACCTGACATGAATAATAGCTCACACATCAATGAAACTGAGCTGCAAAGGCACAGTCCTCATATCCACACTTCATGCAGAATTTAAAGCATAGACAGATCTCTGTTGTGCATATTTCTACCATATAGACCTCAGAGGTGACTTGATTTAATTTAGTTTAATTTAATGAGACAAGAAGACTGTCAAGGTGTACACCGAGTTTTTCCGTACAGCAAAGGTTGATAGTTTTGCCCGTTTTGCCCTCTCCTGTTAATGCATTGCAGTTGGCTGGTCATGACTGCTCCTCAGCAGACCAGTGGGTGCCAGTGCAAGTCAGGGGTAGCACTTCAAAACAGCTTTTATTTTCTCTCAAATAAAAGAATGAAACAACTCAACCTTATCGATATCAACAGAGGAAAACATCTTTCTTTCTTTCAAACTAAGCAGCCACAGCCTAAACATCTGCTCTCTGCCTGAATCATTTATTCTCTTCTTGATGTGAAAATGTGCTCAGGAGGGTTCAGGGCTTAAGACTGATTCCCATAACCTGCTTATTAGTGTCCTAGTAGAAGCATCAACTGCTTTCTTGAGTCACTGGGGACTCTAAACCCTGTTGCATTTTCCCCTTCCCTTGGAATGGACACCTTTTAAGGGTGAGAACATAATTCAGCCTCCTCCAGGGTGATGAGGATTGCTCAGCTAAACAGAGCAATGCATATGTTTTAGTCTGTATATTCACTGGGTAAACATGTCTCTGTGGGTGAGACACAGTTATCCAGAACATGATAGGGGATCCAGTCACCCTTGGGCAGCACATCACTTCAATTTACCCTCCTTCACATAGCTTGAAAGGGGAAGAACAGTGTAGAGAGATCCTAAAAAAGCTATGGTAAGAGATTCTTCCAGTTTAGATGTGGAAGAATACATTGAAAGGTACATAAACATGAATGACAACGAGAGAAAAAGCAAGATGACTTCTGGACTCTTCCCTTCCTAAAGCCCAAGTGATCTTCAAAGCTTCTCCAGTGTGTCTTTTAATGTTTGCCTCCGTTCTGACATCACTTTCCTCTTCTCTGGAGTTAACCCTGAAGAATACAGGTCTCCCTTTGAAGAATGCTTGGTGCAATTTATTATTTTGGTTTTGGTGTGATAGTAACTGCTGTCAGCACATGGGAATCGACAGCAGGCTTTGGTTTTGAACACAGCAGTTATAAACAGACCTGCCTGTAGAGAGCACAGAGTTGACCTTGCAAACATTGTGCACAGTATTGACATTGGGTTGCTCCTAGTGAAGGGATTTATTTGTTTTGCCTCTGTCTTCAGCAGTGGAAAGCTTTGACAGAATATCAATGCAATGGGTTATTTCTCAGGCATTTCAAGACAGCCTTCCCCTGAAATCGAGATTTCATCACTTTGAGACTTGAGAAAAAAAGCATTTTTTTTGCTTTCCCCACTGCAGCAAATAGTGTCTCTTGCTGGATCATTTGAAGCACATTTGCCGTATTTGAGTAGGCTTTCACTACTTCACACACACACAAGGAACGGGCTTTTGGTAAGTGGATGTAGAACGATTAGCCTCTTAACATTCAGCGAAAGAGAGATTACTTTAATTATTTCATTTGCAGTTGCTACTTCTAGTCTGTTTTGTTTTGAACAACACAGCTATGGTAGTTAATGACGGTAGCACAGACAGAGAAATCAAAAGTGAGGTAGATGTGCTTGCAAAGCAAAGCTGCATGCAACCTGTCTTCATACCAGGCTTGACTCTTACCCTTTAAAATGGATTAAATGAGGGGTCTACGTTGTCTGCTAGCACCTCCATATTCAATGTTATAAACAGTGTTTAATGCATGCAGCTTTGCCCTCCCTATGGTGACTAACTCTGACTATAGCAGTCTGTTGCTTAATAGTATGTGACAGAATTGCTGGTTTTGCTCATTTTGTGGGGATTTGTACTTTGAGAGCCAAAAGCTCCAGGTTTATTCCCAGTTAATGACAGTAGCACTAGTGCCTGCGCACATGCATTATTTACATAGAAACAAAATTAAATCTTTGACAGAGGAGAATATTTTGGGTAGATTGTTTCTGCTTTTATGAAGCAGTGGAAAGCAGTGATGCCATAACTGAGAGAAAAGCACAATTAGATCCATCTTTGATACACCCAGAAGTGACAATGCAATTTTGCCAAGGGTCAAAGTATTCTAAACCCATTCCTAGCTAATGAGCTAGTGATCCATCTACCCATCAAATAAGGTACTTCCACACCATGAAATTCTGAAAATTACATGAAATCTGTACAACATAACTGCATCCTGAGAATTCTTTTTAAATTATTCAAATCTATAGGAAAAATAAACCCATCAGCCAGATTGTCATTTATTTTCTCTGTCAATCTGACAATGTAAATAGTATGCAGTTGAGATTTCAGTAAGTTGGATTGTTTGCTGGTTTTATCCTAAATTTATAAAGGTCAGATGAAAGCTCCTTTCTATCCACCATAAAAGCAGCTCTTCCCCTAATCTACATTCTTAAACATTGGAGGAAAATATTTCATTTAAGCCATCCAAGACAAGAATATCAAATATCTATTGGGAAAATAAGTAGTTTTGGCTCCTGAAATGTTAATAGAAATATGAATCCCCCTAGTATCAAGCTCATATAAAATTTTCAATAGTTTTAGAAGTAAAACTTACTGGAAAGTCTGGTCTATTATTGTGAAGGTAAAAAAAATAATTTATTCACCCTCGCACACACATTCTGTAAATTTGTTTTTATATTTAGTCTTGGTCCTTAAAGTATAGCTGTTGACAAAGGTTTAAAGTGAAACTCCATTTCTGCTCCACTTCCTTGTTCCTCTCCCGGAAAACGGATTTTTCAAAACAAATATTTTTTTAAGACTACCTATTTCAGGAAAGATGGCATTTCCACTCAGTTACATGAGACCAGTTCTGCAGCAGTCCTCAAGGATATGACAACATAAAGTTTATTCTTAAACATACCTGATTCTCACTACTTCCCTATGTTCTGTATGTTTGTTTTGTTTCTCCCCTTCTTCATTCCACGGAAAAATATTTGCTTTAATATTATATGAGTTGATACAGTTTTTCAGTTTCTGAAATGAAACATTTTGAATCCATTTTGATTTTACAGATTAAACCCTGAACTACTGAGATCAGCCAGAATTTTGCTAGACTTTTAAAATATACCCTACGGCTCAGTAACCTAATGGCAAACATAAAATGGATGTTCATTTCCAGTTCCATTTGAGGTGTTAAGCTTGAGCTCCAGACTCATTCCACTTAAATGGTCCTTGTCTTGAACACTCCACCAATTTTGACTATCTGGGAAGAAAAGGAGAGGCATAATTTGCTGGTAAAAGGTAAAATATTTGGGCTACTGGAGACACACCTGGTGAGTGGATTCTGATGCCAGCCAGTCCCCAAGGGAGGGCACTGTCCTCTTTGACTCCTTCCATAGGAGCCCAGTATCTGCATGCCTGAGGATCTTACCTTCAGCCAGGAGGACATGCAGGGGAAGACTGTCCTCTTAGATAGTGAGTTTCAGTACATTGGGGATTTAAACATCAAATCCAACACTTCACACCCCGACCTGCAAATCCCTGACAGTCAGGTTGCAGAACCATGGCTTGGTATGGTCCCAGTTAGACTCTTTACCAAGCTTTTAGTTTTTGCTGTAGCACTAATAATATGTGAGATGCACAGAGAGTGGAAAATCCTATCCTGCATTGGGACCTGAAAGACTTAACTAAAACCAGTCTGAAATTAGCCTGTGCCTGTGAGGTGTTTTAGCACTGTGGAAGGACAGTTCTTATGCTAGAATAGAATGGAAGGGAACATTTTCAAAGCTGATCTGGACAAAAAGATGAAGATCACTTGGTTATGGACATATTTAGCTATTTCCAGCTCAGGAAAGCACCTGTGTACATGATTACACAATACCAGGTGCTTGAGCATTGCCCTAAATAGGGATGATGCTGCAGATCTAAGGTCTCTATGGGCAACCGGGCTCCGACACAATGCTTAGCTCAGTGTTTATGACCAAAAAGGCAATCAGATATGAAAAAGAGTAACAAATTATGTTTATCATGGAAAAGGAGATAAATTCACCTTTCTTCAAACCATATTTCAGTTTTACCGGGTGCTCAGCACAAGTGAGAATTACACTGGAGGGCAGAAGTCTGCTACTGCTGGATCAACAAAGCCTCTCTAAGTTTGATAGCTGAATAATTAAAAAAGACAGTGCTTCCGTCAATCCTCTCTTAACTATGAATTTCTTCAGTGCTATATTTACAGCTGTTACATAATCTTAAAGGTTGCTTATGATATAATGAAGAAACCCAGCAGGTTGCCAGCTTAAATAATATTTCATGTGTGTGTGTTAAAATGAGTAGTTACAGTCCTGGGACTTGGAAAATCTTCATTTTGGTTTATTTACAGTATTATAATAAATTTTGCTGCAGTGTGGAGCTAAATTATTTTTTAAATAACGATGCAGATTGGCTTATTACTCAAAAGTAGAACCAAAATCAACAGATGTAACAGATATATTTAAACTAATTACCAACACATCACCACAGAAACAGGCACATGGCGCGTGGATTCTTTTTCCTGCACCAACCATCTGATCCATGCCTGTGATCATTAATTTAGCACATGCTGAATTGTATTTTCAAATACATCTCAAAAAAAAAAAAAATTAACACATTCTTCAATTTTTAGATTCCAATCATTCTGTTGTGGACACCCTTCATTTAAAAACTATCTGGACCTTGATAGCCAGCAACATTATCAATCACCGAAATGTCTAATGACCCAGTTCTGCTGATGTTGAAGTTATTACATGACAGTTGCCTCTTGGCAGCAATTACTGCATATCCAAAGTGAAATGTATCAGCTGCCACAAATTGAACTGAATCTAAGGTTTTATAGTAAGAGGTTGGTGTGGGGGTAAAGAAGGGAAGGAGGGCCAGAGCACACCCTTGCTGATGGGTTTGGTGAGCAGTAGCTTATGAGTTGTCTTTGAATCTTCTACCAGCTGGAGTTCTAGCAAGTCCGCAGTAAAATTTTAACAAATACAGATTGAACTGGGACTTGCATAGCTAAAAGCTAGAGCTTCAGTTTAAAATGTGTAATTCTGAAGACCTAAACAATAACAACTCCTGAACGGTTTGGAACAGAACAAGTAAAATATGAACAAATGTACTTCCATGAGCTGTCCCCTTCACATTAGCGAGATGGCTCTCATGAGTCAAGTTATTTGCATTAACAAGATGCTGCAGTTTGCACCTTTTGTTAGAAAGGAAAACTGTCTCTCTTTCACATGCAGAAATTGCATATTTTTACTTATTCAAGGTCCTTGCAGAGGAGTTTTCTGAGTCATGTAGCTTTTTATTTCATTATCAACAATATTACCACAATGAGTGATATTAAACCCACATGAAGAACAGCACAAATACTTGAAACATTAGCATTGGCAGGAAAGACAGCAAACATGTTGCTGCTTAGTGCCTGTTCTAGAGCCTGAAAAAGTAGACTGGGTGGCTGTTGCAGAGGCAGATGCTGACATTTATATTGAGGGAGGTTAGTAGTTAATGTTGGGTAGGAAAAATGAACCTTTCTAGCAATAGTAGATGCTATCCTGTCTCTAAAGCTTCTCTGAGGCTCTAAACTTGGATCTCCAGCAGAACCCAGCTCTTTGTATCTTTCTTTAGCCACCATTCTCTGATATGGTAGCAAAAGAATGGGATAAAGCTTGGTATCTCAGAGACCAGTGAGATTTTCTAAGGGTTCTTAATGCACCTGTAGTCAGGGACATCATTGGCAGCTGAAAGGCAAAGTAAAATTCGTATAACCCAAACACATATGATTGATTTGTGTCTACCTGCTTTCTAATATCTATATGACTTTAATACTGTAGACCCCAGCAACTGAGACTTTAACAAGCTGACCTTCATGAGAAAGGAAGGAAAGAAGAAATAATTGTTCATACTTTAGGTATGGAAAATGGAAAAATATAAAGATGATATTGGAAATATACAAAAAAGCAGGTGATAAGAAACAGATTACAAGTGGTTCAGGCTGTTGTAGAGAGCTGGAGAGATCTTTACATTGGGTCTGTTTGATTGCCTGACAGAAATGTGTCTTCTCCCCTTCCCATATGACTGCTGCCCAGAGACATCTACCTCAGTAGACAGAACCTTGCACTCCAGCTTGGATGGGCACTCTGGAGGGTGTTGGAAATGAGAAGGATCTGTGTGTTTGTCAACAAAATTTGGAATTATTCCTCCATCAAAGAACACTACAGCACAAAACTGCTTAAGATCACCCGTTACCTACCCCAGTTCTTCCCTTGGTGGCCTTTGTGAGGCCATCTCATGACCTCACCCTTACAAAAGCACAAACCTAACAGTTTCCCAGGGACCTGCTATTTCACAGAATTGTAGAAACATAGAATCATTTGGGTTGGAAGCCATATTAAAGATCTTCTTGTTCCAACCCCCCTGCCACTAGCCCAGGTTGCCCAAAGCCCTGTCCAACCTGCCAGGGAGGGGGCAGCCACAGCTTCTCTGGGCAACCTGTGCCAGTGTCTCACCACCCTCACAGTGAAGAATTTATCTAATCTAAATCTACCCTCTTTCAGTTTAAAACTGCTACCCCTCATCCTATCACTACACTCCCTGATGCAGAGTCCCTCCCCATCTTTCCTGTAGCCCCTTTAAGTACTGGAAGGCTGCTCTAAGGTCTCCCCGGAGCCTTCTCTTCTCCAGGCTGCACAACCCCAACTCTCTCAGCCTGTCCTCACAGGGGAGGGGCTCCTGTACTCTGACCATCTTTGTGGTCTCCTCTGGACCCACTAGAGCAGGCCCATGTCTTTCTTACACTGGGGACCCCAGAGTTTAATGCAGTACTCTGGAGGGGTCTTATTAGAGAGGAGTAAAGGAGGAGAATCCCCTCCCTCGACCTGCTGGTCACACCTCTCTTGATGCAGCCCAGGATATGGTTGGCTTTCTTGTCTGTGAATGCACATTGCTGGTTCATATGCAGTTTTCCATCCACTGTAACCCCCAAGTCATTCTCCACAGGGCTGCTCTCAATCCAGTCATCACCCAGCCTGTATTTGTGCTTGAGATTGCCTCAAGCAGATTCCACAGCTCTTCTTCATCTCATGTCTCCTGGTTCCTCCTCTCCATCAAACTCCCTCACTTCTTGAGGTGAGCTTAGCAGTAGAGGTAGAGGAGGGAAGGGGACTGTGAGAAGGGCACGATGTCAGGTACCTCCACCTGGTACACGATGTGATAATTTCTGACAGACCCAGCTTATAGCCAGGGTGGGCAGCCAAGCAGCGGTGGTGAGGAGACTCTTATTGTGGCCATTCATGCCCCTGAGAAAGGGGGTGACTGGTCTTGCTGGCTGCTATTCAGGAACACTCACTGTCACAAATTCCCCTGCCTCAGACTGGCACACAGGGCTTGATCTCTGCAGGTCCCATGTGCCCTGGGTACAAAAGAATGAGGGCTGCAGGAGCGGGTTATTGCAGACCATCTGCAGAGCTCTTCCTTCCCCTCAGCCTGGGACTGACACAGCACCAAGGTGCCACAGGAGTGATCTCACCCAGCCCCCGCCTCCACAGGCTCTGCTCATCCTCTGACCCTGTTAGTAAAGACCAGTTTGAGAACAGCAAGCAGGGAGGTAGGTGGTAGCTAGGGGGAAGATTAAGAAATAGCAAGCTGATGTTGTAAGAACAGCAAGAGAGGCAAGTGTGAGGTCTTTGATATTTTGAAGTACAGTTCACAACAAACCTACAAAATGATAGTTTCCCAGGCAAATGCAACACACCATAATCTGCACAAATACTCTAGCCCTTCTGCAACCCAGAGATAATTTAGGAAGAAGGTGTATTAAGTGTCCTGGCATTGCTTTTTTTAAAAGCTTTGAAAGCCTCTTTGCATCTTTTCAAAGAGCTTCTTATATGGGAAAAATGAATAAGCTGCCTTTTGTTTTCAGGCGAGCTCTACAGCGAAGAGGCTGTGGAGGATCAAGCTGTGAGGCAAACAACAAACACCACCTCCACATGGCTAGGCTACAAACATGCTTACACATTAGTACATCCATCTTCAAAATCCTGTGAGACCTGGTAGGATAAAGGCTACCATCCCCTCACCTGCAGACTGCTAGGATGTGACAGCTAAGGACTGTTCAGTTTTTCAGTGCCAGAGTCCACAGTTTTCCACTAACAGCCCTAAATATAAACCCCCCTTTCCTTCTCTTTCCTGATGCCATGCAGACTGACAGTTGGCCAGGTCTCATCCCAGTGCACGGTGGACTTTAGCTCCAGGCACCAACAACTTGCCTCAGTTTTCAGAGAAATTATAACAAGAGAAGGAAATTAATAACAAGCAATAGTGGAAAGCTTTGGGGTAACAAGCTTAATAAGAAGCATTAACATGAATTGACTGCTATCTAAATTTCCAGGCAACAGGTTTGGTGGCAATGCACCAATTGGTCAACTGGTTTCTCATGGCAGCTGCTGCTTTAAACCAAAGTGGGTTTTGCAGTGAGGCTGAGGTGCAGACAGATTGACAGACTGAAAACTTTTAAAATTCTATTTATCTCACACAAGAAAGATGGTAGAAAGGAACTTGGGGCAGTGAGGAGGATTTAAATCAACAATACAGCCACCTAAATAGCAAAGGAAGTTACCTAGCTGCTAACTGATAAGAAGGACAGGTAGGGCAGAAGTAACTGGAGACCTTTGAAGATTATGAGGATAAACTGGGATTTGCTGTAGGGAAAGAGGATGTCAGAAGAATTGGCAGGCCCAGAGTAGTAAAGCACGATAGTAAGTACAGCAGTAAATTGAAGGCAATACTGAAGATATCACAAGATGTGGACAAAAAGTAGCGTGTCCACGGCAAACTGTCAGCCAGGCAGAGCTCCCCACTTGCTGTTTCTACTCACACAGTTCTTCACATGGCTGCCACCAGTGCTGCAGCCAGAGCTGACAGCGTCCTGCCCGTGCACTTAGACCCGGTACAGTGTCTGCACTGACTGCGTCTGCGGCTGGGAGCCCATCCTGAACAAAGCAAACTCTCTCAAATCGCCAAGACAGAACCGAGACTCTGGGTCTGCTCATCTGTCCTTCCTGTAATTCTGGTTTCACGCAAGGCTGTGTTTTTAGGAGCTTGCGGACAGCTTTTGGCCAGATTCTGCTAAGGTAAGTGCTGTGTCTAAAGTAAGAGTAAATCATTTAATAAAGCTTCTCTCCAGAACTTACATAAAAAAGGCTCTATGGAATTCTTAGCTTAGCACTTAAGGGACTTTTTCTCCACACACACACCCCAGCCTCATCTCTTAACAGTCTCTGATACTCTCATTTATTATTAGAGAATTAAATTCTGACTTCATTGGGGCTTTTGGGGTTGTTTTTTGGTGGGTTGGGGTCTATTTGGTTTTTTTGTTTGTTTGCTTGGGTTTTTTTCTCCTGATGAGGGCAGAGAGAAGTATGTTCTGTATACAAGAAAGGAAAACAGATGGACTTAACTATACAGGAGAAAGAAAAGCCTTCCCCCTGCAGCACTCTCTTGCTAAAGGAGTAGATAGCTGATGCTGGGAGGTAATACTGCTGATTCATTTTCAGGGTTGTTTTACTGGTGTGGGAGTTATACAAGAAAGAATAAATTAAAAAATGCTGGGTTTGCTCTTTACTCTTGGAGGCTGCACATTGTACTGTTGGGTTTTTTTTTGTGTTTTTTTTTTTTTTTGCTTATGTGGACTGTGATTCTGCCATCTTCTCCCCATTTTAAAAAGTAAACTCTTTGAAGGTGCTCAGTGTAATGTGTTAAGTAACACTTTGTTTCGGGCAGGTGTCTGAGTCTATCTACTTACTACTCGGTTTACCGAGAAAAGACTAATAGCCCCTTTCAGGCCTCGAAACCACATAATTTCAGCTGTGTAACTTAATGGCTTATTCGGTGGAAACTATATAGTCGTTCTGGGAATGAGTAAAGGTCCCTCAGCCCATCAAGGTTTGTCCAGCCCTCATACTCCACTTTCCCTAGGGCAGCCTCTAATCTGTTTTCAATGATTCCAATATTTTTTGCCTCAACCACCTTGCTTTGGAAGCAATGTGCACATTTATGGATCTGTTTACCAGTCTCAGACTGGAGCTTGTTTTCCTTTGTTTTATTTGCCTTTCTCTTAGAAAAAAAAATCCCAGGGCAAAACTCTCACTACAAAGCACACCCTGAGCTCTGAGGGTGATCTTTGCCTTGCCTTTTACTGGAATTCTTTTTAACTCATGCAGATTCATCAGATACCTTTCTTGCCTTCTTTTTTTCAGGAAAAAAAAAAAAAAAAAAAAAAAAAAACTTCTCTTTCTTTCTCTTGTATTGCTATATGGTATCCTCAGGTATTGGAAATCTCATGGAACTGATATCTAAGCCAGTACCCAAAGTCAGACCTGGTGTTGACCATGTGCCACAACAGGGTAGATTTTAAAAATCACTAGTATTGAGCTCTGAAAGAGTAAAATGCATTTATTTTCCTGGGATTTGCTATTGCCTGAAATAAGTCATTTTACACTAAGCTTTTTTGGTTAGATGCTCTTTTCTTCTTTACCAGGTTTTTCTTTTAAGGGGCAGATTTTCCTAGAAACACTTTAATTAAGAAACTAATAGAAACCAAAGTCGCATTTTCTTGAATGTGGCAGGTACAGAGCATGTAACCTGATAAAACCCAGACCTTGTACAAGACATGTGAGCCCTGGCAATCTCTGTCTCCCAGAGGCTTTAATGAGGTCTCCAATTGTCTCTTGCACCAAAACACATCCCATCTCATCTCCTTCAGGCCAAAAAACTTTTTCAGATTAAAAATACTCACCTGAGAAGCTTCCTTCAGTTTAAAAACTGTTAAAAGATGCTTCTCCCATGGCAGAACATAACCCACAGTTAAGAAATTATAAGCATGTACAGGACAAACAAACAAAAACTCTGATCATATTTAGAACAAGGAATCTTCAGTTATATCAGAATTGTGGTTTAGGTTTTGTTTATTTGTTTGGGGTTTTTATACTGGTGGAAAAACAGAATGAAAAGAACAGTGAAAAGAAAGACTTGACATGCCATATAACTGTTACTGGGAAAATCATCCTTATTTAATAGAACCATTCAGTGATGGAGTCATACTGTTTACCTTATCTTGACCTACACTTAAGTGCTTTTAGCATGATTGCTAAAGGAAAAAAAAAAGAAAAAAAAGTTATTTTCACATTCATTGAATTCATACTGCAGTGAGCAAGGGAAATACAGAGACAATTTCTCAGACTGGAAGCATCTGAAGCATTTTAACCAGGATCTGGGTAGGAGGAGGATTTAGCTTCATAGCAGTGTGTCCTCTCCGTAATGCAGTGCAGAGCATGTGCCCCAAGAGTTGTTCATGGGGAAGGCTGCAACTACCTCACATGCTTCTGTTAGCCCATTCTCTTTATGATTTTGTTGGTTAGACCAAATGAAACTTCAGTTAGAGACTGAACACAGCCCAGGTGCATCATAGACAGCCACTGCCAGATACTTACATTCAGGTACAACATACCTGGCTGCCACGTTTAGCATCAATTCAAGCCTTCTCCTGCTGCGAAGTTCTCACTCTGTGATGCAGAACAGTCGTGCACAGAACTACTGACCAAACTGTTCAAATACAGCAAACTTTTCACTGTTTTTTTCCCGGTATCCATTTATAAAGCTGCTTTATAGGCTCTCACTTCTGCTGGTATCTATTAATGTATCAGTCTGTGAACAGTGCTGTTTTGTCCTGAGTCCCTTGAGCTGCGGTAATTAGGGATGGTACTTTGTAGAGCATTGCTGTTTTCACCTTTAGCTTTGGGAGTACTTGGAGGGAAGCTGACTGGCTATATAAAGCTAGCAATATTTGTACAAACAGCTGTTTATACACAAATGAGAACAGCAGAAATGTTTTCACTAGAAAAAGAAAAAGGTCACAAATCATATTTTCCAAATTTGAACCACATTTGCATTGGGTGTATCCCCATGAAAAAACATTGGACTTACATCAAGCAAGTTTAATTGTGTCTTTACCATGACCCAGTGTGTTTCTCTTTCATCCTTTCTTGATTATTCCCTTGTTCAACATGATTGCTAGCTTTCATTATGCAGCACCCCAATTGAGCTATTTGCATTCATTAACCTTTCAACCTGCATTTTGGAATTTAGTTTGACTTTTCAGCTTTGTTTTTACTTTTTCTCTACTAGATTCCTTCCTTCACCTCCCCACTCTTCTTCCTGAACTAAAGAGACTCAGAGACACACTTCGGCTAAAAGGAGCAAAAGTTTTAAAAATTAATTCTCTGTGCAAATGAGCCCTCTGGATAAACCTACTAGTGTTTTTTTAGTTCATTTATTTCTTTGATGTTTTCGGGCAATTCTTTGCATGGTTGCACCTTCTCTCAGGGCTTCCACTTACAATGCTCCCATAGATTTCTTTTCCCACTGATCCCATATTTGACTACCAACTGCAGAAGAATAGCCTGATTTTTATACCATGGCAGGGGTCTTTAGACCAATACAAAGTTATGCCTTGGACATAATCTTTCAGTCTTGTTTCCTTCTCCAATAGTTGCTATCAGATCTATCTACTCACTTCAAGAAAGTTCTTGCTGTCTAGATGAATGGTTCACATCAGTCACAGCTGCAGGGATGTAATTGTCCTTGCCATCCTGTTTGACTTTGAATGCTTCATTGGCAATAGGGAAAATCTACTAAAATTGCATTTGGACCTCATGCAGATTTTTAATGATGCCCATGATCCTGGTCCTCTCAGTCGTGCTCCTCTTCCCATTCACATATTTATATTTTCTTCCTTCTGAAGTGTTCCTCACTTCTTATGTTCAGATGAAGTCTCAATCATCTTTGTTCTAGCTGCTCTTCTGACAAATCTCAGCTCAGCAGGGAGGTCCTGACACATGCATTTAGGATGAATGTGTCTCAAAGCTGGTAACAGGTAACACATGAAGCAGCTACACTAGTTCTGGCAACTGAGCTAGTTCAGAGCACGTGTCCCCTAAAACACAGTGTGCCATGGGGAAGTGCCATGGGCTAACCCTAGGTGAGTAACTCCATTGAGCAAACCCCCTCAGTCCTCTAAAATATTCCTCAAATGTCTGAGATTTCTCATTCTGTTTTGTATTAATTTCCTGTGTCCCCTGATGTACAAGGTCAAGGTGCTGAGACTGGGTATTGTTGCCTGTGCTGACTTTTCTCTGGGTTGTTCCTTACAGGTGAGGAAGAGGAGGATTTATGTGGCAAGAAAAGAGAAGAATGGTTATGAGAGGATATCTGTAAAAATCTAGTTGTTACTTTGGAATTAAAAAAAACCCAAAACACAAACAACAAAAATCCACAAAGAACCTTTGGAAACCTGAAGTAGGAGATGTTAAGATGAAGCAATATTGTCTGATTGCAAGTTTTCAATCTGTAGAAATACATTCATACTCCATTTGTCATTTCTGAACTGGAATTTCCCTCTGGCTGGTCCTGTCTGGCCTACAGTGGTTTAGAACCATTGCAGAAGCCCTTCCTTGATCCTCCTGAGCTCACATTTCACTTTTTCTTCCCTTCTAATGAATCATGTCTCTTCCAGAATAAAATACAGCCTTTTTCCTGCTGTCCTGTCTTCTTGTCACCTCCCGTGTGCAATTTGATGTTGAAGTCTGCATTTGCTGTACTGCATCATGTCATTCATAAGTCAATGGTAGATATTTGCACATGGCAACTTGACACTCCTTTGGGCAAGATGCTACTCTTGGAGTAAAATTCCAAGCCAGACCAAGTGTTAAGAGATCTATGTTAAACAGGGGTAGAAAAGATGGCTCCTCTGTGTTATGTTTTCATAAAAAAGTTTTTTTCAAATTGTCTTCAGTGTTGGTAACATGAGAGGGTACTAGCTTCAGTACGTGTGGATTACTGGATTAATTCCTCTTTCACACAAGATCACAGCAAAACTGAACACTTTTTGGTGTACAGTAACAAGTAGTTTCCTTATCTGAAAAAGGACCTCCCCCAGAAAATGGCATGGCACAGGAAACCTGTCAGAACTGAGCAATGTCCCCGTTGTTTCGTTTTAGCAGAGAAGTACATGGAAATGAAGATGCTGAAGGTTCAAATGAGCCTCAGAAGTACAAATTTTCTTACCCAAGAAGGAGGAAACCAGTTTAAGATGAGACTGGAATAAAAATATTTCTTTTATTTTTTTCTTTTTGGCCCTCTTTTTTCTTTTGAATTTTGCAAATGAAGAAATTTATTTTTAAATGGGTACTTGAATTCTCACCTAATCACACAGAGATGGCACTTTAGAAAGAATGATTTAAGTAGCAGGAGGCTGAGGAAAGGACTCTGGGTGTCAGCACCACGATATGGTCAGACCGTTGTGGTGTCCAGGACCAGGATCAAATTTACAGGAACAGAGGAGCCCTGTCACTGCTGTTTGAACGTGAAACCTTTCTACCTCTTTGCTTCTTGGTTTTCTCTTATTCCTGGAGAAGACGACACTTGCTGTCTGGCTTTCAGCAGTTCCCAAAGTATGCTCTGGGCTTCCTGAGCTCTTCTCACCTTGAGAGTATTTACTATCTAGTGAGAGAAGAAGTTGTAGGGTGATATAAAACCCTGGATAACCAAATATAAAGAAGCGAATAAATCATATTTCAGACTTCCATTATAGGTTGCTCAGAACTGGAACTGTGGCCTGTTATTCACAGCCCTGAGCACAGGATATTTCAGATGAGCTACTTTTGAATATTTTTGCAGCTGAGTTGGGTAAAATGAGCAAACTCCGAGTCCTGAGTTACTTTGGATGAGGGGGTTTTTGTTGTGCTTTTGTGCTTTTTTTTTTTTTTTTTTTTTTTTTTTTTTT
>NW_020799095.1:144699407-144722372 GCF_003259725.1 Athene cunicularia | reverse complement strand
GGTTTTTTTTTTTTTTTTTTTTTTTTTTTTTTTTTTTAGAGAGAGAGAGAAGCATGCTTTCCATTTTTAAATGGAAAGAAAATTTGCCTTTCTGCCTGAGGGTGTCAGCAGATATTTGGAATTCTCCTGGAAAAAAAAAAAAAAAAAAAGAGGTGATGAATCTATCTTATAAACAATCTGCACTTTCTGCAGTCTTCTGAAGGAAAGAAAATTTCTGCGCTTGCAAGTGTTTATCACCTTCTTTAAAATATTTGGGTGGCATATCTAAAAGAACATAGGGTTTCTTGAAGGCTTGTACCACCTTGACCTGCATTTTCTGTCTACCAGTGGTCCCCACTTGACTTAAAATCCTTGCACAGTAACTTTATTGATGGCTTGCACATCGTTTTTGCCATCAGTGGTAGTCTCCAGTAGCCCAAGCTGTATTTGAAATTTGAACTGTGTGGATTATCAGTCTTTGGATGCCTTTGGCCTTGGAAAGTTTCTGTCCTGAAATGATATCCTGAAATGATGATGTGATGGCAGTGGCCGGACAGATCAGGGGGTGAGCTTTTCAGGCTGACTGAGCTTGCACCAGGGATTTGGAATATGTCCTTCTGATCTTACCATCTTTTCTTGATGAAAACTGTTCCTGGTCACAGCTGGTTTATAGCTGTCTCTTCTTGACCAGTATGTAGCATTTATGAACTCTGTGACTACTATGGGACTTCTGACTCTGTTGTTAAAGTAAAAAGGCCAGCATGTACCCTTGTTTCCCATGTGGTTTGAATGATGACTGCGATTTCAAGACTGATATTCCCACACCAAAACACAATTGAGAGCAAAGGCTTTCATTTCCAAAGGAGGTAGTAGTCCCAAGAATTGTAAGTAGTCAGGTAGCACCTCTTGTAGTTGAGCACGGAACTATGCAACCTACTTGACAGTACATTTTAACATATGTTGAGCCTCATCCTGAGGCTCTGTTAATGCTTTGCCATGAGTCTTGCACAGAGGCAGCTCTATCTCTGTGAGGAGCTGCTGGATGCACTCCCTTACTCAGGTAGAAATTCCTTACACTGGAGGTGGTGTTGCTCAAACAGCTGCTTGGGTCTCCCCATCCTGCTGGTAGGCAGCACACTGACAAAACAGCAGAAGGGTGTGAGCCACCGTCACTCACTGGGACCACTGGGACCACTGCTATAAGCAGGGAGTCTTGCCTTTCTCCCAAGCCTGGGCTGCAAGCACTCGGTGTTGATCCTCACCTCTCGGCTTTGCATGAGAGTGAGTGAGCTGCTCCTTTCTCTGGCAGATGGGTTCTGAACACAGCCATCCTCTTCGGTCCTCTCATTTCTACCTGCACACACTGACAGAAGGAGAAGCACTGACATTAACTGATATATATGCCCATGTAGCTTTCCCTACATTTATTTCATATTCGGTATAGGATGTTACTGTTTAGATTTTTATTGAGGATGCTTGCTGTATGGCTTACAGTATTTAGTAATGAACAGTTAGATACACACGGCATTTTCTCCCTCTCATTGATCCATTGTTAACTTTTAAATCTGTGTTGATTCTTTCAAGACATCATCCAAACAACTAAAAATTTTATCTGCATCCTGAAGCCATTTCAGTTAAATGTGCCTTGAAAACCTAGGAAGAAATATTGACAAAATTCTAATTCCACTGCAATTTCTGTAGAAAATCTGAAACACCTTGTGTGCATATACTCTGATTCACAGCACTTAACACTGTGAGAAATTGAGCTTCCCGAATCTCATAATAGATTTTTTCCCACTGTTGTGCTTTCATTTATTTTGTAATGGCAGTAACTGACCCATTTTTATATGAGTATAATTTATATCATTTTCATCTGAAATTTTCTATATTCCCAACCGTACTTAATATCCTTCTAAACTAATATGCTTATTTCTCTCCCACAAAGTATACATTCTTCCCCAGAAATGTGGTATTTGACTACATACAGGTATAATTTCCACTTACATCAAGGTTCAAATTGATTTGTTATGTTAAAGTCACAGTGTTCGATACTGTATATTTATTCCACAGATGGCTATCTTAAATTCATGTAAAATTTTTCATAGGATGCTCTTTCTCATCTTCTTTCCAGTCAAATGCATAAGGAAAATGGAAAGTGCATTAGGTATATGGTCATAGTTTGTTTTTCATGTTCAATTACAAGGATTGATTTCCAGAACGTAGCTCGGCTGCTTCCAGAGATAGTTCTTTAAAATCAGACTGGAGTCCCAAATCCCAAACTGAAATCTGAGAGATGCTAAATGAAATGAGATCAAAAAGAGGGTTTTACATACCTCTGTGAATCTAGCCCATTGTGTATTTCCCCCAATGTTTCTATATCTTATTAAATATATATAGGTTTTGCTCTTTGCTAGGCATTTTAATTCAGCATGAAGAAATTCAGCTGTATATTAAAAATAATTTCCTTTTCTTTCTTCTCTGAAAAACATTCATTTGGTGGTAGCAGGGTAAATTTCTCTTCTGAACCTATACTGAGCTGTTGAGCTCCTCTCTAAGTAATTGTAAACAGAGTCACATATTTAAATGTGAAGGCCCTCAGACAGAAAATCCTACACATCATTTTTATGTGTGCTGCAGCTGCTGCACTACAGCATAGCACATGATGGTCCCAGTCTGGGCTTTCTGTTGGTATGCACTCTTGATGTAGAAAATCAGGAAGAACAAAAGTATTAAAGAAACCTAGACAGCAATTGCTGGGTGGGGTTGGTGATCTTCGTCACCCTTAGCCACTTGTGTCTCCTGCTGATCAGTCATTCCCAGTCTTTCCCAGTCAACTGCTATTCTTGAAAGAAGTACCTGTGGGGAATACCAGTATGGAGATGCAGCTGTACCAGTAAAATGGAGGGAGACCAAAGTTTGAGGAGATCTTTTGGAGTGTGCCAACAGGGCAATGAAGGCAGGACCTTGTACAAAATAGAATACTTTAGGTGAATCATTATCAGCTTTAAAGGTTGTTGTAATTCCTGTATCTGTGAATATAGCATTATTTCAACAGTAAACATATATTTGATATTAGCATATGAGCATATATTTGATATCAGTCAGGTTCTGCAACTTTCCATAACAACAAGCAGGAAAAACTGACAGGTTTGTCACAGCAGGTGAAATAATTTGTCTCCTTAATTCATAGGGACATAAGAGTGGCTTGTATTTGTCCACTACTATTGGGGCATCTAATGTACAGCAATTCCATCAGAGGAACTTGGAGGCAGGAGAGAAAGTCAACATGTGAAGCATGAAACATAAATAGCAGGATGTGCAGTAAATGTTCCTCGGTGTTGCTAAGCAATATGCCAAGCGTGGGCAAGAGCGATGCCATCCTGGGAGTGCTCCAAGTTGCCAGCCCTTAATGGAATATTCTTCTGCCCAAGATGCCCAGAACATGAAATACATTTGAGAACTAGGGGAAGTGCAATGGTGAGCTCATTAGGAAACTACTGAGGAGAAATAACAGCTTTTGAAATGCACATCCATTAACAAAACATGTGACATAAGTTTGAAAAGCCCTGGTGGAGTCATTTCTAAAGGCACCAGTGAAGTTTAATTGTCTTCTTTCTTAGGTTTGAAATGTCTCTGTGTCTTCTGTCCTTCAGACAATTTTCTATTTAATTCCAAAACATGGCACAGAAAACACTGCATCTGGTGGCCTGGGCCTTGAAAACATGGAGCAAGATCCCCTAGTGCTCGGAAATCCCAGAAGCAGCTGCGGGCAGGAGGAACTCCATGATGCTCTTGATACAGCTCTTTCAGCATTTATTTGCTATCTTCTGGATGAAGATCTGTTATAAAAAATGAAACACCTTGCTAGCCATGGGAATAGAGGGAATTTGGAGGAGCATGCTCTGATGAAAGAGCACCTGTATGAAGGGTATTCATCAGGAACCTTCTTAAAGCGAATGTGAAAAAGGCTGTTCATTGTCTTCCATGGCCAGTTTGCACTGTAAAATCCATTGTGGGTTTTAAAAATGTGGAGGCAACTTGTATTTCTGGTCTCTTCAGCCCAGATTAATGTCCTGGCCATATCCCTGCTGCATGTAAGGACAGGGTAGGACTGTCCCTTCCCTTGCTTCCCTCAGCACAGCGGTGTTTTAGCCCTGGATAACAGCCAAACACCCACCCAGCTGCTCACTCCCTCATTCAAACTGACAAGAGAAATTAGGATAAAATATCTCATGGATCAAGATGAAGACAAGGAGATCACTTGCCAGTTACCACTGCAGGCAAAACAGACTCAACTTGAGGAAAATTAATTTATTGCTAATTAAAATTTTAAAAACAATTAAATACTGATTTGGGTAGCAGGAAACAAAAAGATAAAGATTAATACAACCCCTTTCTTCCCCCTGTTCCCACACCCAACTTCTCCCCACAAGGGGCACAGGGGTGGCGGTTGTGGTGAATCCATCGCAGCTCCTCTCCCTCCTCACCTGTCTCCCTGTGCAGCATGTGCTGGCTATCAGGTGCCTGGGGGCCCACCTGAACATAAGTTCTTGCGGAAGAAGATGAGCAGCAAGCTCTTCTTTTCTGTGAAACAGCTCAGAGTCCATGGAATAATCACATACCTTCTTTTCTTCATAATCAGGAAATTCCCAACTTCTTTCTTCCTCCTGCAGTGAGAAACTGTTTTATCAAGAAGTTTAAACCTGCAAAGGAATTTTGACACCCAAAAGGTTAAACAGGCAGAAAGGAGTTATAGGATTTGCTTCTGGCTATCAGCAAAAATTTATGTACAAACAGGTCATTCCCATTATATTTTATCATTAAACTAATTGTACAGGAACAGAGTAACATCAGTGACTTCCCTGGGCTCATTTGTTAGCATGTTCCCGCTTTTGAAAGGGCTTTTCTTCCACAAAGAGAAGATATTTTCAGGAGGTTGCAGATAGGTGGATATGTGGGTACTAGATAAAACTGCAAATCCCAGTCCTGAATGCTCCCCTAAGTACCAATTTCTTACTTCAGTTATAATTTAACTTCAGCACGAGAATACGGATGCACATCAATTCAGTAGAACTGTGCACATACAGATTTTTGTTTCCATTGTCAGTCTGACAGGTAAAATAAAAGCCCATCTTGGGTGTTTTAAGCTTGTGTACTGTACAGATAGTAATAATTAAAAAAAAAAAAAAAGTATGCAGTGAAAGGGAGGCTGGAATTCAGTCCTATCTACCAGGAACTATATACACATTTTACATTAGTTACGGGTTTAAAAAATAAAGGAAAAAAAGAAACAATTCACCTTATAAACACAGATCAGGACCCCAGGATTTCCATTCTTACAACAAAATTGTCTAAACATTACCTTGTTGACCAAAGCATCTATCTGGGCTTTCTATTTCTTGTTCAATAAATCATGTAAGTCATCACTGGATGAGGATGTGGTTTAATCAGGACGGTCAGGTTCTCTACAGCAACAATCTATTCACATGATATTTTACTCACATATTCTCAGGGAACATAGGTTTGACTCCTGTGAGGTTGAAAAGAGGCCTTATTAATGCTTGGGTTTTCCATTTTCCCAGCTGAATATGCTAAACCCTAAGCTAGCTTTGGATAGAAGGAGGCATTTCTCAGAAGAGCAGATAAAACTCAGGAGAGGAAACCAAAGTCAGGAAATGTTCCCCTTAAGTAGCTCAGGAGCTTGGATCCACAGAGGGGTGTCATGGCCCTGAGCACACCGAGGTGCTCATCAGCCTCCTCCCCCTGCCCCGGGGTTTGACTCCTGGTCCTCAAGGCCAGCTCTGACATGATAAGCTTGGGTCAGGCTGCAGGGTAAAGGGCCTCCCCCACCCTCTTTCAGGAGCTCCAGCTCGGTAGTTTGGATCCTGTTCTGAGGGACAAGTGCCTATAATTAAAGTGTTACAGTTCCTAGCCCAGAGGAATCTCAGCCAGGGTTTCTATGTGACAACTGGTATAAAGTATCTGCTGCTGAGAATTTAATGTCTTCTTGTTGATTTTAAGAATAGTCAGATGAGATTCTTCAGTATGACTGTAACTCTATTAGACTTGCATTTGTTTATCTGAAAAATAGGATTATTTGATAAGTGGAAGTACTCAAAGAATTCTTGGGGAAACCTTGAGGGAATTTTTCATAAATTGGAAACTATGACCTAGAAGCTGTCTAAGCTAGATGGAGTTGCACAATATCCAAGGAAATTAATTTATGTCCACACTTATACATACTCATTTTAAAAAAAATTGTCTATCTATCTATCTATCTATCTATCTATCTATCTATCTATCTATCTATCTATCCTGCTAAATTTTCTTGTATGCTTTTGGCCCTGTAGTAGATATTTACCTCTTTAAATATAAATAGGGACCACATGCTTTTCTTCTCCAGAGAGAACAGGAACCAAATCTGTGCCTCCACCAGGCTATGGAAATATCTAAGGCTTTTGATGTCTCTTGACAGTTGATCCTCAGTAACGGATTCGGCAGAGTTCAGTCTGTTTTGTGCTTTCTTTTGTGAAGGAGAAACCAGAGCACAACAAGACTAGAAAGCATAAGTCATAGCTTTTCTGTTTGGGTTGTGCTCACCTTTTACTCCCTCTTACATTCAGGAGTCAGGACTCGGCAGTACAAAAGCCACACTTGGTCTAGAATCCAGATACTAACTATAGGTGAAGGACATAAACATAAGGTAAAGGACAGTTTGGTTCCCAGATCATCTTGAGCCCTTTGTAGTTATTTTTATTACAGATAGCACAAGGTATAGACTTTGCCAGTTTTTAAAAGTGCCGAGGTCATTTGGGTGAGATCTTTTAAGTGTGGAATGGTTGATTAATCTCATATTTATTCTGGGTCTGTGGTTACCTCTGCTTGTCTTTCTATTTATTCTCTCTTATTATATAATCTAAGAATATGACAAAACAGACTAACTCTCTTGTGCTGGCACAAGCTGCCTTTTTCCAGTTCAGGCTGTCAAAAGCTATTCTATTCATTTGACTTGTTGCCACTAGTGCCTCGATTTAGCTTCTATTCTCTTCATGTTGACCCATATTCTTTGATCCATAGATGTTCATGTGATCCCTATAGCAGGAGGTTAAGTGGTTGTATTTTGTTCTCCTCTAAAGGAAAAAAAAAAAAAAAAAAAAAAAAAAAGGAAAGAGGGGAGTGAAGTTTCACAATGGTGACCGAATTTATCTTAATTTTTAGATGGCTAAATTCCTATGATGCGGAACAAAATTTGGCTACGGAGGTGTGATGTCTCAAAGCTCCTGGTGTTTATACAAATGCAGAAGTTCAGCTCTGAATTCTAAGCAGGCATAGCCAATCCTGCTTCTCTGCATGAGCTCTGTAGCAATTTTTTCCTTCTTCCCTACCTCCTACAGATGATTTATTACAGATATTAAACTATCCCCAGCCCTGACAAAATACTTCACTTTTCTGCTAAGAAGCAGATGCTTGCCAGCTCACATTTGTTATCTAGTAATGACATTCTGTAGCAAACTGAAAATGACATTCTGCAAAATTGGAGTTTTTTTGTTTTCCATCCTCATCTTCTCTTTCAGTAAGAATGATCATGGAGAAACTCTACTCTGTTTTGCCATTGTGCTGTCCCATGGATGACAGCTGTGTTGGATTTATTCATCAAGGCATAGAGAATGTAGTAATAAAAGTGCCAGTCAGCCTGTTTTCTCACTCAGCAGAACATATGGTAAAAGGTGGATTTTTAGGGCTTGAACACGGGTGTAAATCAGGACTTCAGTTGACATGGGACTATTGAAACCAAGATCGGAATTAGGCCTTTGCATAATGGAACAGTTCTTACAAAGTTGAATGTTATGACAGTTCACATGGTCATTCTGACCTGGGCAATGACAGAAGTCATCTTCTGCTCCATAACCGTAAGGGCCACTGTGCTGTTTGAAGGCTTTGGGCTCTTGGCTTGAAAAAACCCTCAGCACACAGGTACTGGGGGCTAGAGCTATGTTTATAAGTTATTTGGCACAATGGAAGTGGATCAGTAAGTTGTGATTTGCACTGAATCTTTACCATTTCTGTTACAAGTAGTTTGAAGAAATGTCTATGAGTTTAAGTCTAGTTGCTTGGGCCAGATGTCATCACTGCACATGTGGTGTGAAACTTCCTGAGGGGAAAACAGCCCACAGAACTTTGCTTCCTTGGTCATAGGCTACTCTACAAATGTCCTTGCTGCTTCCTGCAGATGGCAGAGGTTTGTCAGAGCAGGTCAGCATCTCTGTCACCATCACTCACAGAGAAAAGATGTGTTGCAATACTCCTGTGGTTTGCAAGTGACACTCCAGTAGTTGTTGCCCTCTCTACCTCTCCACTTTGACTTTTGATAACATGTGCCACAAGATGCCATTTGGAAGTAATGGAAAACTTAATCCTGCAGCAACAAGACACACTCGTTAATGAATGATTAATGAAGAGATCCCCTTGCCTGAGGCCTCACAGTCTCTGAGAAGGAGGATGGGCAGAATGGCTCCCTGGGAGTCCTTGCCATCACAGCTCCTTTGCCCCTGATCAGTCTGATACTCGGTCTGGTGGCTGAGTATGGGGGGACTGCACTATCCTCTGGATGTAGGGTGGCAAACAGTGGATGCAAAAGTTTTAGCAGAGGAGAGGCATCATCTAAGACTCTCTGCTGTGAGCTGCTCCAAGCTTCTAATCCTCATGAAATGTTCTGAACCCACTACCGTGGTTGAAAGTCTGGCTATATCGCCTTGTGGTACCTCACAGCCCCCGACTCCCACCAGCAGTTAGCTAGTGAGTGGGATTGTCACATCCACTCCAGGCCAAGTGGTCATGGAGGTGTGTGTGGTCATCCTCCCACCCTTCACCTTCATGTAGTGCGTAGCACTGATTAATCATCCAGCATTTTAGTTTCTCTGGGTTCCTGGGCTGTGAGGGCACTGCTGATAGGGTTCATATTCCCGTCTGGTGTCCCACTGATAGCGGCTATAGCAGTATAAACAGCAAGAGTCACAATCCACTGAAGGGTTGTACAGACTTTATGTCCTTCATCTTCAAGTAAAAAATCAAAACTGAACAGAATGCACTTAGGGGCACAATTAAATCTACTCTCACCATTAATATTTCCAAGAACTGAGAAAGACATTCAGAACTAAATAAGAAAGAAGAGTGCAATTGTTATTTTGTATTGTGTATAAGACTTTCAGAATAGCACAGTCACAGGGATTAGCTTTCCCATACTCGGATGAATTTCAGCCATGGTGTTTATTTTCGGCCTTCCCTGGCAGAAGGCGGCAGTGTTTTCCCTGTGAAGCCATTTGGTTCAAATCCAAATGACAGCATTTCTTAGAACAAAACACGAAACCGTTTACTTTCTTGAGGCCACACAGGCCATACTCATTTCTACAGTATTTTCTTGACAATCAAGCAATATCTAAACAAACTCTTTAGTGAGGTCTGAGAACAAAATTAAAGTAAGCAAACTTGTTACTTTCCCACAGACATAGTTTGGAAAAAAAATATGCAGTTCCTGATTATTTTGTTTTATTCTCACCTGCTGCTGTGAAATGTCTCACAAAAACCTTAAAACCTAAAAAAGTCCGATGTCTCTGTACTTATGGGAAGAATTAATGAGACATTCCTTGCCAATCAAGATGTCCAGGAAAACAGTTAGTGCCAAGATTAAAGAGAATATTTATATGTAAGAATATAAATATGTATAAATAGGTGTATCCTTAACTAGTGCACATCAAAGAAAGTCAGAGAGCAAAAAGATGGAGGTAACTCCTCTGTGCTCTCTGTCATGCTGCTAAAATGCGGCTGAATTGCAGGGAGTCATACTGTAGTCAGTAAATGGTGCAATTTCAGTGGGTTTGTTTCAGTTCATTTGGACATCCTCATTGTATTTAAAAAAAGATCAGGGTTTCAGGGTCTGGAGAAGCAAATTCTCCTGTGATTGATGCTGGAGAAAGTGAGCGGAAAACTGAAAAGAGAGCAGGTCTCCCATGTGCCTGTCATGCTCTTTATTCCTCAATTACAGTGGTGCTGAACTTCAGTTCCCTTCTTGTTGAACAAAGTTACCTCTATCTTCTGCTGGAGTTAACCACAACATACCACACCATACTTAAGAACAAACTATTTTATTATCTTCATAACGAGTATTTGTTCAAGGAAAGATACAATTAATGATGTGACTGCTGCAGGGGAAAACGGCTCAATTCGTGTGGTTTATTTCAAATCAGGGTCAAAGCTGTGTATAGATATATTAATGACATGTAATGAAGAGGCAGTCAGTCAACTGTACATTCAGGATCAGTATTAGCCCAGTATAAAACCCAGTACGAGACAGCTGCAAAGTGTTTAAAGACTGAGCTAATCACCCTTCAATAAATAGTCAAAGGGCAGTGCTGAACCACGGTCTGCCTGCAGATATGTCAACCTCATTTCTCACTCCACTGATACACATTTTCATACTATTTTGCTATATCACACTGACATTGTGTGAGGATTCACTGATGTGGGGTTTGTACTTGTTATAATGAGGCAAAGTAGTACATAATACAGCAAACCCAGAGTCAATTTTCTCAAAGCCCAAAACCCTTCCTCAATTTTAGTATTGTACACAGGCTTCCTAGTCAAGGGATATATATCTCCAGCTCACCTCATGATTAGTTAGTATTTATATATCGAAGTGACAAATATTATGTGCCTTCTATCTGTGAATTTTGCAGATGAATAGATAGTTGCTGCAGCAGAGAATACAGTAAATAAAATGCACAGTGTCAGCTGTTATACATTGTGGAGCCTCATGAGTGCTCGGGGGAGAAAGGATTATGGATGTGGAAAAAGAAACATTGGATTTTTCAGTCCTTTCTCTTTCATTTTGAATTTAGCAGGAACGTGATGTCAGAAATTTGCTTATTCTTATGGATTTGAGAAATCAGAAGCTAAGAATAGCACAAGATTTATGGATAAATTATCTGGTCCTTCTTGTTTCTTGTCATGCTCCACATCCACATATTCCCCTCTGACAATGGAAAAGAAAACCCCCATATCCTAGAATAACAGCAGATTCCCGTCCCCAGCAGACAACAGTCTCAGAAGCAGCAGAAAATTCCAGGTTCTCCAAAATAATTTCCAGTGCACAAAAAACATATTAAAATGTGTATGCTTAACACTGCACTAATCTTGACTGCAGAGGAAAAAGTAACGGAAACCAGGTACCTCTGATATTTGTCATATTGCCAAGGAATAACCATTATTTGGTAAGAACAAAGATGACAAATATAATTATTTTCTTGAGGAATCTTGATTGCACCAGGGCACAAAAATACTAGCAAAACTAGTGATCACATTCACATCAAAATGCAAAGCATAAGAGGAAAAGAATCAAAGGCACTCATTCTACCAGGTACAGCAATGAAAATACAGACAAAAATACACTATTTTTGAATTAAGCCAAGGGTCATTAGGAACTAAATTTGTTTCTGTGGGAAATGTTAGAAAACATTATTCTGTCTGCAGCTCATTCTACAAATTTATGTATTTACATGTGTGAAAGAGCAGATTTGCAGAGGACACGTCATTTCTTACATACAGACACACTTTCATGCTTGATGACTGTGATGTTAAGTTACTACAGACCATTGCTGGACATGTCTCTGAAAGATATGCTGAAAAGTCTGTCCCTGGACTATTCAATTTTTCCCACAATGGCTTTTATTGTTGGTAGATTTTGTACCATTGTCCCTGGAGAAATGTTCTGTAAAGGAAAACTTAATGAGTATGAAACAGATAGCTACTATAGACAGTGACTACTGTTATAAGATCTGTAACTCTTGGGCAATTTATCATCTTTCCTGGTGGCCAAAAGATAGGAACAACCGCAGGTAGAAGATTGAACTAGACAATTTTACCTTTAATCCTTCTGACTTTGTAAAAGAAAAAGTGAGAGTTTAAAAAAAAAAACCAAACCTTTTCTTTGTTCATTTTCTTCTGTCATTGGTAAAAAATAGGTTTTGTCAGCCAAAGAATGACAACATTTAGGAAGGCAGTGGAGAAACAAAGAAATACAAAGGTTGACAAGATAAAAGTATTAGAGAAAAAATTATAAGTGGAGACATGGAGCAAGCTGAATTTATTACAATGAAGATTCAGGAAGGATGTGATCATAATTTATCTATAGCTTCAGAGTAACAATAAATATAAAGAAGATAATTCTCAGATGATAATAAGAGACAATGGCCTGAAACTATGAATGGAAAACATTAAAATAAACATTAAGAGAGATTTCTTAATGAGAAAGATAATCAAGGGGAGTGGTTGAAACAGCATCCTTATGGATGATCTCGCCTTGTGTAAAGTGAGATCTTGTCCCTTACAGTCTTCTCATAGATTTGAAATGCCAGACTGATATGAAATTGATTGATGCTGAATTAAGTCCAAGAGTCCAGCATTCCCTCTTTTCTTGAGAGCAGTAATGAATGTCTTCCTTTCTAGAAGGGGCCTCAGATCACTAAGGCTTATAATAAATTCCCTCTTTTTCTGATGAGAAGGAATAAAAATCTAAGTGTTGTAGATCAAGTTCCTGATACAGGGAAATTCATCAAACAGGTCATGTAATATCTGTTTTATTTGCACTTCTTTTTTCCCCTGAGAGTGACTTTTTCCAGGGCTCAGAGACAGCATGACAGTTCCCAGCTTCCAGGACCCATTGGTGTCTAAGGAACTGTCAAAAGGACATGAAAGTAGTGAAGAAATTCCCTTATTCTGTGTCAAAATTCATCAAAATTGTTCATATCACACAACGCACTGTTTTTTCAAATGCTTAATCCTGCACTAAGAAAAGAAGTATGAGCACCATCTTACTGATACCAAAACAGTACCTGAAAATACCTGAGTCAGAAGAGTGGGAGATACGAAGATGCTGAGGCAGAGAGGAAGGTAGTGATTAGCATCAGGTGGGAGAAAGCACTTTCCAGTGGATACCGTGGCATTACAACATTCAAAGCACCTTGTTACTAAAGTCTGCAAGAAAGAGTAATTGTAGGATCTTAGGTAGGATAAAAGGAAATCTTTGACAGAATATTTTAGGTCTTGCAAACCACCTTCACTCCCTAGGTGCCTTGAGCCAGGCTCTGGGGGATACGCTGGGCTGGGCTTAGAAGAATCCATGAGAAATTTTTCAAAGCAGAAAAAATGAGAAAATACTTTGTCACCGTCAGGAATACCTTCTGCCTCATGTATTGCAACAGCATTGCCATATATAATATTTAGTATTGCTTTGAACTCCAAAAGTGCATTCTTCCTCTAAGTCTCCCCTGGGAATGTGTCTTTCCTTGCTGAAGGTGTTAAGAAGTATAAAGAAGTGAGAACTACCTCCAGCACTGATTTACTCATCGTGGCTTCACTGAGGAAGGACAAAATCTGAGGGCTGTTTTATATGCAGGCTTTATTCCAATGTTGGTACTTTATGTGAACACGAGCAGATAGATCTTTCTGGTAGAACTAAAAGATGGAAGAGACCTCTATAATTCTCTGTTTTTCAGTGAATTTAGATTATTCTTTGTTATCCTCATAAACTTTAGCTTGTGTAAGTGTTAAAATAAATGTTCAGTGATATCAGAAGAGGAAAACTACTATGAATCCATTTTGAAAGGAACATTTAGATTTCTGAATGATGAGTACCTCGACTTTTCACACCGCTTTCACTCCCCACAGATCTCAATCACAGAGCATTTCCAAAGGTGGGGTTAAGGCTCTCTTCCATAGGAGGGAAGTTGAGTTTCAAAAGTCATAAAACCCCTCACAAAAGATTAATTTTTGCTTTTGAAGCTCAATCTGGAGCTTCAAAAAATCTTTTTGAAGCACAAAAGATTAATTTTTGCACTGTTGAAGCTCAATCATAGTCTTGCCTCTCTTTTGCACATCCCAGGGCTACAGTGAGCTCTGATAACCTCTGCACAGGGTGCTGGCACGGTGCTGCCTGCAGCCCAAAGCTACCGGCACATGCAGGCAGTGCAGAACACCAGGTTTTCCAAAGAAAACCATCATTTTGCCCAGGCACACAACGACAGGTTGAAAACTTCGATATATAATTAACCATAGGTACCAATAATAATACACCTGTGACTAATAACCTAACCTGCAGGCACAGGAATCAGAACTAGATCTGCTGTTATCAGTTGCAGGTCAGACATGAAATCTGCATTATCAGACACGGTTTAGACCCATTCAGGCCCTTGGCAGCACAATGCTCTTAAGGATTTGATTTTTATCTGTCCAAGCTAAGTCATAGACATGCTGGAAAAGTGAAGATGACCAAGAGATAGGCCCAGATGTCCACTCTTGCCAGCTGGGGTATGGGGAGTAGCTGTTTACTACTGCTTCACACATATTAAGAAAAACAAAGTTGATAAATTGCACTCTAAGGAAAGACTTGTGAATTAGTTAAAGGCACATGTTTGTTTGTTTGTTTGTTTGTTTTTAAATTTGGCTTATTTTTTTGTAACTTTTCTCACTTAGGCTATCAGCAGAATTGTGTTTTGGGCTTTTAAAACCCCAAGATCTTGCATTTGAGCTAAATAACAAGGTTTCTCCACTGGCATATTTATTGAACCAATTAATCTTTCATGTTTACCAGCCTCCAGAGGGAAAGTAAAAAATACATACTTTTTCTCTGATAAAAATGACAATTCTCAGAACTGATTTTGTTAATGATTTCCCTGGTAGACTGTAGGCTTGCTTTTTATTTATTTATTTATTTATGTATGTATTTATTTATTTATTTATTTACTTATTTATTTATAAGATCTGAGGTATGCCAGTTAGAAGAAAATTATTCTTTTTTTTTATAGAGAATGAAACACTGTGGACAGAAAAGCAAAGAAGCCGAACAGTCCCATACTGTGCAGGCGAATGTTTGGAACTGCAGTGACAAAAATCTCTGTTCAGAAATCTGAGCTAGGAGTCTCCTAATGGATATGGAAATGGCTTGTTTTAAATGGTGGAAAATTATTATAGAGTGGCAGTTTAGAGGGAAATTTTAAGAACACACCTCTAGTAGGTTGGGGGTTTTTAAAATTTAAATTGGATACCGACACACCTAATATTGATACTGTCTGATGCAATTAATTTGTAGTGATTTAATGGATCAGTAATGATCCGGGGCAGTGGCAATAGAAGCACTCCCTAGTAACCTGGAATCTGAGACTTTCCAAAAATGTGGAAGGAAAACTTCATGGCAAAGCAGTGTGAATATTGTACTTAGTATTACCCAGGCATCTATGGTTGTACAGCATGCTTTTAAAAGAAAGCATATGGTGGGATTGCATTAGCAATGCATTAGCTAGGACACTTTTTGCTGTGTTGAAAATACTAAATTTATAGAAAGTTACATAATTTTCTGAAGAACAACAATTTCCACTGAGGATTGCCAAAATTTTGAACGTGACAGGAGAGATAAACCAAGCAGCGAGGGTAGGAATTAGTGTGCCTTGTGGCATATGGTGTCTGCCCATGTGGAATTTCCTGAATGATCCATCAATTACCCATCCCTGTCAGGCAGTCAGTGAAGTAACTCATTCCATGAAGGTGAATAGCTAAAGGGGTATTAACTACTGTAAAAATCACATCTGTTATTATTTTATACAGTGGGTTTTATCTGAAGAGGAAATAACTTGCTAAATCATAACAAAATATTGGCTGTGGTCTAATCTGTAACACCTTTGTTATAAGTAAGTGATGAAAGTTTCCTTTGTTCATTTTCTATTCTTCAGATACTGTTATAATTTTGCAACAAATCTGGAAATTTTAGTTTCATTTTTCCAAAATTTTTCTAAAGCTTACATAAACTATTACAAATGGGATCTGAAGTGTGTCAAATCTCCTGTAGTTTGCTCTGATAGTTGCATGGGTAGATTTCAGCCACTACGATGTTTTCTCTTACAAAGAGATATTCTGAGTTTCCTGTTGCTTTTAGTTTACATACTTCTGCCAGTGTGACTCATTTCACAATCTAACTTGTGTTTCCATTTTTACTCTGGTGATACTCATCCTAATTTTTTTCTGCATTCCTAATCAAAGAACAACTTCATATAATCATGAAGACTAGCCTGCAAGAGAATTTCTTGCAGCTAAATTTAACTATACTGCAAACTTCTTCAGGGGATGAGAGTGAGTGGGCTTGGAAAATTGATTTAGTTGGAGTATGGTGCTATTCTTTCAAGCCACATAACATGAAATTTTGACCTTCTGGTTCAGCCATGCTTTGATAGATGTTTTACCTTTTATCTTCTTTCCTTCAGATTATAGAAGGGAATATTTAAGCTCAAGTGCTGTAAATCATTTCACTGATTTAAAAGTGTTGCACATCAGTAAAATATGATGCATCACTCCTTCATAGCCTGGGCTAAACCTGAAGGCCTTACCAGCTACATCTAAGAAAATACATTAATCAGAGACTGAGATTAGATGAAGTAATGGCCAGGAGCTGTTCGTGTTGTTTAATCATTACTGCAGACTGGGGCACTGTTCCAGCTAGCTCTCTCATGAGCACTGCCTGGGCATGGTTCTGTCATGTCCCCACCAAGGACCCATTTCCCGTGGTACTTTACATGAAACCACCTTCTTTTTCTTCTGGTGGTGATGGGAAGTTTGTACCTATGGATGACCGTAGTGCTGTGCTGCTTGGCCTTAGGGTCAAAGAATGAGCATTGGCCTGTTCAGTTTATTACTACATATGTAGAACCCGGGATCTACTTTGTGCATAGCTAGATTAAAAAGGGAGAAAGTCTGCAAATGGGTTACACCACTTCTTCTGAATGATGGTACCATAAAAGCAGGATTTCACTGCCTGCTCCTTTCTGCTGGATGAATCCATGAAGACCGTTGAAAACATCTTTGAGACTGCTCTGAACTGTTAAAGATGTAAAAATAAGAATTTCAGGGTCACTTGTACATGAACACAGAACTGTGCAAGAAACCTCTAGAAATTACTCAACATTTATTTTAATTTACATAAAACCTCCTGCCAGCTCTGAAATGAAGATACCTACACTATCGCCTGTACTGTTACAGTGCAGAAAATGTCTGCTAGCAGCATCACATCCTTGGTTCATTGCTTCAGCCTGGGAAAGAGATCCACAAGTCTCCCAAAACTCAGCTACAGAATTCCTACACCTCATGTAACTCTGTTGATATCGTCTGTCCTACTGAGCAAGTATGTCTAACAGTAGATCAGGGAGAAATAGCCAAGAGTGGGAAGATGTACAATCGACAGCACAAATTAACTGCTCAGATGTATGAGGAACAAACATCCAGATAATATTTCCTCAAGAAATGGTGGGGGAGAACAGGGAAGAATAGATACACTCTGTACACTTGTTGTGTTTCAAAGAAGACTAATGTTAGAGAAACATTAGGAAATTAAGAAAGTGTCTGAAACACATGAAAACATCTAGGTGTTCCAGCTTGAGTAAGAAAGTGAATGTATTACCTGGCAGCAGACAAGAAATATTAACCTAAATTATAGTAAGAGACATTTATATTAGCCTTAGGGAGAAATATTAAGAATAGGATAGTTAAATTCACCAAAAGGTTTTAGGATGAGACAACAAATGTCTTCCATCTGTCACAAATGATGTCAGCATTATGAGACTGCCAGCTGCATGGCAGGGGACTAGATGACTTATTCATTGCTTCTAGATCATTTGTGCAGTGATTTTTCTGTGTATGGAGGTGGTGGTGGCAAATTTGGTTCAGCCCTCATCCTGGAGTTATTCCACTGATGGCCATACTGCTTTACAAAACTATAATCAAGAACAGTTAGGCTTACACAAAAAGCAGTGCCATTATTGTGAGGTCAAAACAGGAATTCAAGCAACTGGAGCTGCATGAAAAGCGGAATGGTTTAGAAAGTCATAAGGTTGTTAAAGCAAAACTTCTTAAACTTTTACTCGTAACCACCTTCAATACTGAGATATAGCATTGCCTTCCTTTGGTCATTCATTTTAAGGCTTGCTGCTTACAGAAATCAAAGAAACATGATTGCCACTGACACATTAATCAATAACAGGGAGTAGAGAAATGTCAGAGAGCAGCTGGTAATGTGGTAAAACAAGCTTTGGATCAAGCTGCTCAATGGATGTAAAGGCCAACAAGTAGAATAGATGCCTAGCTGCAAAAAGCAGCTTAGAGACATTGCTCTTTTAACAGCCTTAAAACAGAAGCTTCTTAGCAAACTGGCCCTTCATTCACATCTGATTCTGGGCTGAGGTCAGTGGAGAATGAGAGAGAAGGTTATCAGAAGCCTACAACGTGCAAAGATGAGCTGCAGCAACACAAAGAGAAGAATTATTTGTGGATCCATCTCAGGCAGACTCATAAAGGAGACCTTACTGGAGGAGGCTGTGTCCTACCATGCAAGAGGTAAAGGCCCAGGAAGGCAATTGTTTACAGGAAGGCTCACACCTGAAAGCTTAGTGGTTCTGGACATGAGTATGGAACTGGACAAAACAAGAGTGGTCAGTATATTATATGTCCCTCACTGAATGCTTCTCTTTGATGAGTCTATGCAAAAGTATGAAATGTTAACTAGTCCTTGTGGAGAGGCTGGTTCTTTTGATGGTTCTGGTTACCTAGGCAATGGGCTGATTCAGTCAAAAAATAGAGACTACTCACAGCAGTTTGATACTCATATTTTAGAATGAAGGCAAATCCCATAAGAGAATTTATTGAGATAACAATGTTAAATAACTATAACTGAAAGATGATTTGATACCAAGCTTGCAAACAGAGAGAGAACATCTTCCAGCCAGTTCATTGCCGTAATGCCATGAATCTATCAGGTTGTCCCACAGACACATCTAATGAACTATTCTCCTTTGAATCTTCAGTTAGCCACTTCCAATATCTTACATGGAAAGCACCTCTATTCATACTGTCTGAGCAAGTCAGGGAAAGCACAGCAAGCACAGACCTGTAGCCCAGGAGAGAAGGGCATGCTCTTCCATGTCAAAAAAAGATGTGTCCATAGAGTCAGCTATGACATAGATGGCCCCTAGGCCAGACAGGTTGAACATTGGAAGTCCATTGGTTAGATCATCATGACTATTTCAGCCTCATTCTACTGCAATGTAAAATCTGAAATAATGTCTGAAAATCACTAACTGATTATGAATATTTCCAATTAGAGTTGTATGACTACCTTACAAAGCACCTTTAGAAAATCCTGGAATTGGGTTCAGGGCAGGTGTGTTTAAAAACCGCAGCTTGGCTCCAGAGTGCTGATGGTATTTATCGCCATATCTTGGCAAAGCCCATAGGGCTTCCTGGGCTCAAAGTGAAGGCAAAAATGGAACGAAGAGCCTGTGGGTCTACACTGTGTGCTGCCCATGTCCAGGCAGACAGGTTGGATAACTGCAGCTAAATGGGATCCATCTCACCTGGAGTAGTTACACATTGCCTTGCTTATGGTGAAAGAAATGGGTGGAGGAATAGTTAACCACCAGCTGACTTTATCAGAAGGCTTCCAGTCTACTTTTTATTGCCTGATCCATGCAAAACCAGCAGAGAGAAGAATCCAGCATACAGGGCCTCTTGTTGGGATCAAGCAGTGATGTCCAGCACTCCAGAAATGTTAACAGGATTTGGGACTGCTGCAAGAAACTGAGCTGATATGGGATTCAGAAAATTGCAGCTCAGGATTCCTTCTTAGATGCTACACAGGGAACTGTATCCAACAAGTATTGTGCGTAGTGTCTTCCAGCAGTTTGCCGCTGTCAGAGATGGAATTGCCCCGTTGTGCTGTCCCTCCTGTGCGACACTGGCAGGACCAGCCATGGCCCTGCTGCCCAAAGCTCCGACCCCTGTTGAGGGGGTGTCAGTATGACGACAAGCTCTTCCTGAGAGCTCTTTTGACAAAAAAACAGCGGTACTCAGGACAGCTGTTTGCATCCTGGCATGAGTCACTCTTAGTTAAAACATTATGATTCATGGAAGAGTTTTAGCTCCATGATTCATTCAGGTCCACTTTTCACTACTGCCCCAAAACTTGTAATCAGTAGGTGAGTTGCCTTAGCCAAGAAAAACTAAACGTGAGCCAAATTCCAACAGAAAATTAAGGCCCTTCTTTTTCAGAGGTACACAGCCAGCACCAGGGCAAGATTAGAAAACATCAAAGCTTGACATATTAGCACAGCAAAACAATCCAGCCTGAGAACCATAGCAGATTCATGAATAAATGGTTTTATTATTGAAGTACATTAAACTGGCATGAGTTACCAGTTCTCCCTCATCTCCTGCAGATAATGTCCCTTCTGTCAAAGAGCCCTGGAGTTTCCACAGCCTTTCTTCTTATAAATGTACAGGATAAAATTTGTTTATTATGTCTGTAATATTTAACATAACATATCTAGGAGTAGCCAAGGGAATAGGTTCCTATCCTTCAGTCTCTTCTTTTCCTGAAGATTGTCACTCTCTCAGTTGTGCTGAGTGCTGGTTTAATTCTTTGCGAGCTTCTACTGAGAGGGCAGAAAATGTCAGCATGAAAGAGAGCACAGGATGAGGCAGAAATATTTTGAAATGGTGAAAACAAAGAAAACAATGTTCATCTGCACGGACATTAGATATAGACTGGATTGTGAGCTGTAATAGTTCCTTAGGAAAAAGACGGGGATAACCGTATTCCTTCCATCATAGATATCCCATTCATTGTGAGAACTGCTAGCCATTCCACAGAGCTGGTTTCTATGCTTAGCGTTAAAGAAGTGCCGTAGCCCTGGTCCCATATAAATAAGCATTTTGTGTACTTCAGATAGTGAACATTTGAATTGGACAGAGATTTGATCATCAACATACATGAGTAAACCCACTCTTTGATTTCTGGAGATGCAAACGTCATCATTGCCTTTTGGTGTAAAGCATTAACCACTAGAAAATGGTTAGGGCCAAAACTGTTCTTGGATGACATGTGCTTGACTGCAAGGATTACACCAAGAGTAAATTCGACCTTTTGGTTTAGTAATTAAGAAATCATAATCATGTGTGATTTGAGGGATCACCAAGGGCATGAATTTGCATCCAGTCAACAGGTTGTAATGAACCAATTTGTGTGTGTGACGAAATAGCCTCACTAATGTCTCCCTAATGCTCTGCAGACACAGTCTTACTATGCGGAAATCCCTCAGCTCCAGCTCTCTGGGTTCTTGTGGGGGAAAGGGTCATTGTGATGGTTGAGATTTACAGAGTTCATTTGTGGATTGGCACAACAGGGATTAGTTCCAAGCCAGGGACCTTGGCTCCTAGTGCTGGGGAAGCTGTCTCTATTTCAGCTGCCATTACAGTTACACTCGCTGCAGCCTCAGCAGGGACCTCCTGTCTGTGTGTGTGACTGGAATTAACCTTAAATCAAATCCAGATATGCATTTGATTGTTTCAGTGGGTCAGAGGTCCAGGAAAAGAAATGAAGGGCCTGAAGCCATTGAATGTAGCATGCACTCCCAATTTTCATTTGGGGCAGGAGCAGTCACAGTCAATCAGCTAAAGAGAAATTAAGTCAGTTTGATGTCCTTTTTCAGGAGAAGTAACAAGGATAAACTTCCTTTTCTACAAAATTTATACAAACGAACCACAAAACAAGGGGACTCTCTGACTCATCTTTCTGGAAAGAACAGTGTGCAACAACAGTAGCATCGCTCCTTATATTAGTTGAGCTCGGCTGGCAGCCAGATGGGGAAGTGTAGAGATGTATTTGAAGCTAAATCGGCTCTGGCCAGAGCTGAGCCTTGGCTCATCTGGAGCTGGGCAAGTTAGGAAAGAAGAGGCTGGAAATTGGTGTCAAAGAACAGTTAAATGTTGCCAAGCATTGTATGTGGTATTAATTTGAATGTCATGCCTCTTGCAAAACCAGTACACATAAGTGTCTATCATAAAACAGAACGAATTTTCTCCAAGACACTTGAAAAACAAACTAAAAAACACAATATAATTTCAATTTCTAATACAGACAGTAGTGATCTTCCAAGATATTAACTAGGTGCACAGATCATGCAGTCAGGTCTCTGCCCATAAGGATGTCTGTCTCAGTCCAGGACACCACATTATATAGTATAGACTAATGTCTTGAGTTTTCTATTTTCATGTTTCATTAAAATGTAATATGGTGGCTAATGCTAGCACAATGTGATGAACGGCTCTGTTAAGTTATTTTTCTTAGCACAGCTTAATTCTTTGCTGAACATGTAAATTTGTGAAAATTAATTTAATGAATTAAAAAAATGTATTATGCAAAATTCAATTTAAGGAAAAAATGGATGTTATAGATTTAAAATAGTCCTTTAATGTCACAGATACTGGTATATTATAGCATCCCCATCAGGAAAAGGATCAAGCTTCCCAGTTTGTGATATCCCTGCTCTATTTGGGTCTGACAGTCGATGAGCAAGGCCCCTGGTTTTCTCACAAGCAGATCTATTCAGAGCTGTGCATATGCCTGGCACCTTCACCCCATTAGGGAGAATATATTTCTGACATACCTGTGAGGCAGCACAGGATGGGAGCGTCTCCTGTTGTCCTCTTTCCTCTGCTACAAGAAGGCTGGAGCAGAGCCAGGGGAAAATCGTTGTGGTGCCCTTTGTGCTCAAACCCTCAGTTTATTGAAGTGGAGACCTGGGATCCAATGCCACTTCAGTAGCCAGTTCCCAGTGCCAAGGGTCCAAAGGGTTTATATCTCTGAGGAGATAAACCTTTAGTTTTCCCCTGTACTCACCAGGTAGTCATGTTGAATTTCATAATTTTATTAATACCCAATCAAATCTGGAAGAAAAAAGAACAATGCTAGTAAATGATCACAACTGATGTCAGTCACTAAGGAGACCTCAGGGTAGGGATTTCCAGAACACGCTGAAAAGTTATTACAAATAACAGGTCTCAAACTGTGGTATGGAGATAGTAATCTGAAACTACATGAGAGGCATGAGTATCCTC
>NW_020799095.1:144687595-144699357 GCF_003259725.1 Athene cunicularia | reverse complement strand
TTTTTTTTTTTTTTTTTTTTTTTTTTTTTTTTTTTTGGTGGAGAGAAATTTGGAGTAGGAAATTGTCTTACCTATTACTTCATGTTTGCCTCTCTCCACAGATTCTAAACTGGGAAAACATCTGAGCATTGATTGAAAGCTTAGCAAACTACAACACAAAGACTGAGAATGATACTGAGTCATGAGCATGGGGGCTTTAAAGACTTTCCCATCAATATAACCTGTTAGCACATTGGTTTAATTCTGATTAGTTGTACTGATCATGAGGAAGACTGAAGAGCACAGAGCTGCACACATGGAGAGAAAAGCAAACTCAGGAGCAATAGGCGGTCTGCCTGAGGGTGGATGGAAGTAGCCAAACTCTCAGAGGAGCCCTCTGGTAGATACTTGGGTTTCCTAATAGCCTGTACTGATGCTGGGTTGTGACTTTTAGCCTGCCTTTTGAGGAAGCCCACCTTAAAATTATTCTAAGCAGATCAGGGTATCAAACCATCAGCAGGTCTTTTCATTGCTTAATGATCTTTATTTCTGTAGTAATCTAATCAGATTTTCCTGGAGTCTTTCCTCTTTTAACTATGGCTGTTACCATCTCTCAGGTTTTTTCCTTCTCACTTTCTCCCAAATTGGATTAAGAGCACTAAAGAAAACAGTCCACTGTTGGGTAGTTCCTCTCCTTGGGCTGATTTCTGTTACTGATGTAACGAGACAGTTTTCCCAGTACTATGAGAATTGCTTTTCCCCTTTCGAGTGACAGCATGCGTGTGGGTTTTCTAATACATGAATGATGTGATGGCAGGTTCCTCGAAGACCATCTGATAGCCGTAAACTCACCAGGGGTAGGGGTGTGCAATGTCACCCACTAGGACACTGCACAGGGATGTGTAATAAGGAAACTGTCAAAAACTGAGCAGAGAAGCTCTTTTAGTAAAACAACCCTGCTTCATTCCCATGTTTGATGCTACAGTTATAGGCTCTTTATGGATTCATTTTTCAACTCTAACCAAGCTGGCAGGCACTGAGACAATAGAAACAATGGAATTGATGTACACAAAGGGGGCTGTTTGTGCTCAGAAGTACATGTAAGTGGTGCATTGCTTTGCCTCTGGTTCTCTGTTTTCTTTAGGTATTCTGTGGCTTTGGGAATGCCTCTTGTGCATGTTAGGGCAAAGGTATGCAGCTGTGAATTCACTGAGATGGGGTATGCAGAACTGATAACTGAATATGCAAATGACATTTACAGGCTCTGACACTCAATTTAAGAAATACAGGCAGAAATTAAATTTGCAATCCTATACTTACATGATATTATAATTGTGTCTTTTAAAGGCAGGTGTCTGTTGAAGTTGTTTATAGGTTCATCTGTCTTTTTTTTTTTTTTTTTACGCAAACCAGTATTTTCCTACTCCTCTAATCCAGCTGGAAGACATCTTGAACAAATATTATTTAACTTTAAAAAGATAATTAAATAACTGGCTGGTTGTAATCAATCATAAAACATTCATCCTATAGGTGAGCTTTACTTTATTTCCAAGTACGAATGTAACAGAGGTGCAAGCAGATTCAGATTAATGGCATTACAATGAACTGTAAATCCCTAATTTAGTGTAACTATTTATAGGGCAAAGATGTGAGAATCCAAAGATATAGAATTAAAATTGTACTTTAACTACACCTATACATATCACAGTTTCTTGTAAAATCACTATGGCAACCCATGGATGCCACAAAGCTACAAACCCTACTATTTCTGTTTACACTCACAGGAGCTATTGTTTCTCTTTTATTTTATTTGTGTATGTTTCAGTCAATCTCAGGAGCTAAGTAGGTCAAACCATGCTCCACATATTCAGTTCCCCAATTGTTGAGCTCTGTTTGGGTGAAAGAGAGACAGACAGTGAGGCACATGCCAGATTTTTTTGCTTATTGCACTCTGGGCCAGTTTTTTACACATAATTGGGCATCAGCGATGCCAATAACTGTGTGGCTGCATATTCAGAAGTCCAAATTTTCCTCTAGAGTATCTTGGTGTTTCTGAAATTTCACCAGGATCATCATTCTTAAATACTCTGTTCCCCCAGAAATCTGCCAGTGAAAGCACTTAAATAAATTACATAACAACTGTGCCCATTCCTAGCCATTAATCTTACAACTACACACAATTTTGCATTTGTCCTCTAAATTTATATTCATAGAGGCAAACAAAGCCTATTTATGCCATCCTTTGAAAAGAAGGGTAAATTACTGATTTGGGTAGGAAGGGGTTGCAGCTGCTTCTCCAAGGTACACTGAGGTGAATACAGATGTGGGATAACCTATCCTAAACTAGAAAGAATTAATTGTCCCCAGGGGGTACTCTCCATCATTGCTAGAAGCCTAAACAAGGAAGTGATGCTGCTTGCTTGACGCGTAGAGAATTCAAGTAAGGTGAGCTACACCTCACTTCTAGGCCTAATAGTATAGCCTAGGGTAGGCTCACATGATCCAGACAAGTCCATGGTTTGTATCACCAGAAATCCCAAAAGGAAAGGTGCTGTGATCAGAAAATGCAGCTTTCTGACATAATTTTCTGCTTGCTCATGCTGCTAGAGAAGGAGTCATGGATCTTTGCTTCACATGCTGTCTAATGGGTGCAAAATATCTGTCTGTGGGGATGTCTTCATGCTATTCCAGCTTTGATGAGCACTTATACGATTGAAAAAAAATGCCAGGGATGGAACTGGATGCTTTCAGGCCTGTAATAGTCTTTACAGTTTGGCTTCATACCAGACAGTTACATAATCTATTACAAAGAGAAGCATTTGTCCAAATATTTATTTAAAGGACCACTTAAACTCTTTGATTTATTTTCATGAGTAATTAAACAGACACATTGGGTGCTTGACATATATTTTTCCCTGGTACAGTGGTTAATCCTAGTTTCAGCACAGATCCAAAAGGTAGTTGCCTGTTTGTCCTTTCTCCACTCCCCAGCAAGCCCTGAGTCTCAGAGGAGTAACAATTATCCAGTGCATGACAGTGGATGGATAATTGGGGCAGCACATTTTACACTTCCTGCTGGCATTTTTGTTATCTTGCTGAAGCAGACTATGCAATGGATTCAATAACCAGAGGACATGAATCTGTCTTGTCAGCAGGGGATAAATACGTGGCAATGACAGCTTTTTGTGATGGTGATTAAGGATGTCTGGCTGTCATGGTGCATTTACATTTGTTGGTGTGACTACACAGGTCCAGCAAAGAGTGTAGCATCTCTTTTTGTCCTTAGAGGCAGTTCAATTGAAGTGCTACTGGGCCTGTTTGGTAAAACATGCATTTCGGTTTATTCCTGTATTTTATGGATCACTAAGAAGCTTTTCTTTGTAATGGCATTGTCAGGGAGGAAATACAATTTAGAAGGTCCACAAAATTACTCCTGCCCTGTGTCAGGTCACAAAGCTTGCTTCTTGCTCCCATCATGCCTTGTCCATCTTGAGTGGTTTTATGCCTTCAGAAGAATTTGGAATCAGAAGTATTGAGAGCAGTTTCTCATTCTCTGCAAGGTACTGAACTAGCTCAACAAGGTGATATGGGGGAAAGAAATGCCTTCGAGGCTCTAACCCTTCCCAGCATTCACCCTTAAGCATTTTTGCTTCCCTGGAGGTAGCACAAGGCTGCTTGTAACATCCACTGATTCTGCTTCCATCACTGGAGACTGCAAATGGGGAATATCTCATGGGTCTCTAAGGCTAACTGAAGCGAACTATGCATACTGCATCAGGGCTTGTTTCTCCAGAGCCCAGTTAGAACCTTGGGAAGGGCTTCAACTTGTGACTAATGAATTTTGATGCCTATATTCACATGTCCATGTGAGTGAGACATTTCAGGTCCTGTTACAGTCAGTAGGGACCTAAAGCTTTATTCAGTTATCTAAACTACTGCATGTCAGGCAACCACATGGGGCTGGTAGATATGTGGACAACCTGTGACCTTCCAGGCCAGCAGCTGGAGTCTGAGTGGGATTTAAAATAGTCCTTAAATGTCACAGATACTGGTATATTATAGCATCCCCATCAGGAAAAGGACCAAGCTTCCCAGTTTGTGATATCCCTGCTCTATTTGGGTCTGACAGTCGATGAGCAAGGCCCCTGGTTTTCTCACAAGCAGATCTATTCAGAGCTGTGCATATGCCTGGCACCTTCACCCCATTAGGGAGAATATATTTCTGACATACCTGTGAGGCAGCACAGGATGGGAGCGTCTCCTGTTGTCCTCTTTCCTCTGCTACAAGAAGTTCTTAACCTCTGCAGAAGCCACTGAACCACATCTCTCGAGGTGGATACCTAAATTAAGATGTGTATGTGTTGGAGCTGAATCCCTTTACCTGGAACATTAATGACCACAATTCACACTGGATGCTGGAAGCAAACTGGAAACTTCTCGAGTTTGCACCAAAGTTTGCAGAAGTTGATGCAAATTCATTAATGGCTTTTGGAACATGCCCTTAAAGAAAAGTTGTGCCTTAATGTGTGATTCATGGAAACAGCTTTAGCTTTTTTTTTTTTTTTTTTTTTTTTTCCACATTATCAAATGTACCTAGTTTACAGGGGAGAAAAACTAATGATGTTTCTTTTAATTAGCAGTGATACAACTGTCTCCGGAAATCATCCTTTGTTCTTTCCTTCCCACCTTATCACATTTTTTCTGCTAGATATAGCACATCCAAATGAGTACACAATGTTTTTTTTCTTTACTAAAAGTAGATTGATATGGTGGAAATGACTAAAAAAGCAACACAGATTTTTAGGCTGAAATGGAACAATACAGACACCCAGTCTGATCTCAAACATAGCAGATTTCTGAGAATTTTACTAATGATGCATTCAGGGAAGGAAACTGGTCTCTCTCTGGGAAGGATTCCCCAGCTGATCAGTAAAGGTGAGCAGGTAACTCACTCATCAACCTGTCTGCTTAGAGCACCTGGATGGATATAGTCAAGAATTGGGATAAGATGCTGAATTTTACTAGCAATCACAAATTATTTTTAATAGCAAATGATTACTGTTTAATGAAATGAGCATTTCAGATTTAAAAGAAATGAATGTCTGCAGCTATGGCTCAAAATATATGCATGCATTTTACCTGTTTATCATCCACACATTTTTCCATAAAAAGCAATGAACAGGTCAGTATTATTTTCCTTCTACATCTTTTTTTTGCTTCCATGTACAGAGGTTGACATCTAGGCCATTCTGCAGATGAGGTTAATCTTTTCATGGCTGTAACAGGGATGCTATTTTAATTCTTTTTTTTTTTTTTGGTTAGGGTTTTTTAAGTACCTTTGTAAGAATTTTTTGAAACGTCATTGAATTGATCGCTGAAAATTCACCTCGACGTTTCAGAGCAGACTACCCCAAAACTGTCACTGAACTTTAAAATGTCGCAGTACCAGAATTATATGCTCTAAAAATAGAGGAAAGGCTTAAAGAGGCATTAAACTGACTTAGACAAGTTTAATTAATCACTATGCTTTGAAATAAAAGTAACGTGCTTTTCTGTTGAAGTGGAGAGACAGTTCAGACGGAGATTGGGTTGTACAAAGGCATTATCAGAAGACATCAGTGTACTGAGGAAGAGTGAGCCCTGTTCTTTTCAGTTCCTGCTTTTGGAAAGCATGACAGAAACCATTTCAATACAGTCCATGTGATCTCAGCCTACTAATTTGCACTGCTTGGGCCTCATTCAAATCCACTAGCAGCAAACATCTCCTTGGCTCGGTGGGTTGAATCCATGCGCTAGCATGCTCTCAGCATGTTCATACACATACTTACCTTCAGCTGTGTGACCAAAGGGAAGAGCAGAAGAGGTGACTTGGGACAGGAAGGAAAAGAAAAGACGGTCCTTGGCCATGATGTTATGTATTAGTTGGTTAGAAGTTGAGACTGGTGGCATTTATGGGGCAGAAAACAAGGGACAAAGCAGTTTGTCTCCAGCCCCATCTCCTGCTATTCCTGACTGGGACCTGATGGACTCTGGACATGAATCATTATCTCAACATGTTTGGGGCTGTTGGTAGAGGTGGACATTGTCATTAGCCCAGCCGCACTCTGGTGCTGTGGCACTGTGCCTGTTGCTGAGGGCATGGCCTCTGCCTGCCCATGGTCTCCTGGCTTGTGTCCCTGCTGGAGCAGCCCCACTCACGCTGGGGTATTACATTAGGTAATGCCAACACGTCTCTCATCTAGCACCATGGATACCTGAGGAGGCAAGAGCTCACCCATCCACTGTCCTCAGTGTTGGTGAAAAGCTTGGTTTTTTGAAGTTCGTTCACAGCTGCCTTCTTGCAAGGAGGCAGCAGTGAGATTCATGGGTGCCTTTCCCGGTCATCTCTCCAGCTATCACTCAGACATGCACAGTCCTGCTTAGCTGTGCCCCATTTTAGGCCCATTTGGAGTACACAAACCCATCTTCTGGCATTATGTAAGTGAACCCTAAAGCACCAAACCGCATTTTTTTTTCCTCCAAAACTCTTCACCTGACTGTCAAATTCAACGCCATGGTGAAATGCATGCAAGTGGCTCAGCTACACTGTGAATGTTTTACTAACTCGCCCTCAGCAAAAGGACTCTTAATATCAGCATCCTTTTTTCTCAAAGAGGAAATTAACGGTATACTCAATGCCATCTTTCCCATATAAATAAAGACAGTCAGGCACAGTGAAACTGTTTCTGCAGCAGGGGTGCCTCAGCTGGACCCTTTTCCCATGTGATTAGCAAGGTCTCACACTGGGTGATTTACTCAGCCCTTCATGGATGTTGCTAGCCAGTGCCAGGAGCAGTTCAGGTCCCTCTGCTCTGCGGTCTACCAGATGATACAGCCATACTCTTAAGCACTTCAGCTGTCCAAGTGACTTGGGCAAGATTGTTTGTTATAACCTGTGCACATCAAGGATTTGCACAAGTTCTTTGCCAGGGCAAGGCTGATCACAGTCCCATCCTCCCCTTCCTAAAATCATGCAGAGCAGCTAAACTCAGAATATATTCTTCTAGCTGATCTGTAATCCTTTGAACATCAGAATTTCTAATGGGAAAACTGATAACCCCTCAAGTCTGGCAGTGCTGTTGAGTGCTACTGTAATAAGGTAGCGTATTTTCAATGTAAGGATAATGGATAATGTGGGCTTTATAACAAATCCATAACTCAATAGAAGGGGCTCAAATAATATCATGAATCGCGGCCATGAAGTATGATTGATCGATGAGATCATTAGAAAGCTGAGATCAAATTACAGGTCTGGTAATTTATTACTCTACAGCTTCGGCATTTTTTATGATATTTGAGGAACACTTACAAGTTTTCTTGCACTGTTTTTTTCAGGTCCCTAATTATAAATACGGTGCCTGCAGATGCTTTTAAATCAGTGGGCAGTCTAGTGTCACTGTCTTTCACTGTAATCAGAGTTGCAGGCACACAGTGAACTTCCCTTTTGAATTATTTAAGATGTAGATCATTGCAGAATTACAACATAGCTTTTTCTTTCTCGGTGTTCATCCCGGCAGTGGAAAATTCCACTGTAATAAGACTGGAAGGTAAATTTCTTTCATAGTTAACATTTTATTGTGCTAATTAAGATGAAAACCAGAAAACATTCTACATTCTATATAATGGTTAATCATATTTCATATTAATTAATAAACACACAGCAGTTAGTCTGAGGCATGACATTTTTCAACACCTTTTTTTTTCAGCTGGTTTAGTAGATTATACTTGCATCTCTGTGCATGATATCTGGCCTATCACATAGATTTTGTATGTACATATAAGCTGTCTGAAGTCATAACAGTTTGATAAAGTAACAAAGCATTTGCTTTTCTAGATGAAAATTAACAGTCATAGAGAGGCTTGGAAAATTAATGGATCCTAGTTCATTTCCCAGCTCTGACAGCTACTAACCCAGAGCATTATACAGTGAAATGTCCAGGATGGCTGGCGTTTTTGAAAACAGTCTCCACAGTGTGTGGGAATGTTAAACAAATTGTGAATCCACCTGGGTGATACTTCTGCATGTGACTTTAAGAAAATGGAAAACAGAGATGCCACTAACACATTATTTCGATACTCTTGTCCCTATAACAGCTGGAGGACAGAGACATTCTGTCTTGCCTCTTCCTTGCTTCTTCCCACGTCTTGCTGCCCCAAGTCTCTATCCAGTGCTGACACTATCTGTGTTTTTCACTCCCTTGCTTCCAGCATTACGGCTTCTGTGAAGCACAATCTGTGTGCATGCATTTCCCATGCCCATGGCCCGCCAGCTTTCTCGATTCTTTCAAGAAGGTTCAGAGTGATGGAGCAGTTACAGGCCTCTGTCTTCCACTGATGTTTTGAACCCTTGTGATGATCTTTTTCACGTAGCAGAATGAGTGATGTGATTCCCTTGGGCTTCCCTGCTGTGCTGCTGCAAAAGAAGAAAATTATCTTTTTTTCCTTTTTTTTTGTTGTTGTGCTTTTTGTTTGGTTGAGGTTTTTTTCCTTTTTTTTTTTTTTTTAATTTCCCTGGTGCTGTCTGGCAGAACTGTCGGACCAGCAGAATTCTCAGTCCTTGGGAAATTTCACCTGTGAAATGCATTCAGTCTGAGTTAGGCTGTAGTGGACAGGAACATTCAGAATTTTCTGTGAATTGGGAGTTCCAAGGAAAATCTCATGTCTGACACACCAGATTATTGTGTTTACAAAACAAAAAATTCTCCTTGCAGCTGCAGTGAAAAATTGACATCCTTGACAGTTTTCCTCATTGTGCAGCTGCAAAGAGGCTGATGGGAACAGTAACATCACCATGGGGCAGGCAATATGCTCAGGATCTGTGATTCACTTACACCCTGTCCTGTGCTGCTCATCTGAGTATGTCCAGGGTACAGATGCTCGCCTCCACAGTAGGGACTCTGCCATCTTCAAGTACTTGGAGACTATTGAGAGTTAAAAGATTTCCCTGTCCTGCTGAAGAACCAGGTGATGATTCCTTACTTGAATCTCTGAAACTTTTTTTACTCATCTCCCACTGCATGGCAAAAGCATGAGCAGCAGCAGAGGCTTCTGCTTGCAAGCCAACAAATCCCTGTAAATTTACTTCCAGAGATGCCAGCTTGTACCTTACATGGTCAGCAGTTCTGTACATATTAATTTCCTCCCCAATGTTAAACTCATCTCTCAGACAGAATCCTGTAAAAACCATTATTCTGTTCTGTCACTGACACAAACTGGCATCATCAATACACCTGTTGCGAGTTGGACTGGTCTGTGTTAGTGTCCACTATGGCTGCATTCCTGTAGTTCCTTATATGTTTTCGTTAGCATAGCAGTTATTTTAATGTTCTACCTTGTCCATATTCTTAAATGTCTGGTGTTAGCCTTGTGGAACAAATACCAGTCAAAACCTGCCCTACTTAGCTTTCTTTGGGATATTTCTGTAGCTCTTTGTTTATATTACATGAGCATTTCACAAATATTAATGACTTCTAGTCTTCACAAACCTCTAGGAGATATTAAGACACAATTCTCTCTGGCAGTGAGAAAACACAGAAAATTACAGGTGAAGAAACACAGGCTAATTTGGGGATATGGCTGACACCTGCATTTTCAGAGCTTGTGCCTTTGCCTGTCTCCCTGTTTCTCAGCAGCATGGTTCCCACTGACACAATACATAGCTCTGAGTTTTCAGGTAAGCTGCAAGTCACCCACTGCCTCCCAAAATATCACCTAGGGGAAATACTTACCCCTTCCTATGCCACTGTAAAGACATGGAGGTCAAATTCAGCTCTCTGGGGCAATTTTTGGCTCCCTCACCATCCTTCTCTTGCCTACAAACGTGAAATCGCTTCTCCCCACCCTGCCCTCCACCAAAGGATGGGTTGCTGACAGCAAATCACTCCAGCGCACGTGGGGATTTACGGTTGCATGGGGCAGCTTCCCTTCTGTTCTCTTCCCAGGCTTTTACACATAGGTCTCAGCAATATTAATGTTCTGTTTGTGCACGAATGAGTTAGGGGGAGACCTGGCACTGCTGAGCAGATGGTGACGCTGCTCCCTGGTGAGACAAGGGCCATACCTGCCCAGGGAGAGCTGGGCGACCTTGCTCTTTTAGAAGCCGTGCTTTTCTATTGCATTCTATTTATGTGCTGATAAAATGAACCATATAATATCAAACTGCAGCTGAAACAGAAAAGCAAAGGAGTTGCTGTAAAACACTCCTCATTTATCCTGAAAAGGTCGTGGGAGGGGAGTTTTCCAAGTTTGGGATTAAATTATTTGTTATACTTTATTCCCATCTCAAAAGCTGCAGAGACTTACATAGTGCTTATGTTACAGGCAGGGTTTTCCAAGGCAGCTGCTGGGAGAGATTCAGTGTTGGTGGATGCAGCTCCTGTAACCCATGATGTTGACAGCTGGGTTAACACAGGGCTGCGTTCACACCTGTGTTACATTAGCACAGTGATGTCCCATCAAGACCAAAGCCTTATTGTCCCCGACCCTACAGAGAGAGAGACAGATGTCCTTCTTCTCCTAACTTACTGCTTACTTTAAAAACGTAGGTAAAGGTGTGAGCAGAAACCCAGGCTGAGCTGAGAAATGTTTTTTTTGCTTTCTGTTAGCTCACCCTGCCTTTTCATTGAAAGTAAGGTATTTGTAGACTAAGTTGGTTTTGGATCATACTTCCTCAAAGTAGCTCCCACAAAGAGCGGGACATCTCCAGTGTCCTCTCTAGGATACATCAAAAAGGCCAGAAAGCAGACTGCAGTAACCTTGACATGACTCCAGCCCCCCACTGCCCAGAGGAATGCCACATTGTTTTATTTTATTTTCAAATACAGTCAAAATTTTATTGGGAAATACAAAACCAAATCTCATGTGAACATTACTTAGTGGTGGAGAAACCTCTATTCTGCTCACCAGGTGGTTCTAGTAGTTAATCACTCTACCTACCACGTTGAAATACCCAGGAGGTCTGATTTCCTAAGCTCAAATGGATGTTAGCATCCCTGTCATCAGCACCCATGACATTTTTAAAGACTCTCCAGGTTCAGTGTTCAAGATCTTCCTATGCAGGTAACACTTCTCTTCATAATTTGTCTAGAACTTGTTTCAGAAGGTCTGGAGAAAATGCCATTGTCAGCATTATTTGCTTCACAACTAAAATTTCTCCATATTCAGATCTCTGTAAATACTTCTGTCTGACCAGAAGGTAATAGCTTTAATAAATTATTCTGAAATTTTAACAAATTTATATTTTAGAGTGAGGTTTCTACTAACAACCTAAGAGTCTGCAGGGTTTTTTTGTTGGTTTCTTTTTTTTTCTTCCCCCAAACCAGTAAGTCGATCCTGTAATAAGTGTGTTTGATATAATTACTTCCTGTTTATGCTCCCTTCGCCTCCTTTGTTTCCAGACCTATTTGCAGCTTTGGGCATTTCTAATTAGGTTTTAGTGCAATTTTTTCATGATGTATTATATTTTTCTCCCTGCAAATACAAATGTATTTGGGGGATCATAAACGAGCTATAGGGAGAGAGATTCAATTATAGATGTTATGACATATCAGATCATGTGATGTGATCTTGAAGCACACATCTTTCTCAGAGCGATTGACAAAGTTCAGAGGAATTCAGAGAATTTGGGGACAGGGAAAAGACACATGCTTTTCTTCATGAATTACATTTCATTATTAAGATCCAAGAATATCATGCTGTTAAAAAACCCCAAATGAACGCAAAACAAAAAATCCCCCCCCCCCCCC
>NW_020799095.1:144639373-144687545 GCF_003259725.1 Athene cunicularia | reverse complement strand
TTAACTCATGGATTAGGATTCAGAAATCACCAAATTATTGTTTTTATTTGAATTACTGGCACATGCATCTGAAATAATAACTTCTGTCAGAACTCCACAAAGCCATTTTCATAATGGTGGCTGGGCAAGAAAAATACAAAGCTTTCCAAGGAAAACAAATATTAGACAGTGTCTTCGTCAGAGTCAATCTCCCTCTTAATCACATAGTGTTGTGCTGATACTGTGTTAGACACTTGAAATACACCTGGGCCACATATTCTGAAACTCAAGGTCTAGGTTTCAGCATCACAACTCAATAAAGAAGTAGACTAACTTGGGCTAGATGATGGCAACCTAGATATGATCAGACATCTAGAAACCATGACTTACAAGAGATAATTGAATGAATAACAGATGCTTGGTCTTGAAAAGGGAAGACTGACGACACACTGTCACAGTTTTCAAATTTATAAAAGGCCACCACAAAGAATTGGTAAAAATCTGGTTGCTGACATGACTGGGATTAACAAAAGGCCTATTGGTCTCCAAACAAAGGAAATTTCCACTGTTTAAGATTAGACGCTAGTTAAAACTTTATGATGGTGCAATAAGTGAATCACAAAGTAGAAAACAGGTTGTCTAAAGAGTTCTGGTGCCTCAATCACTAGATGTTTTTAGGGAAAATAATGACAAATGTCTCTTGATTTATATTTAATTACATATAATTAACCCTAGTTTGAAGTAAGACGATGGGTAAATTACCTCTTTCCTCATTTAATCTTTTAGGATTCAGATCAGAAACAAGAGATTAATACCATTTGGGTTTTCATGGGGTTTTTAATGCTGGGCTTTTAGCATGAGGTGGGAAGAAGACACTTTCTGAACTATTCTGACAAGCAGTATTGCAAAGAGAACTGCAAGTACAAAGGAAATAAGCAAACTGAACAAGCAGTTCATCACAGACAGGAACTTCAGGCGGTTTGGATATCATTAACAGAAGCACTTTACCATTAGAAAATGACTCTGTGTTGAAGTATTTTGGAGAAATATGTTTTGTTGGAGTAATCCTCTGTCTCCCAGATGAATGCATTTTTATAACTTTTAATGTTCTGTCCTGATTCTTGCAGAATATAATAGGTTTTTGGGTTTTTTTCACCTAAAAATAACTGATTTCAAATATGTATATATAGTTAATTACAATGGAAGAAATCATGTTTGGAAAAACTATTTTGATTTTTCGGGGGAAGAAAATATTTTTATTAGTTCTAAATAAAACATTCAGAAGCAGCAGCTTTTGGTTATCCCTCAGAAGAAAAATAAATGTCAGAATCATCCAGTATCCTGTAGAATGGGCCTTCTACTTTCTATCAAACTTTAATTAAAATTATGCTAGATTCTTAGTAAAATTAGACATTGTTTAAATATACATTTGGAAATTATATATACATCAAATGAACAGTGTCTGTGTCTCAATGTTCAGTCTACAGTTGCAACATTTTTGTTTTGTTTCCTTTTTACTATGAATCAGGCTACCTTCAGTTGTTCTGAAGGTAAATTATAGGCTTTATAGTAGTATCACTCAAATAGAGTTTATGATGAAATTTACAGTGAGACATAGGAATGGTGGGTGCTCTCTATCCCCTGAAAAGCATAAAATATTTGAGCAAAGGCAATCGTATTTGAAGTACTAAAGTACTCAGAATATTTAATTTCTTTTTAGAGAGTTAGTGCATAAAATATTAATATTTTCTTCTTCCCACTTCAACAAGGATGGATTTTTTTAATAATGAGATATAATTTGAACCTCATTACTTTCTTTTTCAGATATTCCTGTCTTAATTTTTTTGCTAAGCATGCATTTATTAGTCTTCCTTAAATTTTATCTGGATTTTACAAAAGCGGCATTGCTGTGATATTGTTCAACTGCCCAGTTCAGTCTGGAACTCTTTGGCGTAAATTCCTTGTTTATTTCATGTTAGTAGTGAAATGAGTTTTAAAAGAAAAAAGGCTCAGGATAAAATTTGGAAAAATAATCAAACCCATTGCCCTCTACAACAACTTAAAGAAATAATCTGCTAACACAAACTTGAGCTACTCAGTTTTATGAAAACTGGAAAATTTTAAAGCTTGAAATTCAAGGATACCTTTGAAAAATAAAGGTAATCTCTATGCTCTACTCTGTCCTGTTGTATGGATTTGGCCAAGGATAGTGCATTATTGTGAATTCACCAGCTTGATCTGCAGATCACTGATGTAAGTGAAGATGGAGGGCTCAGATCCTCCTTTTCACCCTCTTAGAGCCCATCCTTTTATTACTTTCATTTCCACTGTTGGTCTGACTTGCTGTGCAACCACTGTGGACAAGAATGAGTATCAGGACATTGAGAAATAACAGAAGTAATGCAGTGGTTGGACTGTATGCCAGTGCAACAGGCTAGAGTGATGTCCATACCAAATACCATCGAGTAGAAAGTACAAACATTTTTTGGGGGGAGATGTCAAGACTGGAAATATGATGTAAACTCCTTGCTGTAGGGCATTCCCATGACAGATAAATCCAAACTTTTAATTCAGAGATCCCTTATCAAAATGCAATGTCTAATTTCTTCCAAATAGCCTGAACTGAGACTGAATCATCCTCAAAACCAGCTCTTGGAGGCTGGCTCAGAACTGAACATTCACAATTATTCAGTGTTAGAGCAAGGAAACTGCTGCTGTGTCACTGGGTCCGGCATCATTACCAGAGTGGCAAAAAGTCCTTTCCTAGAGCAAGGATAGAGGTACAGCATCCATTCCCAGACTGTTCCGTTTTCAATGGTCTTACAATTTCTGCTTGGGCAACAACCAAGATTTAAGTTCTCAGAAAGATGTGTTGACTTGTTTCAAGTTTCTGGGCTGTGCAAGCTCCTTGATAGTAAGCTGTAGTGAGTAATGCAGAGAGAAGAGACTGTAAGCACTGGTAGCTTACAAGACATTCTGGAAACAGATCTGGTCTCTGGGGGAAGGAGCATGCTGTGCTCTATTGCTTGCTAGCTCTTTGACTTTTTCTTTTGACAGTATCACAGAATGGTTGGGGTTGGAAGGGACCTTTTAAGATCATCTAGTCCACCGATCCTGCTCAAGCAGGTCAGATAGACCAAATTACCCAGGACCATGTCCAGTTGGGTTCTGAATATCTCCAAGAATGGAGACTCCACAACATCCCTGGACAATCTGTGCCAGTGCTTAGTCACCCTCATAGTAAAAAAGTGTTTCCTGATGTTCAGACAGAACCTTCTGTGTTTCAGTTTATGCACTGTGCTTCTCGTCCTGTTACTGGACACTACTGAAAAGAGTCTGACTCCATCTTCTTTGCACTGTCACTTCAGGTATGTGTATTTATTGATGAGATCCACCCTGAGCTTCATCTTCTCTAGGCTGAACAGTCCCAGCTGTCTCAGCCTTTCCTTATAGGAGAAATACTTAAGTCCCTTCATCATCTTTATGGCTGGACTCACTCCAATAAGCCCATATCTTCCTTATACTGATGAGCTCAACACTGGACATGACACTCCAGATGTGTCTCACCAGGGTTGAGCGGAGGGCAATGATCACCTTCTTTGACCTGCTGGCAATGTTCTGCCTGGGAACCTGTTGGCCTTTTTGCTGCAAGGACATGTTGCTGGTTTATGGCCAGATTGTTTTCCACCAGGACCATCAGGTCCTTCACTGTAGAGCTGTTTACCAGCTGGTAAGCCCTCAGCCTGTTGTGGTGCATGGGGTGATTCCTCTCCAGGTGGGGAGGAAGACACTTTGCTCTTCACCATTGTTGAACTCAAATTGATAACCCTCTGACCAAAACTGCACACTTGCTGAGAGTACACGCTATCCTATCATCCTTGGATATTAGGAAAAATTTCTTCACCTAAAGGTTTATCAAGCACTGGAACAGGCTGCTCAGGGAAGTGGTGGAGTCACCATCCCTGGAGGTATTTAAAAGATGTGTAGATGTGGTGCCTGAGGACATGGTTGGTAGTGGACTTGGCAGTGCTAGGTTTACGGTTGGACTTGATGATCTTAAGGGCCTTTTCCAACCTAAATGATTCTGATTCTATGGGTCTTTCTGATGGAATGGCAACATAGCAGGGCACAAACAGTCCAGGAGTTTTCTGGAGTGTGCTGATGAAAACTTCCAAACATAGGTGATGAAGTATCTGATAAGGGGAGACGGACCTGACTCTAATAAACAAGACAGAATTGGTCAGGGATGTGAAGCTTGGTGGCAGCTTCATGATCAAGAGGGAGAGAACAAGATCATGGGAGGGAACAAGACAAAAACCCAGAATCACAGCCCTGGCATTGAGATCAGAAGTTAGGCTGTTCAGAGACCTGATAGCAAGAATCCAATGGGATACAAGCCTGGAGAGAAGAGAGATCCAGAAGAACTGTTGGATTTTCAAGGATCACCTCCTCCAAACTCAATAATCCTGATGTGCAGGAAGTCAGGCAAAGGCAGCAGGAGGCCTGGATGGATGAATAAGGTGGTCATGACTAAGCCAAAAGGAAAGCACATGGAAAGTGGAAGCAGGGGAAGATGATGCAGGAGGAATATAGACATTGTTTGGGAGTGGTGTTAGGAAAGCCAAAGTGTATTTGGATTTGAATCTGACAAGGGCCGTAAAGGTCAGTGTGGTGGTTTAAGCCCTGCTGGGACTGGAGACCATGTTGCTGTTGCCTCTTCCCCCACCCTCAGCTGGTTGGGCTGGCAGTGACGCACAAACCCCGGGTTAAAATAAGACGAAATTTAATACCTCAGTGTGATAAACAATCTGAACAACAACAGTAGCAATGATAATAACAATGAACAGCAACAACAGTAAGCAAGACAAATGATATACAGAGAAATATCGCAAATGGTCAAGGAACAGCTCCCCCCTACCAAGAACACCAAGGATAAAGTTCCCGCGCACGGACCTGAAGTCATCATGGTATGAATAACCCAGCTGGAGATCCCTTCCCCCTCTCTCTCTGCTGGAGAAACTTAACCCTATCCTAGCTGATCCAGGACAGTCAACAAGAAGGGCTTTTACAGGTATGTTAGCAGTGAAAGGAAGACAACAGAAAATCATAGAATCATAGAATGATTTGGGTTGGAATGGACCTTAAAGCTCATCTAGTTCCAACCCCCCTGCCATGGGCAGGGACACCTTCCACCAGCCCAGGTTGCCCAAAGCCCCGTCCAACCTGGCCTTGAACACTGCCAGGGAGGGGGCAGCCACAGCTTCTCTGGGCAACCTGTGCCAGTGTCTCACCACCCTCACAGTGAAGAATTTCTTCCTTATATCTATTTGAAATCTACCCTCTTTCAGTTTAAAACTGTTACCCCTCATCCTAACCCTACATTCCCTGATGAAGAGCCCCTCCCCTTTTCCTGTAGGCCCCTTTACTGGAAGGCCGCTATAAGTTCTCCCTGGCGCCTTCTCTTCTCCAGACTGAAGAACCCCAACTCTCTCAGACTGTCCTCACAGGGAAGGTGCTCCAGGACCCTTATGACCTTCGTGGCCCTCCTGTGGACTCACTAGAGCAGGTCCATGTCTTTCTTATGCTCGGGGTCCCAGAGCTGAACAAAGGTGGGGTCTCATGAGAGCAGAATAGAGGGGGAGAATCACCTCCCTCGACCTGCTGGCCACAATTCTCTTGATACTGCCCAGGATATGGTGGACTTTCTGGGCTGAGAGCACACATTGCTGGATCATATTCAGTTTTCCATTCACTAGTACCCAAGTCCTTCTCCGCAGGGCTGATCTCAATCCATTAATTGCAAGGCCGGAATTTGTGCTTGGGATTTCCCTGACCCATGTGCAGGACCTTGCCCTTGTCCTTATTGAACTTCTTCCTCATTCCTGCAAGCGGAGGGATAGAGGAGAACACTACTTGTGCTCCTAACCCCTTAACCAGTGGTCCCAAGGCCCTGAAGTCTCTTTTGATCGCCCTTGGACTTGTTACTGCAACATCATCATTGCCTACATGAAAAAGTAATAATGGCTTAAAATTTGAGGGCGATACCATGGTAGGAAGTTTTCTTGTCACATCTCTAACCTGGCCCCAGGGAGGCAGCAGGCTTCCCTAAGAAGTGGGTCAGGTTGGCATGTTGGGCTTTCTGATCCCCACAGAAGAGGGGATCCTATGACAATGATTCATCTTCTTTCTGGAAGCGGTTTTGATGCAGGGCAGAGGCTGTCATAACCTTGGCAACACCTCCAGCCTAGATGAACCATCATTCTCCTTGTTCGGTTCCACTTGCAGACTCGTACCTGTTACCCCAGGGCACCTGGGAAGACGAGGTGGTCATGGAGGAGACGTGCCTGCTGCGCCGGGCAGGGGCTTGTCACCGCTGTCCCCTGTCCCTGAAGTCCCCGCGTTCTGCCGGGCGGGGAGAGGATAAGGGATCCTCCGTGTGCCGCCGGCCTGTCGCGGGCAGGCAGGTGCAGTTCCCGCAGCCTGTCCCCCTCTCGCTGTCCCTGACCCCCTCACCTGCTGCCCCTCCCGGAGCTCTGTCCCTGAGCGGAGGAGCTCCTCTCCCCGGGCGCAGCTCCCACAGCCGCGCTCACCGCTGCCGGCCGGCGCTGGAGGAGAGCAGGGCCCCCCCTGCGGCCCGGCACCGGGGGCAGCGTGTTCCCCCGGAGCTCTGCCTGCGGAGCTGCCGCAGCCCGGCGGGTGCGGAGCGGCGAGCGGCCGGGGCCTCCTGCCGGGTGGGTGCCATTGCTCCCGGCCGAGCCGGCAGAGCTGCCCGCCCCTCTGCAGAGTGCTGCGCCGGGCGCTGTGTGCCCACCCTGGGCATGGCGCTCCCCGCTGGTTCCCCCGGTGAGGAAACCCCCCTGTGCACCCCGCTGGAGTGCTCCGCGCCTGGATATGCTGGCACTGGAGCTGCTCGCCTCAGCTACTGATATCGGGGTCATTGAAGTCACCCATGAATACTAAGGTCTGTGACCTTTTTGTTTCTTCCCGTTGTCTGAAGACCTCCTGATCAGGCCGTGTGTTGTGGAAACACATGAACTATTGCATCCTTCTACCCAGCACAACAGGCTTCACAGCTCAGCAAAATATGTAGGAATATGCTATTAGTTTCTAAAAGTAATTTATGTGTTACCTGTGTTACATCTCCATTTCCTTGAAGGTTCCTTATTACAAATGTGCTGTTCTACTGAGACATCAAAAAGAGATGCAGTCCTCAGAAGCAAATACAAAAGCTGTTACTTAGACAATGGCTTTATGAACTTTGTAAGAACTGAAGAAGAGGCAAAAAAATCTTTTTTCTTGATCAGGTTGCTTATAAAAACAAATCCAAGCTTAACCTTTCCTATCATAACTGGTGAAATGAAAATGGATTTGGGAAGATGAGAAGTTTGCAGATAAACATGCAAAAGAAGTATTGATTAGCTAAGTAGTACAGATCGATTCTCCTCAACCTTGTTTAGTGAATGTCTCCAGTCTGAAATAAATGTGGTTACTGCTCTCAACAATATTTATTACAAACCAAAACTGAGACACTTTCATTCTAGGCTGTGTATGTGTGCTTGTGCGTTCTTGGGACAATGGCAGAAATCCTTGAATCACAGAATCGTCTAGGTTGCACAGGACCTTGAAGATCATCCCGTCCAACCATTAACCTCACACTGACAGTTCCCAACTACACCAGATCCCTCAGCGCTATGTCGACCCGACTCTTAAACCCCTCCAGGGATGGGGACTCCACCACCTCCCTGGGCAGCCCATTCCAACGCCCAACAACCCCTTCTGGAAAGAAATGCTTCCTAATAGCCAGTCTAAACCTTCCCTGGTGCAACTTGAGGCCATTCCCTCTTGTCTTATTGCTTGGTTAAAGAGACTCATCCCCAGCTCTCTGCACCCTCCTGTCAGGGAGCTGTAGAGGGCGATGAGGTCTCCCCTCAGCCTCCTCTTCTGTGCTCCAGACCCTGCACCATCTCCATTGCCCTTCTCTGGACACGCTCGAGTCATTCAATGTCCTTTTTGTAGTGAGGGGCCCAAAACTGAACACAGGAATCGAGGGGCGGCCTCACCAGTGCCGAGTCCAGGGGTCAGATCCCTTCCCTGTCCCTGCTGGCCACGCTAGTGCTGACACAAGCCAGGATGCCATTGGCCTTCTTGGCCACCTGGGCACACTGCTGGCTCCTGTTCAGCCGGCTGTCAATCACCCCCCCAGGTCCCTCTCTGACTGGCAGCTCTCCAGCCACTCCTCCCCAAGCCTGTAGCACTGCTGGGGGTTGTTGTGGCCCAAGGGCAGCCCCCGGCATTTGCCCTCAGTGAAACTCCCCAAGTTGGGCTCAGCCCATGGCTCCAGCCTGTCCAGGTCTCTCTGCAGAGCCTCCCCACCCTCGAGCAGATCAACACTCCCACCCAACTGGGTGTCATCTGCAAACTGACTGAGGGTGCCCTCGATCCCCTCGTCCAGATCATCAATAAAGATGTTAAACAGGAGTGGCCCCAACACCCAGCCCTGGGGGACACCACTCCTGACCGGCCGCCAGTTGGATTTAACTCCGTTCACCATAACTCTTTGGGCCCGGCCACCCAGACAGTTTTTTAGGCAGAGAAGCGTGTGCCCATCCAAGCCATGCACAGCCAGGTTCACCAGGAGAATGCTGTGGGAAATGGTGTCAAAGGCCTTACTAAAGTCAAGGTAGACAACATCCACAGCCTTTCCCTCATCCAATAAGCAGGTCGCTCTGACGTAGAAGGAGATCAGGTTTGTCAGGCAGGACCTGCCTTTCATAAACCCGTGCTGACTGGGCCTGAGCATCTGGTTGTCCCACACGTGTTGTGTGATGGTGCTCAGGATGAGCTGCTCCATCAGGTTCCCGGGTACTGAAGTCAAGCTGACAGGCCTGTAATTTCCCGGATCATCCTTCTGACCCTTCTTATATATGGGCATCACACTGGCCAATTTCCAATATGTCGGGACCTCCCCAGTCAGCCAGGACTGCTGGTAAATGATGGAAAGTGGCTTGGTGAGCACCCAGCCAGCTCCTTCAGCACCCTCGGGTGTATCCCATCCTATCCCACAGACTTGTGTGTGTCTGTGTGATGCAACAGGTCACTGACTATCTACTCTTGGAATGCAGGGGGGTCATTCTCCCAGTCTCTGTCTTCTACCTGTGGAGGCTGGCTTCCCTCAGTAGAATAGATCTTGCTATTAAAGACTGAGGCAAAAAGGCATTAAGCACCTCAGCCTCTTCCTCGTCACTTGTTACCATTTTCCTCCTGTGTCTAGTATGGGATAGAGGCTCTTTTTGGTCTTTATTTTGCTACTGGCATACTTAGAGAAACATTTCCTGTTCCCATTGATTGCTGAAGCCAGATTAATTTCCAGCTGGGTTTTAGACCTCCTGATTTCCGCCCTGCATAGCCTCACAGCATCTTTGTAATCACTGTGAGTTGCTAGCCCCTTCTTCCAAAAGCTGTAAACTCTCCTTTTCTCCCTGAGTTACAGCCAAAGCTCCCTGTTTAGCCAGAGTAGTCTTTTCTGTTGCCGTCTTCTCTTAGAGCCCCTGGGGACCATCTGCTCCTGAGCCATTAACATGTCCTTCTTAAAGAGTGCCCAGCCTTCCTGGGCCCCTGTACCCTTCAGGACCATTTCCCAAGGGATCCTGTCAAGCAGGTGTCCAAACAAGATGAAGTCAGCCCTTTGGAAGTCCAGGATGTCAGTCCTGCTTAGCTCTCTCCTGGCCTCTCTAAGAATAGAGAACTCTATTATTTCATGATCTCTGTGCTCTAGTCCTCCAACCACCACACCATCCACCAGCCCTGCTCTGTTCACAAAGAGGAGATCCAGCAGGGCACCCTGTCTGGTCGGTTCACTCACCAGCTCTGTCAGGAAGTTATCTCCCACACATTCCAGGAACCCTCAGGACTGGTCTCCCTCTGCTGTGTTGTATTTCCAGCAGATGTCTGGGAAGTTAAAGTGTCCCACAAGAACAAGGGCATGCAATCATAAGATTTCTCCTAAGTGCCTATAGAATATTTCATCCACCTCTCTGTCCTGGTTGGGTGGCCTATAATAGACCCCCACTATGACATCTGCCCTGTTGGCCTTCCCCCTGATTCTAACACAAAGACACTCCACCCTGTCTTCACTACACTTGTACTCAAAGCAATCATAACTGTCCCTAACATACAGTGCCACCTCCCCACCTCTCCGTCCTTGTCTATCCCTCCTAAAGACCTTGTAGCCATCCTTTGGTGCATCCCACCATGTTTCTGTAATAGCCACAACATCATAATTTTCCTGTTTCATCATGGCTTCAAGCTCCTCCTGTTTATCACCCATGCTGTGTGCATTGGTATACATGTACTTCAGATCAACTGATGTTTTGTCCCCTTCAAATCTAATTTAAAGCTCTGTCAATGAGCCCAGCTAATTCCTGCCCCAAGATCCTTTCCCCACTCTGGGACAGCTGCATCCCATCTTGATTTTCTAAAGATGTCAATGCAGCCATATTTTCTTTCTTCAAACTGTAAAGAAACCTTGAATGCCTATTTTAAGTTCCAGGAAAGATATAATCACTACCTTAAATTATTTTCAATGTTTATTTGTAATGAACAAGTAGGCACTCTAGAGCTCTACCTTATGGAGACAGAGCACTCCACTTTTATTACAAGCCAGCTGTAATTTTTTAATTTAGCCCTGATCCCTAGATAAAAGCATTTAGAAGAGTGAACATGCTGCACTGCTTTTAACCAATGACAGCTGTGCACAACCTGCTGTTGAACTGTCTGCATGGTAGAGATTTGAAGCAATGTCATCGTACCTGAAGCAAACACCAGAAGCTGGATGCCAGAGAACTCAAGAAATATGAACACTATGTGATTAAGAGGGAGATTGACTCTGACGAAGACACTGTCTAATATTTGTTTTCCTTGGAAAGCTTTGTATTTTTCTTGCCCAGCCACCATTATGAAAATGGCTTTGTGGAGTTCTGACAGAAGTTATTATTTCAGATGCATGTGCCAGTAATTCAAATAAAAACAATAATTTGGTGATTTCTGAATCCTAATCCATGAGTTAATCTTCATTGTACGGAGTCCAGTTCAACAAAAAAATTAACCATGTGCATGCTCTTTATGAGTCTTTGTCTAATAAAATAGATGCATGTGTGTGCTAAAAAATGTTTTTGTGCTCATGTGTTTGTTTTCTATGTGGGCTTTATTTCCTGACATTGTGGGATAAGCAAAGAACGCATTTTCTTGGTTTGGTCATGCTGTGACTTGAAAGTTGAACAGGGCTATTCAGGAAAGGGAGAAAGGGATGTAGCAGACAGTTGAAAAAAGCTTATCTCTTAAGCCAGGATAACAGCTGGTGAGAGAAGAGACATTTTCTGAGGCTCTTCCCGTGTGCTGATCCAGAGCTTTATTAGCAGGAGTAGGCTGAACTGGTGCAGACCCCTGAATCTGGACTTATTCAGCTGAGTAAGTTTTTCAAGCCGTTTATGAGAAAAGGCATTTATGGAACCTGGAAAAAAGTTCAGAGATAGGTCTCAATAGCTGATGGTAGTGTCTCCTCTTTCATCCCACAGCCCTTTATAAACTGTACACAGGAATAACTTCACCCACTACCAAATCAAAGCGCCTGTCTTCTTGGCATGATCACAGTGTCTTTGGACAGAGAACAGGTCACTAAACAGCAGGGCTTGTACGGGAGGTGAGGAGGAGTATGAACTCCAGGTGACGTGAGATAGAAGCAGCCACTGCTTAGGCTGGAAGAGAAAGGGAAACCAATACTAACATAATTAGTACAGTAGAGCTGTATAAGTGGTTTGTATTCTGTGAGTTCATCTTCTTTGACTGTGTCTAAGATAATGAGGTTGGCCCGATGCCCAGAGCCAAAAACTGACTATAAATCTCCCAGCCTTATCTCCTGGGGCTCATCTAGCTCAACCCTGCAAGTTCTGCTGAACTCCCAAGTCTGAGTCTGGCTCCATCCTTCTACCTTCCAGGCCTAATTTTTTCTGTCATATCTGGGAAGTTCAAAGGTGCTACAGGCACTGAGCATGGGAAGTTCGCCAATAACAATTTTACAATTCCCACCTGTAGACCTGGCTTTTCTACCCACAAACAGGGACAGTCCAGAAGCAGGGAGAAATCTTTAGACTGTTGTCTAGGAGGTTCCCATTGACAACTGTGGTAGGAACATTAAGATATGACAGGCAGGGAAGGGTGGCTCCAGGCTCAATGCAGACAACTCTACCCATATATTTATAATAGGAGATATATTCATGCAGAGATCCCTGGGATAGCCTTACCTGTTGGATGAAGAACAGTCCTATAGGCACAGAACCAGATATCCCTGCTGTAGCAGGTCAGAAAGAAGCAGGATGGCCCTCATGGATCTTGTGCCCTTAGCAATGAGTTACTGCTGTCTTTTGGGTAATCCCCTCTCACCCTACTGACCCACCAGTAGAAAAGCTCTTAAAAAGGCAGTGCAGTAAGATACCAAAGAATATCTGACTTGTAGGAAAACACAGAGGGATGGTGTTAGTACACTGTTCAGCGCAGAGGGGAGCTGGGTACTTATTGTAGTCCTAACTCCTAAGAAAGGCTTAACTGATCTCATTGGGAAGTTTCTAGCATGCAACCCTCAGGGATTTAGACCCTGAGCAAATACTTTGATCAGCAGGCTGTAGAAAAGTGTTGGTGGGGAGACAGTCAACAGCTGTCCAATGTGAAGTCTATAAACAGTCCATGAAAGCAGGACATGACCCTAACACCCACTTAGCTGAGTAATCCACCTCTTGTGGTCTGGCCACAGTGACCCACCTGCAATTGAGGCATGACAGTATTGTTATCCACTTGATATATCCTAGTGGTTGAATATGTGGGAGATGTGGCCATGAATCTTCTTTGCTAAGGAGGGACTTTAATCTCAGAAATTGCTGGGTGAATACTGTACGCACCAAGGTGTATTCAGGAGATGGGTGATGGCAACAGCAGTGTGAGTCCTGCTCAGTAATCTGTGCTCAGGAAAAAAGTAAATGTAAGCTCCATGAAGGGTGCAAGTTCAGTTTTCCTTGGTTACTGTTGACCTGTGATAAGCTGTGTTTCCTTTCAGCCATTTCTCTATGGCTCCTTGATCAATCTCTGGGGCCTGTGTTAGCTGAATAAAATACCTGAGTCCATCGTGCTGCTTCATTTAGTTGAGATAAAGCAGCTACTCTTTAGATATCATATCAAATAAATTGGTTCCCAGCATGGAAAATTCAAGATTTGGTCCTCATTAAATATTCTTGGATCGGTTACTAACACAATCTTGAGCAAATCATTTAAATTCTTTATGTTTGTGTTTCCCACTGGTTCTTTGACTTCTCAGTGACTTGTTAAGGATGGGAGGTTCCCTTCTCTCTGGGCTGACTAGGATGCAAATAATGCAATAAAGAACAGAAAAGTAGGTAAGAAAAGAAACAGGTCCAAGAAAGACTATGAGGGAAAGGGTGTCTGTTTCAAGGGAAGGAGTCCTTTTTTCCTTCCTATTCTTAAATATTAGGGAATGTGAGAAAATGTCCTTAAAAGAGAAAATAATACTCCTGTATTCTATCCAACCTTTAATTCACCCCCACCCACTCAATATTCACATCAAATAGTCACTACTGGTAACTCTTACCAGAAAAACATAGGAAGAAGGGCCATTTTGGTCCAATCTGGCACAGTTTAGGATCCTATGGGAAAAAGAGACCCTAAATTAAAAAGCTGATGAATTACAAGAGTTTCAACAGAACACTGTAAGGGAGAAATAAGTAAAATAAGAAATAAGTAAATAAGTAAAAGCTGGCAAGGTCTTCACTTGGCACATTCATTAATTCCTCCACTGTTTGTTTGTTTGGTTTTTGTTTTTGTTTTTGGTTTTTTTTTTTCTGTGTATGAGTGAGTACATAACTTAGAAGACCTCTCCAATGGTTTGCATTTTGGAGAGCTCTTTGTTCTGGAGAGGTGTCACTTTGAGTGCTCATTCCATTTTTCTTCTTTCACTTTTTAATTAAAAAAAATCTCAAATACAAATTGTAGCTGGGTGATCTACGATGAAAAAGGTTTCATTTGAAAAGCGACTGGAAATGAGGGCTTGGAAGATACATTTGTTAGTTAAACTTCAGTGCGTTTTTTTTCATCTATCCTGACCAATTTTATTTGCTGATGCAAAAACCTCTGTAGACTCATGAGTCATCTGTTATAATTATTTTTAATCACTACATTGTTTTTCATTCACAGGAAGTTTGTGGTTTACTCTTTACCAAAGGAGGAAAAAGTAATTTGTACTTAAATATTTATCATGCTACAAATTTAGAAGCAGAATGGTGGAAAAACATCTCTAAAATCAGTCTATCTGCTGTTATTTAATCTGTGATGGATGTCTTAGCTGTTCTGGAAAAAAACCTGGTCTGCTTGCAGACATCAGAAGAGGCAGCTGCCTGCATAAGGAAACTGCTGAGAGCAGCTCACCAGTCCCACCTGTAACTGTGGCACCAGTTTTGGCTGAACCAGTTCTGCTTGGTGCTTTGACCCTCCTCTCCACTTCTGGTCAGTGTGGGAGTGCAGGGAAGTCAGAGTTGATACTTTCTGGTGGAGCAAGAAGGAACCTACTGCTGGTGAGGGTCGGCAGAAGGACAAATGCGTTGTCGGATTTTGGCAGCCTGCTTTAGGAAACAGGTCTGTTGTCCTTCGGAAACAAGAAGTCAGTTGTCTCACAGCCAGAAGAGATGTGTGGGTGAACCAGTGATGAATGTGGATTGTGCATAAACAGACACAGAATAAAATACTGGGCACTCTGGTTTTCAAAAGACATATTGTTGGTCATCTGGAATTTATTTTATTTTATTTAGAGTTGCAGTTTATTTGAAGCCTGAGCTGCTAGATGGCAATGGGAAGGAAAAGAACTGCTTGGATTGTGACAGTCTTTGGTGAGGGAGCCCCTGGGAACAGCGACCTTCCTGTTTTAGGATGATGCTGAGGGTGCTAAAAGTTTACATGCAGTGACTGGGCAACTTCATGGAGTTCAGATCTAGTGGAGGCTGTTAAAAGCAAAGACAACTCTCCAACAAGTCTGTGAGTCATAAGTGATTTGGAGGCTGACAGAGCACCCTGGAGAAGAATCACTGCATGCCTGCCTTTTTCTTACATTCCTTCCTCTGTATCTGCTTGCTGATCCTTGTTGGAGACAGGATACGCTGCTAAATAATCTGACCCCAAATAGCCTGGTCTAATCTGAGCAGCAGCCTGTGTCATACTCTGAGTGATGATCCCAACTGTGCAATGACGTAATGTCCTTACACACAGCAAACCACCGAAAGCCAGAATTACTGTCCTCAGCATGTTGTCACATATAGGGGTGGCTCTTACCTCAGTGATAGCAGGGCTCATCCCCACCAGAACTTTATACACCTCACAAAAATATTTCCTTGTTTTCTGCCTTAACAGAGGCAAGCAGCAGTGGCAAAACACAACAAAGGTTTAGAACAGGTTTGTACAAAACAGCAACAGTAGATGTTATTCATTGTCAAGATAATACTATTAAGGTGAGAATATTTAGTAATTATTTGTTGGGGGAAAAATTAAAAGGTCTACTACCTTGTCTACAACTTCGCAACTTCATCCTACACACTCTTGAGCTCAGTCTGTTGCTACATTCCCATCTTCTGTGATCTTGGACAGCATCAGCACAATCCCCTAGTGAAGATATGAAACTTGTTACAACATGTGACAAATGTCCCTACACCTACCTACTGCCTTTAATTAAGGCTTTAACGTGTTGCGGAGTTCATGGGTATCCATTCGCCAGCACAATAGCCCTCAGAGGGGATTTTGTCAGCTACCCTGAGGTGCATTGAGATGTGCTGGGCACAAAAAGGGTTTGCAGGAAAAGTTAAAATGTCCTTTATAGGTAACGGACATATTATCAGCTTTCCAGTCTGTAAGAAATGGATATATACTCTTGTCTTATTTGGTGTGTCTTGCCAAAGGATAACCTTTACTGTTCTTACTTTGTACAATATCATTCTCTTAAGCCTACATTGTGTCAAACACACGCACACAGACTCATGTCTACTACGTTATTTTGTGATCCTCACCAACTAAAAAGCATCAGAGCTGTCAGTAGTCACATGGATGTTGTAAATAGGTTTCAGGCCTGAGCCAGTGCCTTGCCCTACGGTACTGTACAGTGTGGACATGTCAGCTGGGACAGCACAAAGTGAGGCATCGCTTCATCGTTTCATGTCATGAATGTGACTATGAAAAAGTTGTGCCTTTTGACCTAATTCTGTCACCATATAATTATTAACATAAGCATACATATTGGCATTGCTGCATTGCTCAGAAGGACAGCATAATCTTTGTGCATCTCTTGCTTATCTAGTAAGCCCTGCATATCTTGCCTCTTCTTTTTTGCAGATGGATTACAATGTGCCTTTTCAGAGCAGCACTGCAGAGACTGGTGAAATTTATAATACGATGGAGGAATCATTGTTCTGTCTGAAATGCTTCTTATTGTAGCTTACATATTGTGTCAAAGTGTACAAAATTTCTATTGGGGTCATGCCTAAGGCAGAGCAGAATTTTTGTTGTTATTGATCTTAATATTAAAAAAAAAAAAAGAGGGGGTGAAATAATTTGAGATTAGATTTTTTGTTGTTGTTGTTGAGAAAGAATAAAAGAGAAAACTATTTGGTTTTGGAATTGACAGTGTTTTATTTGAGCAAACCCACTTTTTGTTTCCTTTTTGTGTCACAACGAGAAGACAGTGATCATAAAGAAATGTGTCATTTTCATTTGGGTTCAGTTAGCCTGTTTAAGTTATTTATTCACTTTTTAAACAAAATGCCATTTTAAGAAATAAAAGCATCAGTATGTAATGTTGTGTCGTTTCCACCAAAGGATCCTCTCTTCCTTTCATCAAACTGTCCTCTTAAGTTTATGAATAAGGACAGTCCTCACAGCTATATATTGCTCAGCAATGACAAATTCTTTGCCAGATCATTTTTCCAGTTTCTATTTGTAGTGTAATTATCAATAGCTTTAACATTGCCCTGATTTATTACTTGTAAACTTCATTGCTTTTCTACAACCTCATATACAAAATTAATTGTGAGAGCAGGAAATGTGCTTATTACTTCCTAACCATTTTAGATATAAACTGTCTGGATGTTTTTCAACTAATGTATCTAATTATCTCACTCTCTGAAAGGGTTCTACCAAAATATGGGCACACCTAATAGTAGATAATTAATTATATTAATCACGGCTAGTAATTTCGGATGGCTGTCTGAATCTGACACATACTAATGCATTAGTTAAAATGATGCCAAGTCTCCATGCTGGGATCTAATAGAAGATAGGTCATCAGCAATATCACTTACACTTCTGAGTATAAATTATGTAGGTCAGTAATTTCTTAATGACAAAATTGTAATCACGTTCCCTGAGCAATAATATCCTTCTAGAATTACTTTTTTTAAAAAAAAATCTTTTTTTTTTTTTTTTTTAAAAAGTATGCATGGGTAAAATACTGTCCAGGGAATTCAATATTCAGCAAGGCAAATGAACTTCAAAGGAGCTGCCATGCCATGTAACTTGGTGAAAACAGGTGAGATGAACAGAAGAGGTGGCATATTGAAACGGTTCACATGTAACTTGCACGTAACTCCTGTGTAGCCCTTGTCGAACCATAGTGCCTCTCCCTCCTGAGACCAAGGGAGTGTGATATTGAATGTGATCTGACTTTCCCCTCTCAGAAATGCCACTGCACTTTACATGAATTCTTATCTGGAAGCAAATTTCTCTCCCATACTCTGTCCCTTTGATACCAGTGCATAGAAAAATGTCATTGAAGTGTTGTCCCAAGCAGAGTGGAGTAACAACAGCCCATAAAGTTTAATCAGCACTTCTTTCTGCACTCAAGGAAGTGGAATCTGAAACCATGTAATCATTCCCCCAAGAGCGTATATTTATTCATAGTTATTAGACCCTTCTGCATATAAAAGACATGTAAAGAGGTCAGCAGTTAGATCTCAAGAGAAGTGCACATGAATAATATGCTAATTTAGCCACTTTCTCTGGTTTTAGAATATTGAAAAACAGATTCTCACTTTCTCCAATGAACTTGCTATAAGAACTTAATTAATGACTATTTTTACCAATATTTAGTTTTACAGACTGATTTGGTATATTCAAAGCCTGAGCTGTGCTGCTGACGGAGGTAATTTGCATCTCTTTCTCAAGCTGCTCCTGAATGGACACAATCATTGACAGCACAAATACCGTCATGTACAAACCGCATCTCTAAATTCACTTTCCATGGACAGTAAAAAGCAATTACTTGCGTATTTGCAGAAAGGAGAATGTAACCTGCATAAGCACCGATGAAATGAGTTAATTTCAAACTCACATGGGATATTTAATGATAATTTGTTCTGTTATTCACCAATGTCTTCATGCAAAACAGAGAGAAACAACATAAATCTTCTAGCAATATTTTGCTATTGCTTTTCATATATGCATGTTAAATGGAGACAGTCCTGATTATAAATAAACATCCTCAGAGTATTAACAGCTATCTGCAAGAGGTCTAACTACTTAACAAGTCAAATATTGATTTTAGAGAATATATTTTATACAGCAGGTGAGACAGCATATGAAAATAAATATCAAAAGTTACTGTGATTTGGCAGGTGACTAGGAGCTCATTAAATTGCTGTAACACAATTACTTGTGATCCCCTGGCCTTTCCCGAATTCTCAGCCTCCTCAGTAGAATGTTACCCCAGGTGCTATCACTTTTTTCAGCTCTGGGCCATGAAAAATTGTGGATATGTTGGTTTTCTTTTTCTTTTTCTTTTTCTTTTTCTTTTTCTTTTTCTTTTTCTTTTTCTTTTTCTTTTTCTTTTTCTTTTTCTTTTTCTTTTTCATCCCTATAAACTTAAAAATTTTAGACTCACTTGAGAATAGTATGATTAATAATGTGTGTAAGATTAATGCTCAGTCTTAGAGAAATCTAAGCTGTAGAGTAGTAAGTACCCTATGGATAACTGAAGAGGAGGTCTCAGATGAGAACATTTCCAGTACAGGTAAGGACAGAAAGGTGAAGGTGGAGAAAACAGAAGAATGAGTGGGTATGACAGGTAATCAGCTAGAGGTATGTTTAGTAAAAAAAATAAGATTCTTGGATTGTTTTTTTCCCCAAATTGAAGTAGAAGAAATTGCATTGTTTGGCTTGTACAAACTGTGCAAAATGCCAAATCGGTCTGCCTTCCTTGCGTAGCAATTGCTTTTTTTTCAGCAGGATTTTTCCCATGTGTTTTGGCTGCTTACTGCCTGGACATTAACATATTCTCCAGTTAGCCTGGACAAGATGAATGGTGTCTGATGAGCTCTGGGTTTCTGTGAGATGGTAAGTGCTCTATGTGCCCTGTGTGCTCAGTGCCCAGCTCCATCGCATTAACTGTACATTGCTCATTGCTGACCCAGTGCAGACAGCAATTCCATCTGCCATCTGTCACATCTCAGGAGAAGACTTCAGTCAGTCACTGGCAGTGGGAGATAAGTAACTGGAGATGAGCAGAGGAAATACAACTGTGGCAGTTTATTGCCAGGAGATTATAGAGGCCTCTGACAAAGCTTGGTGCAGAGGACTCATCCTCATAACCTGTTTTTGAAATATGTCAGTATGGTAAGAAGATGTTTCTCAGCAAACAGATCTTTATCCAAGTCATGGAAACAGTAGGCAAAAGATAAAATGGCATGTATGAAGAGAGCAGACTATTTCCTAAAAGGTTAATCTTCCAGTAGGTACTCAGCTGTGTTGTCTGTGGGAAATTGAAGTCAACAAGATATTTTCCTTTCTGTTCTCTGCAAAAAGCAGCTCCCTTTTGTTTCCTGCCTCAGAACACTTTACCTTCTGCCTTGTCCCTTCCATATAATGTCATGGAGGAACTGTGGACAGCTGTGCTGAGCCGTTAGTGCATGCAGCTGGGCCGTGCTAAACCACCTGGTTATGACTGACAGGCTGTCTTCCTGTTCAGCACTTGGATTTACTATCTACCTAATAAGACTTGTTTTCTCAGTTTAATCACAGCCTACTGAAATTCATAGAAAGTTTCCTGTTTACTTCAACAGGCTACAGGTTATGGTGTGATATTTATCCTTGATTTTATTTAAGCCAGGATTTCCCCTCTAGGGTCTGAACTAGTTTGGAGTCACTCTGCTGATTTCTCCATGAGAGATTTCGGTCCTGAGATGAGTAGTTTGCTCAGAAAGGGGTATTTATTTACTTTATGTTTGTGTATCTCCAACCAGGAGAGGAGATTGTGTTAGTGTGTGCTACTTCAGAACGTGTAATTTAGGCTATACGGAGGTGCTCTTTAGAGATGTTCTGCTCCTCGTAAGGTCTTCACGTAACAACACCCTGTAAGAGGAAATGCTGTTCCAGGAAAGTGCATCTGATCTGGCAGCTGTTGCTGATAATGTTAGGAGAAATGCTCAGTCTCTCTTGATTAGGGCAATCATTCTTTTCATCTTAATAAAAGGGCCTTTTAAAGGTTTCTGTCTGAGATCTGCAACTGTCTTACCACTGAGTTCATGTAATAAGGTCTTACTTGGTGATTAAACCTTACCAAGGCATTCGAAGCTGTAACTTCAAGTCACAAAACCACTGTGTAACTTTGAGCAGATCTCTTGCCCAGTATATTTAATGACATTTGTTGCTTTAGGCAAAGCAAAAGCTTAATTAGAGTGTGAAGCACTCTGAATTCCTCATCTAGGAGTGAAAATTAAAATTACAAAGCTGCTGCAGTAGTCTTCAACAGAAAAGCAATAAATACTTTATAAAATAGCTAGCTGAGTCTGATAGGGATCTGATACCACAATCATGCAGTAGGTAGGTAGATTTGAAAGAATTTGTCAGGTTGACTATTCGAGACCTGTCGGTATGGCAGTTCGTTCTTGGGCTCTTTGAGAGCTGCAGAATTACTGAACTTCAGCAGATGTGTGTCAAAAATAGACTTTGATGCTTCTTCTTATTCATAAAATCTGCCTTCCACAGGCTTTTACATTGTGCATTTCCACACATCCTTCCAAAACGTATCTCCAGCTTCCTCAAGGAGCTGCCACTGAACACAGTAATAAATTTTTCTATCCTCTCCTAAGGAAATGTGGCAGAATTTTACTGCATCTAGTCTGTTTTTTACTTCTTCAGATTCATGTATACTTCTGTTTGGTAGCAATGATTTTTGCAGTTTGAAGGGCCTTTTCCTCAATAAAAGTATGCTCTGCTTCAGGTGAAAGCATGCTAGAAAGTAGACTGGGCTTGCATTTCTTTAAATGCTGTAAAGAATTTATTTAAATCTTCAGATACAGTCTACCAGGAAATACATGGAAAAATATTTTATTCATGGTTTTAGGTAGAAGGTAGTATGGGTGGAAAATTGGGAGCGGCCTTCTGTAGGGATGAGGGAGGCAGAGATACTAGATTTGATCCCCTGTGTTCTCCTGTCCGAGTAGCCAGATCCACAGCTGGTTTGTCCTGATGCATCTACCTCACATAAACACAAAATAAAATATTGTGTCACAAAAGAAGTAACTCCAAAAGAAGCAGCACTTAAAACTCAGCGTGAATATTACAAGATTAACAAATTCCTTTAACACGGAAGAAATTGATCTCATTCTGATCAGAGGCTTGAAAGCAAAATAACTTCTGGGCAACACTGCACTTAATGAACTTGTAACTAAAAAACCTCAAGGGCCTCACACTTTTCCTAAAGAAGTGTCATTTCACACTCCTGTACTGTCCAAGTGGGGTTTTTGTAACTGCTGACATACCCAGATAGCCCACAGCTGCATCACACTTGCTTTTCCTCAATGCCATTTAAGTCCAGCAAGATGCCATATACAATTAACCACTTCCACATCCCTAGTTTCTGGAGACTGGAAGAAAGCATGAGGATAGCTGTGTTTTGTTTGCTTGGGCTTAAAGTCAGTGAAGTGGCCTGAAAAAGAGGTGGAGCAGGGAAGGGGTGAGCAGGAATGGGCTCTGATGAGGAGGCTGCTGCACCAGTCAGTGGAATCTATTAATAAAGTGCCAACTTGCAGAAGCATCTGAGGAGATGCAGGAGGCAGATACTGGCTCTGAGGCAGAGCAGAATGCTCGGAGGGGAACCTGGGGCTGAGATATTAGCTGAGGATATACCTTCTCCAGTGGCCTTTAACTGAAACAAGATAAATATATTCCCATGATAAATCACTAAATTCCACTGGCAATTAATGGCAACTGGGTGTCAAATTTACACTAATGTCTGTGAAAACCTGCCTTTACAAAAATGTCTAAATGAGCAAACTTCTTCAGCTGATTAGCCCTACTTATGGACAGAATGCACTCATAACTTTCTTACTCTCTGTGCTATAGGAGAAGCCTCTGGATGGCAGTTGAAGGGATGCTCCAAACCCAGGCTAATCCAGCATCTCTTTGTTAATGTCTTTCACACAATAACGCTATCTTTGACAACTTCGATATTGATTCCCCTATGAACAGGGCAATAAGATTGTTTTGAAAACAGTCCATTTGTCTAACTCAGATAATCTGTATAAGATCCAGTTATAGCTTCTTATGAGCAAAGCCCATCTGTTAGCCCGTGTCCTCTCCTCTCTCCACACAAAACAGTGAGAATATATTTGGGAAACAGAACTGTAACCATCTAGGTCCTTGAGTGATTGTTTAGACAATCTCCTTGTTTAGATATGCTGACATTGTCTGATCCTTTTTTAGAGCCATTCAGTGAACAAGAGTCTGCAGCATACTTTGTCATTCAGTGTCACCATTCTCATACATGGCATTCTGTAGCTGAAGTCATCTTTGCTACAAATTACTACTGATTTCCTCTTGTTCTTTTCACAGAGGACATGAAATACAAGCTTTCTGCATACTTGAAGACTGTTGTCATACTTTCCCATAATCTCACTTCTTTCTGACTCTTTCATAGGTCATGCTTACCACATTGCTTGTTATCCTGTTTTTTGGGGTTTTTTACCTTCTGCATTCTCTCAAATTTTTCAGAAATATTTGTAATGTGTGGTGTCCAGAACTGGTCACTGAATTTTAGCTCAGGCTCCCTTACTACTAATTACAGTGGAATAATAATGACTGAAGTTTTACATATGTTATATGTATCATTTCAAAATTAAATCTGTTTCTTGTAGCAGGAATCAATGTTAGAATCATAGAATCATAGAATGGTTTGGGTCAGAAGGGACCTTCAAAGATCATCTAGTTCCAATCCCCCTAAAGAGGGACATTTTTCAGGAGATCAGGTTGCTCAAAGCCCCTTCCAAACTGACCTTGAACACTTTCCATGATGGGGAATTCACAACTTCTCTGGGCAACATTTTCCTGTGTCCCATCATCTTCATCGTGAAAAATTTCTTCCTTATGTGCAGTTTGAACCTACCCTCTTTCTGTTTAAAGCTGTTGCCCCTTGTCCTGTCACTGCAGGCCCCAGTAAAAGTCTCTCTGCATCTTTCTTATAAGCCCCCTTTAGTTATTGAATGGCCACAATAAGATCAACCCGGAGCCTTCTCTCTTCCAGGCTAAGCAACCTCAACTCTCTCAGCCTTTCTTCACAGGAGAGGCACTTCAGCACCCTGATCATTTTTGTGGCCTCCTCTGGACCCTCTTTAACAGGTCCATGTCTTTCCTGTTCTGAGGGCACCAGAGATGGATGCAGTACTCCAGGTGGTGTCTCATGAGAGCAGAGTAGAGGGGGAGAATCCCCTTCCTCCACCTGCTCGCCACACTGCTCTTGATGCAGCCCAGGATGTGGTTGGTGTTCTGGGCTGAGAGTGCACATTGCTGCTGAGAGTGCACATTGCTCATGTCCAGCTTTTCATCCACCAGTACCCCCAAGTCCTTCTCCGAAGGGCTGCTCTCCATCTATTAATCCTGCAGTCTGTACTGATGTTGGGGATTGCCTGGACCCATGTGCAAGAACCTTGCACCTGACCTCCTTGAACCTTATGAGATTAACATAGTCCCACTCTTCAAGCTTGTCAAGGTGCCTCTGGATGGCATCTCATCCCTCGAGCAAATCAGCTGCACCACTCAGCTTGATGGTCTGTACACTTGCTGAGGGTGCACTCAATCCCACCATCTATGTCACTGATGAAGATATTAGATAGTATTGGTCCCAATATGGACCCTTGAGGGACACCACTCATTCCCAGGTGTTGAATATGCTGTTATTTTGAAAACACCTTATTTACTGAAATATTCCTTAACTTGTTCTTTGTTATCTTAACTTGGACTCTTACCCTCTTCTCAGAAAGTATAGATGTAATACTCCAATTTCACTTAACTAGTATTTGAAGACTGAAGATGAATTTAACTTTCTTGTTCTTTTGTTATTAGGTCTTCTTTCCAGCTAAGAAATAGACCTACATTTCCCTTTGTCTCTTTTTTTTTTTTTTCTTACTCCTGTCTTTCTTTATTCCATAACAGCTCTATGTGGTTGTGTAGTTTAACCTTCCCAACTATAATTTTCATGACTGCTTTGGAGAGAAGAAGGGCCAAATCGGGTTGTTACTGAATAGAATATATATATATATGTGGGTAGTGTTACACTCCTAAAAGGTTTGTCCTGTCCAGTCATCTTTTAAATATATGGCTATAATGAAAAGTTTTATCATTTGACTTTATCACCTCAGAGATTATCTCATGTCTACAGTATCTTACCCCATCTTTAAGGACATGGCAATTTATCTGCTGTTGAAAATTTTGTCAGGGAGAATAAGTGAACAATTTTGGTGGCTTGATACCACAAATTTCAACTGTTACTGTAGACGCTGATTTATCATACCCAGTTGCCTTGATGAAATACTATAGCCAAGATTTGTTTTAAGTAGTTTGTATAATATATAGGTGATAACAATAATTCTGTACTGAGCCATGCTTTTAACAACCGTAATCAATTAGTCCTTCTGACACAGGAAAGCCATAAAACATCAGCTGAAAACTGATGAGTTATGAAACACCTTGACTCATTAGATACATGAACACTGCAGAAATTTTGGAATAAATTACCTGAAATGCAATAATAATTAATAATATTTATATAGCTCTTTTCATCCTGAAAGATTCAAAGGCATTTCTTAGACATTCAGTAACCAACATAGAAAATGAGACATAAAAATCAGCTGTATTCCTGCAGGAGTAAATGAGGGAATCACAGGTTGCTGAAGACACAGTTACATTATAGCTGACAATTAGCAATTGTCACAAGAACTATGTGCAAAAATTCACTATCCCAGCTCAGCTGCTAACCTTCTGCTTTACTCTAGGCTAGTTTTCCAACATATCTGCCCTAACATTTCTATTTACAAAATACCTAATGTTGAAAGTCATGTAGAGACCCTGAAGGTCTGTCAGCATAATCAGAGCTTATGGCTCTCTTGCTGTCTATATGTAAACAGTATGTCTTCATCAGCACGGGTTAAGACTATATCGTTAAGGCACAGCTTGCTGGATTTAATATTTCCTTAGCACTCTACAAACATGAACTCATTATCTTCATCTCTTGCAAACTGAGTGGCTGATTGTATGATCTCTCCTTCACAAGTCAAGAAACTATGGTGGGAGTCAAAGCACGCTAGTTAAGCTACCATATGAGACAATGTAAGGTGGCTTCAGCATCTTTATAAAATGTTCTTGGGTTTCTAGATAATCAATGAAGCGTATGGCGTGATTCATGTCATCCTAAAGTAGATACCTACGTTTGATTAAATGACTCACCCTATGCTTCACTGACTCCGTGGACTTGTTTTAGGAACACAAGAAACTTGCTCAGATGTCAGTGATTGCATTGCTGGGTACCAAATTTAGTCAGGGAAGTTTTGGGAAGCCAGGAAATACAAACCCAGACCCAAAAGTCACAAGATAACACACACTTTCAGCTGTCCATGAAGCACACTAAAATCATGTTGCTCTAACGCTTTTGTTAGAATAAAACTCGTATCAGTAAAACTGGCATAAAATCACCTTCCTTTCTGCCATGGCAAAATATCCCTTCCTCTTAAGAATGACCTGTAGTCAGAAACCACAGAAATAATCCCTCTGCCATGGCTGTGACCTTTCTGCTTTGAGTACATGTGAGACAGCACAGTGAGTACGGTGGCAAGACCAAGGGGCAAATCCAGCAACCTGCTACCTAAGGCTGTTAGATGGAAGCTGGCTCCATGAATGGTGGGAAGGGATAACTAGGAAGGCATATTTAGTCAGTTACTACAGATCCCAGATTTCGGGGATGCAACTGCTTTTCTTCATTGACTGAACAGAGAGTTAGAGTGTGACAGTCTGCATCCTTCATTTTTTTCATAACTGAGAGGTGTCCTAGGAGTCTTAAGTGTCTTAGGAGACAGAAAAATGAAAGTGACTCCAACTATTGTTTGGTTATACGGATAACTCTTCTAGTGTTTGGATAAAAAAAAATGCATACCATAACCAGAGCTTTAGTTTGTGCAGCTTAGGGACAAATAAACAGGTGAACTGATGGTTTGTCATTAGCAAGCAGTTAGGGAGGAAGCAGGAATAGAAACTCGGGAGAGAAACTAGTTCAGTTTCTTTTCATGGGGCATATTTTATCTTTACAAAGAAAAAGGGTTTATGCTTTAAAAACCCTTTAATTTCTAAGGTGCACTGCAGATGTATTTTGGGGAGGCATGTGAATGTCTTCATGCTTTCAAAGTTTCCTTGGGAGCATATAGTTAATTAAAACCCAAACTCAACAAATGATGACATAAACAGAATACCAGTGGCTATAACTTACCCCATCTATCAGACACATACTGGATCATAAACATGGGGATATATTGGTGGCTACTGATGCCACCTGGTTCTTTTTCCTATTCTGATTGTATAACAGTTTCTGCATTTTAACACAGCCACGTTACAGGGAATTGATAGTGAGAAGTAGCAGCCGTCCAAACACAGGAAATTTAAACAGTTAATGATGCATAAAATGCATGAGAGAAATGGGGTTGGAACTTTGGCATCCCAGCTCATAAACAAAAGCTAACAGCAACCACAACAGCAACAAACAACGCATCTGTCGATTTAAGCACTGAAGTTTCTCCACGTAGGAAAAGAAATTACCATCTTGAGACTGGCAACAGTATAAAGCACTATGACCCAGAAGCACATTTAAGAGGAAGGGAAATTGATTTAAGCTTCCAGTTCTTCTGAGCTGTCTGCAGAAGCAGTGAAGGTGCACAGGCACTATTTGCTGAGGGCTGAATCCTCAGAAGCTGTACACAGCAAGTACGTCTGCAAAATGGGCTGCCTGAAGTGTGCAAGGCACAGACTCATTTACTGTGTGTTGACAGGGCTTGTTTGTAACATGCAGTAAGTTGAACTTCTAAAAGCATGCATCCTTTTTGTGCCCGATATACCTTCTTTCATGTATGACTCTAAGCATATTGTTAACACTAAACCTGGGGAAGAAATGTAGGATACAACTATCTCTGCCTGAGGACTACTTTTAAAAGTTGAAAAGAAAAAAAGTTCCATGGTATTTCAGGATGGCAATATTTTTTTCCTGTTTAAAGATCAATATGAAGCTAAAAATATAAAAAATCCAACTCACTGATCAGCTGCAGCAACCAACAGTGAGAGCCCTTCAGGACAGCTTCTAGCTGATGGCTAAGTGCAAGAACCTGTGATATGAAAATCTGCACTCATACTTAATATCTTACCCTCCAGGCCATCTTAGGCTCTCCTCTTGCAGCTGTCTCATCCTTCATAAGTAGTGAAATATTAATTGAAATAGGTATTTGCTCTAATTTTCCTGTATCTTAAGGCACTGTGAGACTCTGGGACACTGGCTAGCTGCTGTTTCATACTCTTGTTTGACTAGAAAGTCCATCTTGCATCTGAAGAATTTCTTCTGGCCAAAGTTTCAACAAAAACTCTTGTAGTCATATGAAAAGTTGCAATGAGTGGTAATTTTCCAATAAAAAATGTTTTGCCAGCACATTTCCAAACAGGTCTGTGAACACTTCTGCACTGATGTGGACAAGATAGAACTTGAGAACCCTGCAGCATCTCTGCCAGATTTCCTGAGTGATCTTGCATGAGTCACTTAATCTTTTGTGCTTTGCTTTTATCCCCTCTCATCTAGAATTGTTGTCATTCTTTCTCAGTTGTAAGGCGAATGGTAGAATCATTTGGGGAGGGCAGTGGGTGATGATATTTACTGTAGTTAAAGAGCGTGAAGGAAAAGCTTTCTCTTTTTAACTGATCTGTAAACTTTATTTGCTCAGAAAGTTTTGATGCTTCTGTTGCTCTTCATCAGCTTATCACAAGTTAGCTGTGTCATGTCCAAAGAATGTATCGTTTCATTATTTTCTCATTCTTTCAACAGATATTTCTTTCTAAATGATACATCAGCAGAAGGAAAAAAAACACCAAAAAACCAACAACAAACACCTGCTGTTCCTCTCTATGTTCTGCAGCTAGAGAAAATGAGTCATTAGTTCAGTGGCAGTTTCCAGCCCACTTACAAAATCTGTGAACACTAACCTTATATCTGCCACCCTATTGTGTTTTAGGAAAATGTCCAGCCACAGAGAGCCCTCTAGTAAGATAAGTAATGCAGATTTCATTAAAGTGAGCAATTTAGGCTCATTTCTGCTGTAAGTAAAGGTGGGAGTGTTTAAATATCATGTTATCGGGGTTTTTTTTTCACTCATATCACCCTGAAAGTGTTTCATTGCAGACCTTTACATAGGAAATTTTATCCAAATGACAATAAACTTGCTTTTCTCTGGTATTTTGTATGAAGCCTGTGAAAGCTTGTCATGAGCTGTCATCTCTCTAGTCCCCTTATAACAAGGGTTTGGGGACCACATAATTATAGTCACTGGTGCCAAAGAAGATTAGTAAGGAAAGAGCCTTTATCTTGTGAACACAAAAGGCTGTGGACAGAGGGGTTCCTGCATACTGACCAATTCCTTGCTGGTCAAGCTGGAATGGTCCTGAATGCAGCTGTGTAACTCTGGGATTCCCCCTTGCCCAATGATATCACACCTGCACAGAGGTTATTAGGCAGATCAGGGTAATTAAATGCTTAATACCAGTCTCTTTATGAGCAAAAGCACTCTGGAATGAATATCCTGGAGACTTTCTACATCCTCAGTGGCTAAATGTCATTGTTTGTAGGCGAGGTATTAGTGTCTTTAGTTTTGTTCACAATTGACTAATCTCTGTATCAGATTTTTCTCTTTTGGCATCTTTTCTTGGTTGGTTGGTTGGTTGTGTTTTGGTTTTGTTTTTGTTTTTGGTTTTTTTTTTTTTTTTTTTGGGGTGGTGGTGGTGGTGTTTTGGTTTGGTTTTGGGTTTTTTTTGTGAAGAAAGACCAAGCATTACCTGGACACAAATCCTGACCTAGCTCTGAAAGCAGATACTGGGTTCTACAGCCAGTGCTGTACCTGACCTGATGCTAAAAAGCTGGACCAAGGCCTGCTAAAGCCCATAAAACCTTGCAGCAGTTCACTACAAGCCTTGAGTAAGAAGTGACCCAGGAAGACAGGCAAAAGTGGGAAACTGCATTTATTCAAAGCACAAGATGGAGGAGGAGAAGCAAACACACTCATTTCCACTTAATCATTTCACAGTATGTCATTACATTGTGAAATTCAGCGCAGCAATGTGGCAGCACCAAAGCAATAAACTGCCACCGTCTTTCCCGAAATTTAAGAAGAGTGCAACACACACGTTTGGCGAGAAGAAGAGCTGTAATTAGTGCTGAGTGACTGTTTCTCTAGCTGAGTGGATGAGGCAGACCCCAGTGCTTGCTCACCACAGTCAGTAAATGTCTGCATCATTCACAAACTGCAGATTTGCTCACACTTAATGTTCTTTTCACATCACCACTGAGAGTTTGACTGTAACAGCAAAAATACTTTGCAGTTTGAAGACATGTCTCCCCACAGTGCTTCAGAGTCCTCCACAGACACAAATTAATTCAGATTCACAGAGCTCCTGGCTTAAGACCTTATTCCACTAGTTAAATGGAGGGGAAAATGTTGTCTGTTAAAAAAAAAAACCAACAAAAACCCCACAACAGCCTAACAGGTTTGGGACCCTGGAGACTCAGGGACTAGCACAATATGATACCTCAAATAGTAAAAATTGCAGGAGCCATCTGTAACACAAACCACAGATTGAGTTCCCTGTCTTCCCATGCCTATGTCTGCTGGGAACCGCTCAGCTGCTCCTTACACAGACAGGATTCTTGCTTACATTAAAATCAGGTGGGAAAATGACTATAAGGATCCTTTTTCAACTACTTCGTTCATCTCGGTTATCTCTGCTTGTTTTCTGCTAGTATCAGCACTATAGAGCCTGTTCAGCTGGGAGATGATTAAGGGAATTTGATCCTCTCCTTTTATTTGGCTAAACATTTTAATCCATCTTTAGAAATTTCACTGGAGTCCTTATTCCCACTGAATGAAATGACTTAGATAAACAGCCACCAGCTTTTTATAGAAGAATGGTTGTCAAAATTCATTAAGGATTTCTGAATCTGTCCTACAGCTGCACAGATTTCAGCTAAGGTCGAGATGTGATATATTACCATTGATCATCAGCTGAGATGTGACTTCTTAACTGGGCATGCATATATTCTACAGCAGTAGGTCAGAGTTTTGTTTTAAATCACCACTGTGAGGGACTGAGGCAAAGCCATACCACAGAATCACAGAATAGCCCAGGTTGGAAGAGATCCTGAAAGATCATCTGGTCCAACATTTCATGGAAAAGGGAGCCTAGACAAGATTATCTAACATGCTGTGTAGTCACACCTTGAAAACTTCCGGTGATGTGGACTTTACCACATCCCTGGGGAGTTTGTTCTAGTGATTGGTTGTTCTCGCTGTAAAATGTTTACTTCTTATGTCAAGATGAAATCTCCCTCAGTGCAACTTGTACTCACTGCCTCTTGTCCTCTCCTTGTGTTTCCTTCTGAAGAGAGAGCCTTCATCCTCTTTGTAGCTGACTTTTTAAGTACTGGAATACTGTGATGAGGCTGTCCCTGAGCCTTCTCTTCTCCAGGGTGAAAAGACCTAACGCTCCTTCAGTCTTTCCTCACAGGACAGGTTCTTCAGCCCTTTGATCATCTTCATGGCCTGCTTTTGGACCCTCTCCAGTCTGTCCATGTCTTTTTTGGTTTGTGAGGACAAGAACTGGACATGGCACTCCAGGCCCGACAAACACTGATTGGGGTGATCCCCTCTCTATCTCTGCTCACAGTGCCCTGTGGATGCAGCCCAGGGCCCAATTTGCCTTCATTGCTGCAGCAGTGCACTGCTGACTCCTGTTCGGCTTGTCCACCAGAATCCCCAGGTCCCTTTCAGCAAGTTTGGTCCTAAAAAATTAGAGCCTATCCTGTACTGGGCTCTGGTTATGTCATCCCAGGTGTTTAACACTGTCTAAAACTTCATACAGTTTTTTTGCTAGCCCGCTCTTCCAGCCTGTCCAGGTCTCTCTGTAAGATGGCTCTCCCTTCAAACATGTCCACCTCACAACCCAGTGTGTGTCATCAGCAAACTTGGTGACAGTGCTTTCAATCCTGTCATCCAGATCATCTGTGAAGATGTTGAACAGTGTGGAGCACAGGACTGATCCCTGGGTGACCCCCTTTGTGACAGGCTGCCAACCTGAGTAAGACCATTGACCACCACACTTCAAGTGCAGCCTGTTAGACAGTTTCCCACCCACCTCACAGGCTACCCATCCAGTCCCTACCTTGCCAGTTTGTCTAGGAAGAGGCCCTGGAAGACAGTGACAAGTGGTTTGCTGAAGTCCAGGTAAACAATAGCCATTGCTCTCCCCATGTCAAGAGAAGACAGAGTTTTGTTGTGGAAGGTGGTCAGGTTAGTCTGGCATGATTTGCCTTTGGTAAATCTGTGATGGCTAATCATGCTGTACTGAAATGGATTAGAAGCATGAAGGCAGCCATGGCGGAATTAATCTCACATGACTTTAAGTGTTGAAGTCAGAACAAAACTGTTCACATCACTGAAGATTTTTCCTCCATGTGATCCCGGATGGCCAGTTGTTTTCACCTTTCTTTAGTTAAATGGCCGTAAAAGGTCTGTTTTCACCTTCCCAGGGATAACTGAACTAGTAGATGGGTAACTGGAAGATGGCGTGGGAATGGTATCTTCCTATTAGATAAAAATTGTAAGAATATGGTTTCTTCAATAATTTATTGGATGACATTCTTAAAACAGAAATTCTAAGTGTCAACTGGAAAATAATAAAATAACATCCTTTGGTTGAGCGTGCTAAAGCTTATGAAATTCAGCAGAGAGAATAATCTCTCATTATTCAGACAGTGTAAGGGAAACACCTCGTATTCTTAAATCTACTCATATCTGTCCCTTTTTAATAAGGATGAATAAAAGGTGACATATTTTACCATAGCCTGAATAAATGGAGACAGCTGAACAAATCCAGGCAGTAAATGAGTTGTGATTATGTCAGTGTGACCAGTGAAAAATTAGGAACATAGATTCATTATATTTCTCTGGGATAATCACAAGAAATATGGAAATCCTAGTGTTTCCACCAAACTTTTTAATCTTTTCTGTCTACACCTAAATGTTGATGGTTTTTCTGAACTGCCAAAGCAAGTCAACACAACAGCTGAACTAGAGCACAACTTCCAGAATCCTGGTCTGATTGCTCATCTGCGAATGCGGAGTCTCTGAATAAGTTATTAGTTTAATAACAAAAACCTGTTAATGAAACTGGGATATTTTTTAATTGTTTGATAATATAAACAACCTTTTCCCTTTCCCAGAACATCCCTAGTCATTGGGTTCTTCCTGATCAAAATATGTCAATTCATATTATTTAAAAAAAAAAATGAAGATGACTTACAAGAAGCACAAAAGGAAGGGTGATCTTAAGAGAATATCAGCAAATGTTTGTCAAGTGTTGTACTGGTATCTTGGCTTCTCTAGGATGGAGTGTAACACATACTGTTCAGGTCAGCACTTCTTCCTTTAGAGAAAACTATGGTTTAAGTGCTAACCACCAGTCAAGTGAGACAGGTATTTAGTCAATGGAAAGTTGGCATGCATGCTTGTTTCACTATGCAACAAGGACAGAATAAATCAGTGAAAGCTGTAAAGGCAAGATGTTAAGAAATCAAGAAATACAAGGAATACATAATGGGGGAAATTAATTCCCGAGGTGAATGCTGTTTTCAGTGGCTCACTCGTGGAGTTACTGTGCTTTATAGGAGATCTCGGTTGATATTTTCTTATGCTGTATTGTGCATGAAGTAAAATCAATATTGGTTTTTTATTGCACAATTGGAACAATAGCCATTAAAACAAATGGACTCATTTACTCTCTTTTTAGAGAGTTTAAAGTGGAAATGCCCTCATCAATTAGACAGGTCCCTCTCATCAAGCCTTTTACTCCCGGGATTCAGCATTGGTCTCCATGTGAAGGGTAGTACTGTACTCCATCCTAAAGAAACATAGGAAACTTAAACAGCTGAAATGTAATAGTGTGTAGGTAAAGCTACTATTCCCCTAGCGCTGCCTCCATGTAAAACTGATGTCCCTCATTCTGCTCATCTCAGCCAGTATCCAGGCCTGTCTCCCTGGCTCATGAATTTTGCGTGGGCTCTTAGGCAATACCGATTCATATTTAATGAATAAAAAAGTACATAACCGTGTTTTTAGTGGTATGGGGCTAGCTCATCCCAAAAAGACCTTCAGAAGATATTGTGCGTTAGAAGACACAATTCATCACCCAAGTATCTGGTGTAGAGAATTTCATACTTCTCTGGTGTTTCTCAGGGTCACTGTTTTGCAAGAAGGAGCAACACAGCAGGTGAAATTGAATCTTAGAGTGGTTTGGGTTGGTAGGGACATTAAAGATCATCTAGTCGCAATCCCCCTGCCATGGGCAGGGACACCTTCCACCAGCCCAGGTTGCCCAAAGCCCCGTCCAACCTGGCCTTCAACACTGCCAGGGAGGGGGCAGCCACAGCTTCTCTGGGCAACCTGTGCCAGGGCCTCACCACCCTCACAGTGAAGAATTTCTTCCTTACATCTGATCTAAATTTACTCTCTTTCAGGCTAAAATAATGCATTTCTTTTTTTCTCCATCTTACAAGGTGTACTGTGTCCTTGCATATGTTTGCACTGTTTTCCTTATATTCTTAAATAAACAGGATAACTGCCTATTTTACTTGGATATTCCTGAAAATGTGTATAGGAAGTCTAGTCCCCTCTTACTCAGGAGCCATGTAAGGGCACCTGCAACAAACTTAAGGTTATCAGCTGGGCAATTTCAAAATAGGCGAAGGAAAATGACTCAATACTGCCATAAATGCAGTTGAAAATATAGTTCTGCTCTATCAACTTATTTTTCCCCACAAGACATATATCCTACTGTACACTTATAAAACCCTTCCCTTAACTACTACAGCTTTTCTGACAGGTTTATCTGGGGCTGAATTTTACTGTTGGAGAACACTTACCACAGAAAGACAAAGCTACCTTATGCTGACACAAGTACTCCCTCCTGGACTCTTCCATCTGCTCAGGTTTCAGGGAGCAGATGCCAGGAAGAATTTCAGACCTGGAAAGTTCAGCTGAGTGAAAGAATGGCTTGTGGCAGCAGCAGCTTCCAAATTAAGAAGGAATCTCTTTTAAAAAAGGAGAGAAAAATAACCCTTAAACCCAGATTCAGTAAAGTGCACCGAAACCAGAATGATGGGCAGATAATTAAACTGTAAAAAGTCTCTTGCAAAGGAAGAGGACATTACCAGACAGGGGAATGACATCTCTCCCAATAATGACTTGTGGTTACTTTGGAAAAATTAATATATCAAAAAGGAAACATTTTTAAAAGAAAAAAATACTCAAAGCAGAAATGAATTTTAGAAATTAAGCTTTTCTTTTTAGCTAGAAAATCATTGCAAGGTTAAAATGCTGAGAGCCAATTAAGGGCTGGAAATATTTTGATAACACTCCTCGCAGGCTTAAAATAGCGGGTTGTTTTTCCTTCTAATAAGACAACTTTGTGTATCACATATGAGATATTCAGGTAATGAAGCTTCCAGGCTGGAAATGCTTTAAAGCTAACCATTTTTTAAAATAGTATCCTGCTCTTCCTCCAAATTTTTAAGCAGATTCCTTTAAGGGTAATAAATCATCTATTTTTAGCCTGTAGTATGAATCCCAGAGGATCTTGTCTCACAATCTGTAGCAGTAGAGTTTGTCTGAAAACTCATAGAGTTCAATGGATTATTTTCTCATACTTCAAGTTCTGTTGTGTTGTTTGGGTTTGGGTTTTTTTGTTTTTTTTTTTTTTTTTTTCAAGTCTTGAAATAATAACTAAACCATGCTGCAATATTATGAAGACAACTTCTCTTGATTTAAATTTGTAATCAGCAAATGTGATTAGGTACTTTTCTAAGTCAGTTGTTATTTCCTTAACATAGCATAATAACTCAACTACATTAAAATAAGAGCTTTTTGGATAACTTGATTCAAATATTTTTTAATTTTTTTTACATTTCTTAATGAGTTCATGGATGATTTTTTTCTTAAACATTTCTATCAGTCATCTTTAACAGTGTACTAAATGTGTAAAATGGGAAGTATGGGAAATGTAGATTATAACATAGAAAATATAATTAGCTTCAGGAAAAGCACTTAATACTGAAGCATTAAAAACTCATGCATTCTTGATTCTCTGGTTATAACAAATATTTGACTGTCGTCATGGAATAGATTAATTTTACAGTGTTAAGAGAACTTCCACATGTGGCATCATGGACCATTGACGATCTAATGTGAATGTCAGAGTGTTTTATTTCTTGAACATTGTAGACTTGATCCATAGATCAGTGAAACTTGTTGAAAGACTTTTACTGACTTCTGTGAGCTTTGAGGTGGACTCAATATTTTCACAATATTTTTCCCTCCTCTTAATGAAGCTCCAGGTCAGTAGGAGCCAGTTCATCTGCCAGGAAGAGCAGCTTCCCCAGTGGACAGAAGTGATATTGCTGTCACTGGAATGAAGAGGGAAAAACACAGTAAGGAAGAGGACAGAGCAGTTGTAGGACATCTATAGGCTCTAAGAGACTGAATTCAGGTATCTGCTCTGCCTCAGTCTTACTGTGTAACCTTAAGCAAGTAATTTACTGTCATATAAACAGATCACTTGTGACTTGTTTTAAACTTCTAATGTCATGAAACCAAGGCAGGAAAAGATTATCAAACCTGCTTATGTGCCAGGTTGCCAAAATTGTCCAAGGTTACCCCCATCTGGAGTTGGTAGATAAATTCTCTGTTTTCAAGAACAGAAGAGAGATCTTTGTCTAAATCCTAATCTCTAGATAAAATGGTATCTTATCTTTTGAATGGGTACAGTGAAAAGAATTTCACTGTAACTCTGTGAGGGGAGTATTCAGGAGCCTCTCATTACACCTGGTGGAGATATGGTGAGTAAAGGTGGTGAAGTCAAGGATGTGAGTTCTCTGGCCAACAGTATGCACCTTCTTAAAGATGAAAGGTCCACCCTGTAATGACTTTGAATGGGAGTTTAAAGTGATTTGATCATGTGTAGATACCCAAACTAGAAACAATCATGTTTAATCAGAAGAACTTGATTTCTAAGATGCTCTAATGTTATGGTTCAACAGGTGATTGGAAAGAGTCTTTTGCTGTGCTTATCCAGGTCCCTGTTCCACAACTAGAAAATAGAAGACTCAATGCCTCAGTTGCTCAGGAGCTCTTGATAGCCATAACTCTCACAGACTGCATTTCATTATTTAAAATCAGGAGGTGATTACACTGTACCTGTTTAGCTTGCCTTCATAACTCTCAGCAGAAAAGCACAGAAAACAAGGATTGAACATATTAAGAACTAGAGCTCAGGTAGGATGAACAGAAAGTGTTTCTGTATGACTGATATATAGGGCCCATGCCTGTGATGTGTGAGAGGCAACAAGAAAATGACCTAGAGCTCAGATCTCCACTCTAGTAGCACCCAGCTGTGAAACACAAAGAAACATTACTTGATTTGTCCCGAAGAAAATTCGTCTAGCCATGCATACATGCTGGTCAAGTTGAGAGGGTCAACTAATCTCAGTTTTCTCTTTGCATGAATCCAAATTTCAGAAGCAGATGACTGACAGTTGCTGAGCAAGGGAGGAATATTCACCTCAGTATTTTTGTAGTGCACAGTACTAACTTCATTTCTCAGTGTTATATTTTCAGGGAATCCTTCTGAAGAGACCAGGAAGATTTTAGGTGAAGTCTTAGGGTCAAAGTTATCTAGGTCTGAGGAGTGATTGCACTTTAACTTACTATTCAGTACAGCAGAATGAATTAATAACCTTAACTCTTAAGTTCAAAGAATACAACATCAGACCTTTTGTGAGTGAGTGAACCTCAGGAGTGGGACATTGATTTATTTTTATTGACCACTCATGAGAGTTTTGCTCATGACATTCAGCATGTCAGAAAACACTGTACTAGCTCCTGAATTACAAGGCTGAGGCTTGAGAATGTTAGCTGTGCTGCTGGACTATGGTTTTGGCCACAAAGCTTAAATCACTGACCCCCTAATCTGTAGGGTATTTAGAGAACAACTCCTCAGTCAGGGGCCTCGTCCCTTGGTTACAGGGACAGATTAAATCCTGTTGTTGTAACAGAGTAATTGGAAAAAGTTGATTTTTCAAACCGACTCCTGTACTCAGGTTATACTTTAGAGGTAGTTCACATGTGTAAAATAGTCTAAGTACTGGCAAAATTACGTACACTATGCTTTAGAGAAAATAACCCAGCAAACAGACCAGGTCTGCAAAAGCTTTAAAGTTGGCGGGGGGTGGGGGGGGAACGGGACACACGGCACACGACACAATTATTAGCTCTGTTATGGAAATTTGTTTCTGGATATTAAGTAATAATAAAGGAGAGTGTTTTGTTATATGGCATGCACGCAGGTCACTTTCTCTCCTTCATTTGACCCTTCGAGAAGTTAGCAACCACAGAGCTGGCCATTATAGTCTTACTTTTAAAATGCCATCCATCATTTCCTCTGGACCTGAAAGGAGAAGATTTCTTCTCCAGCAGCCCAAGCTGAACTACAGCAGGGCAGCAGCATTCTTTAACTCATAGACAATATAATCACACTAAGCCCTGTCAAGATTTATTTATTGCTGATTATTACTCTGTCTTCTCCTCTGCTTTCACCTCACATGCCGTTCACTCCTGGTTGCCATGGAGATGCTACACAGTATTAGTCTAACTTTAGATTAGCCTTGTAACCTTGCATACTTTAAAATTCTTTATGTTTCTTAGCAACCTGACTGAATATCTAGATCTTTCAGCTACTCTCCTAGACACTGAAAGAATGAGTTTATCATCCCTCTGCATACTCAATGCCAGTTGGCTTGTGACAAGGGAGAGGATGATGCCTTGTCTACATGTGGTAATCCATACCCTTTCTCATAGATCTGCTGTTGTTCACTGAAGGCACCTGAGTATGAAGGGAGTTCTTACATAAATAAGTCTTTCCAGGCTGAAGTCCTGCAAGGATTTACATGGCAATGGACTTTTTTTTTTTTTTTTTTTCAACAGAAACAAAAGCAGAAGAAGCTGGGAAAAAGAGCAATAAATAAAATGTTAAGAATTTTGCAAAGAAAACTTTAAAAAATGGAGGTTTGACAAAAAGAAGACATGGATATCCATTCCTATACCAAAGTAGCATTATAGGACTGAACTTCAAAGAAACTTTCAGCTATTAATTTTCTAACCAAGAGACCCGCAAAAGTTGTTAGATAGGACACTGACTGTAAACTATTCTTGATATAACTCCATAGCAGTCAACAGAAGAATCAACTGTAACAATTCAATATCACAGTAGAAGTTCCTCATGCAAAAGAGAGAATTGACGGAAAATCTCTAGACGGCAGCATTCAACCATTCATCTCTATCTGATATAAAACCCAGCACTCCTGAGTGTTAAAAAAGACATTTGGAAGGGACGGAACTGCAGCAGGAAAATCTGAGTAAGTCCCCCAAAGAAGACGGACCTACACCAGTGATCCTGGAGACCAACAATCTTCATCTATTTTCTAATCTGTTCTGATTTTGACTGGGATAGAATCAATTTTCTTCATAGCAGCTAGTATGGGGCTATGTTTTGGATTTGTGCTGAAAACAGTGTTGGTAATTCAGGGATGTTTTCATTATTACGGAGCAGTGCTTACACAGCATCAAGGCCTTTTCTGCTTCTCACCCCACCCCACCAGCAGAGTCTGGAGGTGAGCAAGAATCTGGGAGGGGACACAGCTGGGACAGCTGACCCCAACTGACCCTGCTCAGCATGCTCAGCATATAAAGCTGGGGGAAGAAGAAGGACGTGGGGGGATGTTTGGAGTGATGGCACTTGTCTACTCAAGTAACTGTTAGACGTGATGGAGCCCTGCTTTCCTGGAGATGGCTGAGCACCTGCCTGCTGATGGGAAGCAGTGAATGAATTCCTTGTTTTGCTTTGCTAGCGTGCGTGGCTTTTGCTTCACCTATTAAACTGTCTTTATCTCAACGTATAACTTTTCTCACTTTTCTGATTCTCTCTCCCATCTCACAAGGGGGGAGTGAGGAGCAGCTGTGTGGGGCTTAGTTACCAGTTGGGGTTAAACCAATTAAACCACTACCCATCTACAGGAGATGGCAGTGAGGCTATTTCCACTTGGTTCAGCCTCTTTAGAGCCACATGAAATCTCAAATATTTACAGAAATATTTGGAAGTCACAGGACAATGGACATTTAAAATTGAAACCACAAGGAAGTTTTACTTATTTTAACTTTTTACATTGTGCAGACCTTCCTAAGACAGACTCAATATAACATAAACAGCTCTGGGAAATATCTGAGTTTCTAAAACAATTCAGACAATGTATTCCTAAAGGGAACCAACTGGGAATAGCTGTATATTCACATCTAGTGCATGCCCTATTTGACATGTCTCATTTAGCTTCCTATTAGTCCTGTACTTTTCCTCTACTCTAACCTGTGCTCTGTTTTGTAGTGTGAAAAAAGGCAACAAAATGCTGACAGAGCAACTGCCCTGTTTGGCACTCTAGACCTCCCTCTGATAGAGGCTGTCATGCTGGAGGATGCCTCAGGGAACAAAAGCAGGTAGCAGTTCTGCTGCTCTCCTCCCCCTTGTTTGAGAAATATTTGGGACAATTTGTTTGATACTTCTCCTGTAGTCAACCCACTGTGAACTTACCTGGGTTTCACATACATCAGAGGGGTGGAAGCAAGCCAGTTTAACTTCTCCTCATAGGCTGTCATATAGCATTAGATGGGAAAAAGCTAATTAAACAGAGAATAAAACCCACAATCCTAACCTTGAGATCATACTTCTCACCTTTTTGGAGGTAATTAATTTCATATAACTTCAACCTCTGATCTTCGTCTTTGGACCACAACATGATGCTTATGTCTACCCACCCCTTCTCTCCCACCAAAATGTCAGTCCTGAGTATTCTGGCAATCAACTAATTGGTAAATGTCATCAGGAATGGTGAAATTCAGATGCGGCGGGCGGAGGAAGCAAGCAACTGATTCAATGTGAATGATAGAGCAAGCTTCAACTTTATTGAAAGAAATCACCCCTTATATAAGCACTCTACAATAATCATGCACACTACTCACAAATCTATTGCATACATGTAAAAGTCTACATTATAATATCCCAGCCCCTTGTGGCATTTCAGGTATGTCACAGCATCTTCCCTATTCTGGCCTGCCTTCTTTCCCAAGGTTGTTTATCATCACACTCAAGGCCGTTGTGTACCTCAATTTCTCTCTTTGTTAACATAACAGTCCTTTGTTAGCATAACTGTACCCTGGGTTTTTCCTTTGTTTACCTCAGATAGCTGCAACCAGCTGCTGCAGAGACCCATGGCCTTGCTCTCTACAAGCCGTTCTCCAACATTCAGAGCCAGATTTTCTCTGAGTAAAAGAAAGTCCAGAAAAAGCCAGATATGACCAGATAAGTTGTCAAGAACTCAGATGAGTTGCACCACATATGGGATTGCTCTGTATTTTTTGGAGGAAGAAGTGTCCTTTTATCAGAATCAGTTTGCTAAAGAAATCTGCTATACTGTGTTAGTATCTCAGTTATTAGACTGCACGGCCCGGGAAAGTAAATGCAATCAAGGGGATTCTAAGAAATGGGCTGAATTTATTAACAGATTAGGATTACAATAAATTTCAGTGCACTGTATGTCATGTGAAGAGAGTTAGTGCATTTCTAAACTTATCACTACTCTTTACACCCTCACTGAAATACTCCTAATGAAGCCAGTGGGAGTTTTATTTGAAAATCTAGATTAATGAAGAGGATGAAATATGAAAAATGTAAAAGTGGAAAAAATTGTTTATTACGTATCCGGACTTCCCATATGTTATTCTTTCTGAATTCTAAATTTCCCTATTATCAGTAAAGAACACACCTTTGGTTGTTAGTCATGTTACACATGGCATGTAAAAGTTTTTCTCAATTAATACCAGTCAAATAAAATTCTTATCTTAAAAGAGGTATTCCAGAAAAGTGCAACAGAAGTAACAAAAAATTAACCTAAAATCCTGTTTAATATAATTCCCATAGATGAGTTTGCTAATGCAACTTCCTCTTGTAAACAAGATTCAATCTACTGTTTTAGTTGAGTAATTGTACCATATTCATATTTACCGAAAGCTGCTGAAATTCCCCTGAGCTGGATGAGATTGTAATTGCTAATACCAAATCTGAATATTGAGCAATATATCCATACAGAATGATAGATAGAAGACCAAATTTATTCTTCTTCTCATTTCACTGATTTCCATAGAGTGAAGCTCAGGGCTAATTTACCTTCAAGTTATGTTACCGGAATGCAGGCAAAAAAAAGACAAAATGAAGGGTATATTAACTGAGAAGGAACTGTGTTTATATAATTAACTGAGAATCCATCTGAGACGTGTGAGAGAATTATAACTATACTTCAGAACAGCAAAATTTCATTTGTTTTTCTTATAAATCAAAGCTCAGAGGAATGATTATCAATAGATTGACTCAGGTGCAATAGTATTAATTCACACTTGAAACAAATTTGAATGCTAATAGACAAGTCTTTGAGCTTATATAAGCCCCTTTGTAACTGAGAGTGCTGTTAGCATGACCCTAGCTGTCTTAGGTTCAGTTTTGTTTGATGGTAGTCTCTGCGTCTAAGAGGCTGAGAACATATTCACATATTCAGTTTGTGTTGATTTGAAAAACCTTAGAGAAGCAGAGAAAGTAGAAAAAAGCCAACTGTTTAATATATGTTATTAAATTTAAATTTAAATAATTTAAAATTAACTGTTTAATATCTGACCATTTAATATTCAGTACTGAGCCTCTGTCAGCTCTAATGCTACAGGGATGATGACCATCTGAATTGGTGAAAATAAAGACCAAGCCCACGGAAATCAGTACAAATAGGTGCACTGCACCACAAGAAGTGAATGAGGTCCTACTTGTTTTGAAACCATGTGAGGATAAGTTTTACAATGCAAATGAACATCATCTGGGTCATTGTTCAGTTTAGAATTTTATTTCCAAATGGGTTAGGCCAAGGTAGACTGACATCAGTTCAGTAAACAGTTTCCCATGGTAATACTTCCCTTTTGTTATAGTGAAATAAATGAAAGAACCATTCTCTGCACTATATTCCTACTGTCAGGAACACAACTGGCTATTTATCCTCCCAGGAGACCACCTCCTTTTTTCTGACTGTCATTCTATTTACGTAGAAAGTCTGCCTGGTAAACGAAAGGTTTATTAATTTCTCAGGAAAGGGTAAGCAGTTCTCCTAGGCACAAATTTCATCTGCTGTCAGATCCATTATATCAGCTAATAGTTAAAAGACAGATGGGGGATGATTTTGTTCAGGAAACCAAGCCTCTCTCACTACAGAAGAAAAGAATAGTTTATTAATGTCCAAAAGAATTAACAGCTTGTTTCAGATTTTTCTTGAAGGGTGCTAATTCCTAGAAGGGATTTGTTTTGTATTATTCTGAGCTTGGAAAGTATTCAGGTTCTGATCCCAGTCCTGCAAATCATGACTCTTGGGAATATGACAGAAGTCCTTGGCTAGTTATGTCAGGTACTATTGGAGGGGTGTAGTGGCTTGTATTTCTTTACAAACTGAAAATACACCCAAGAAGATGGATAAATGCCATAGCCCCTCACTGACTGAGGCTCAGTAGAGCCCTAACTCCTCTGCTGACAGGTCTTAAGTTTGAGGTCAACTCAGTTAAGCTGTCTTTATGCCACAGTGACAACTGCCATAGCGTAGATGTGCTTGGGTGTTGCTGCCTGGGCCCCTGAGGTGCTGCTGGTGAACTGAAATTCAAGTCATCCCAGCTGATACGCTGGGATGGCAACGGGGTGCAGCACCACAGATACAGACAGACGCTGGTTTCATCCATCCATCCATCCATCCATCCATCCATCCATCCATCCATCCATCCATTTCACTGGCTGTAAAATCTAATCTCTTCATGAGAGTTCCTGTTATATTCTACTGTGAATGCCCTTGCTTGAGCTAGTTTACCTTGAGTGGAGTCACTAGAGGCAATGTCTTCTCCATGCGGTGGAAAATGATGTAGAGATACCAACAATGCCTTTGGGCCAGGAAGCTGTATAAAGTAGTCAGCCTGTCTCTGTGTCTGAAATAATTAGTTCTGATGAAGAGCAGGACCCACTGTTTTGTCTGTATCACTACACTGCACCGACCTGCTCTTAGACCTGAGCCAGTGTTTCCTGTACTGCTTTTATTTACTTTAGTCTTCTAGGATAATACCTTTTATGAGCAGCCACCATGATGACAAACCCAACACCTGAATTTAACTTGAGCCATAACAAATGGCTGCCAAACTGCATCTGCCTCTCTGCAGTTGCAGTAATTTAGACCAAGGATTCACACTGGGCTTGGCCCTGAGCAGCACCAGCTTTAAGCAGCCTTGAGCGAGGGGTGAGAGGATTTAGCATTTCAACAGGCACAGTCTTAGTCAGAGGCATGTATGCACACATACATACAAAAACGTGCCACACTAATGATCGCAGAGGAGTTTCCTTTTCTGACAGAGTGGCTGTCACTTTCTAAAGTTCTTATTAAAATTCTGCATGTATTAGTCTAAATCAAGTTACCATACATTTCTTATGAGGTTTGCATTGTATTTGTCTCATGTTGTTTTGGATGTTACATCCATTGCACTCTTCACTGCACTCTGTAAGCACTTTATTTGTTCTTGCAGACACATCAGGACCCCTTTATTGGATAGACTTTTCAGCCATTCATTCAGTTCTCCTTGAAATTCTTTCATTTAGCTTTGTATCAAATTCCATGTATGTCTTTACCAAATATTAGTGTTGAAAAAGTAATGTCAAGCTTAGCTTTTGTAAATGTCTTCATGTTTTATCTGCTTTAGTCCATTAAATTGTTAGTTATCTTCAGATCATAATGCTTGACTTCTATTTTATTCTTAATACTGGTAGATCTCAGCTGTCTTTTTCCTTCGTTTTGGTGATGTTGATTTAAAATACACCACTTCACATTTAATTGTTATTTTCTACACATGATCATGAAGATGTTAGGAGAAAATGCCTGATCTGTAATGCCAGCCTGTGTTCTGGGGGTGGAGCTGTGGTCTTGGGTAGAATTTTTGCCAGCTAATGGGTCCTACAGAACTTGTATTGTTGTACAACGTAGGTTGTTTCTGAACGGTGGCTGATCATTGAAGTGTGATCCAGTGTGGCCTTGAAATTGTATTTCAAAGCTTTATGGAATGTACAGAAAAGTAATTTCAGTAAGACATGTGGAGGCTGCCAGTGGCGAGACAGTATCTTTGTCTTGTTATGGGCATCTTAGAAATAGACACAAAATGTCATAAGGAGCCTATGAATATAAACATGTGATCTGCCCCTTGCAAACATTGTGCTTTTTCGGTACTAACAGTAGCTAACACACAGATAGCAGCTGAAGTTCTTGGTGATCTTTTCTTGCTTTAGTTGCTGGTTCTGATAGACATATAAAGCATTTAAAAAAAAAAAAAATCTCTAATGCCAATCGTTTATCTAAATCATTGGATCAGCCATTTTAAAAGTCAGTAAAAATATATTTTACAACAGTCTTTACCTCCATTTCCACCTCCGGATCACAGATGCATTAATAAGAAACATGGAGATTGGAAGTGTTTATAAAACACTTATTGTCTTGACAGAATGGGTCGATATGGATAGAATAGGTAAAACAATAGTAGGAAAGAGTGTAAGTATCACTATAAAATAAAAGACAAAAAAAAACCCAAACTGCCCAGGAGGTTGTCATCATTCATTTAAATTTTTATTTTTCTTCTGTGTTTATTTTTTCCAGAGTAGAGCTAGAAGATTTCATTTCTACAAGTCAGGACAATAATGGAGGACAATTGTGAGAATTGTTACTAGTCTCCAAATAGGATACAAAAGAGATAAATAAATTTAATGCCTCAAAGCAAACAGCTACCTCCTTGGCAGTGTAAGATATGAAAATGTCATAAAACTTTCTAAACATTAATGATTTGACTTCTGTCTCATCTTCTTCAGCCAAGTCTGAGAAGGATTGCTATTGCCCTTTATAAACTGGGAAATGAAAAAGTAGAAACTACAACTGCTTGACAGAAGTCTTACAGGAGATCTGTAATACAGCTGGGAACAACACGTCTTCTCTTGTTCCAGCTGTAACACCTCACTGTAGGTGATCATATAGAGAGATTCAACTGAGTAGCCTGAATATGGGCTTCTTGTGTCCTTTGGGATTTTGTAGGCTGTCCCAGCTCCAACAAAGCATGAGCCACCTATAGGTCCTAGGGAAGATCTAATCCCCATGTGGATGTCTTGGTTATCTGAGTGGTTTTAGATGTCACTTGGTGTTTATTGTTTGGCAAAAAAATGAGCTGTATGTGCCTGTCTGTGATCTAGGGTCTAGACTCCAATGGAGATCCAGTCTCTAAAGCTGGTGGAGCCCAGAAAGTTCACCTTCAGGTAGACATTTGGTGCAGAGTCTACATAACTTGGTATGTGTCTGGTGACAGCTGGAATGCCTGAGGGTGCCAGGCACATCCATAGGGAGATGGCCGATACCATACTGGATCTATAGGAGATCTGTGCTCTTCTGGAACAACAGCTGGAGGCCAGCCAGCACAGCCTGCAGCATCTCCAAGGGCAATGAATATTTATGCTCTGGCACTGAACCCTTCATTTCCACTGACCATACTCAAGCAGCACACAGGTAAATACCTTCAAGCTGGTACCTAAATTCATTTATGTTAAACTAAATCACATCCTTTGGGTCAGGTGCAGACAGTGAACAATCATAACTCTGGCTCAGTTGTAGTGTGGAATTGAAAAACGCCCAATATTAATCTTGTTGAAAGAAAAATAAATTAAAGCTGGGAAGAATGTCCTCAACATGTATATGAGTCTTGGATGACAGTGTTCCTCTGTGTCGTACTTGGTTTGTGGAGTGGGGTTGTCTTCTTAGGATAACATGGGTAGGGACTTCTAAGACAGACTTACAGAGCCTGAGTCTTTCCCAGCTTCTGTTTCTGTGAGCTAATACCTCAGGTTTAGTATTTATGCACTGAATTATGTGGCACAGCTCCAAATCTCATAGCCTGCAGCAGAAAAACAACTCAAATCAGAGATTTCACTTGAGTGCACTTGTGTACTTTCTATTCTTAAACAGCTCTTGATGCATCAAGAAGTGTGTACTCTGTAACTAAAATCTTATTCGACAGAAGGGAGAATGTATCATTTAGGCTTTACCTTGCCTTTTGTTGGGCCTAGATAGACAGTCTCCTACTTTTGTTTGCCTACATTTTTGTTCCCACAAATAATCAAAACTGTTTTAAATAGACCAATATGCTAAAACCAGACCAATTTTATCCCTGATAATGTTAATTAAAGGCACCACAGCTCAGTTCTGCTCATTGCACTGAGTTCTGCTCAGAATTTCTGAGTAACTTGGTGCAAGTCTTTGCACCCAGCAGATTGCTCAGACACTGGACGTTGGGATGTTTAGTCCATCCTCCATCCTCTCCATGGTATCCATCACTCTATGTTAAGGAAAGCACCCTGGCTGCCCCTGACTGAGGAAACAAGGCAGACAGACACATACGGTAGAGCTTTATTTCCTTTCTCCACTGCAGGGATCATATGCTACAGTGCTCAAAAAAAGCTCATCAACCAACCATGACCACACCACTTGCTCTGCCTTAAATTCTGCTTTTCCACCCTTTTCCCCTCCTAAACGAATAGTTCACTCCTGCATTGCTCTTTTCCTATGGACCCTGACTTTGCTGTTTTAATTCTTTTATATGATAATCAGCCTTCATGAATGACTGCTGGTAAGCCAGTACCCTCATTTTTGGAGGTTTTGATATTTTTCACTCACTGGAGTTCCTAATATTCATTTCATATCTTTTATCTCCTAGGTTCTACATTATTGTTTAATTAGTTCAATTCCAATTTGGCACTGACCACCTGCCTTTCCACTTCTTTTGCTTGCTGTGTAAACAATTTCTCACACTCTCACCTTGCAGGATTAACCTCAGAGCAGGTCTGACCATTTGCATACATGCTTTAACTTTATTTTTATATGTGTTACAGATTCTTTCTTTAGAAATAATTAGGGAGAAAGTAAGTAAGGCAGAGGGAAATGATGCTGTGTTTAACTGAGAAATCTACTGGCTTGTAAAAAGAATTGATAATAGCACCAATTCACAAGTTAGATTTAATTGCCAGGATGACTCAGAAGTTTCTGCCTCTGGATTCTTTAGGAAGGTTTTTTTTCTCTTGTGTGAACCATTGCAACTTGTTGAACTTTGCAGCTCCTGTGACAAGAGATGTTTCCTCTTCTTTCTGCCGTAAGACAGATACCTTGCACTGACCAACTCACATTGAGACTGTTGATACTGATCACAATGAGGATCTCTGCTCTGGCTTCAGTTTGGTGTAGCACCACTGAGGAGAGGAGAGGAGAGGAGAGGAGAGGAGAGGAGAG
>NW_020799095.1:144604560-144639323 GCF_003259725.1 Athene cunicularia | reverse complement strand
GAAAGGAAAGGAAAGGAAAGGAAAGGAAAGGAAAGGAAAGGAAAGGAACTCATTTCCATGAGAGATGGGGAAAAAGTGGATTCTGTGCATATGTTGAGGAGGAATGGAGTATGTTAACCCTTTTGCCAATTGAGTCAGTGGTTGCAATCTCCTCCTACCACCTCTAACTTTTCCTCAGATTTTTTTCTTGGGCAATTATAGCTTCATCTGGTGTCGGTTGTTTATCTCTATAATCAGTCCTTTAGCTCCTTTACAAGGCTATAGTCATAAACTAAAGTGCAGGCCTTAACCTGAACATATGGTTTTGCTCCTTTCTATGTCTCCTCCCTGTGAGGCTTATCTAAGGAATCTGGTTATACAAGTGGAAGGGAGCAGAGCCATGCACCCTTCAATACACTCTATGCTTCCCTAGGCAGATAATTCATTCCCTAGACTAATCACAAAGGCCTCAGTTTGTCCTTGAGGTTTTCTGTGTTGATGAATGTTTGAGGCATTAATTCCTTCAGTTCCTTACACAAGTTTTTTGGGATGACTTTCATGACCATTAGAAGGCATTGTAAAGATTGATAGGGATCTTGGAATTGGCCACGACTTGCCCCACAAGAGGCAATGAAGACAGAAAGCCTGGTCCCTCTGAGCCCTGGCTGAGGTGGCAAGCCTGAAACAGTTCATAGAAGGTCTAGAGCTGTACACGTGGTCTTTGTAGTTAATTTGTGTCTATTGAAACCCTATAGCAGCATTTGCACTTAGAGCTGAATGGCCTAGGAACATTCCTAGGCTCTGAAGCCAACTGGCACGTGTTTTAATAAACTCTCTTAGCCTCCAAAGCAGAGTGGATCCATACACATTGCATACTGGGAATAGTCCCTTACTACTCTGACTTTCAGACAGTGCTCTGGAGCTTTTGGTAGACTGCTAATAGGCACGGGCTAATATTGCACCAGGGACCATTCAAACAGTTTCACAGTACAGCCTGTCACATTTCCATGACCAAGAACATTCCCCAGCTCTATCTAATTTACTAGTATAATCACTGCCTATACAGCTTGTGCAGTAAAGTTGGCCTCCTGCAGTACAAAGCACTCCGAGCATATGTGTATGCCTGTGCCAAGACATCACTGGAGACAGATCCATGAAAGCCAGAGCCTGAGAGGCACAACTTGGCCATTGAACATGCTTGGATTCAGGTGAGGGTCTGATTTCATGTTTGACATGTAATGTAAGCATGGCTCTCATGGACTGGAAATAGGGAGTGAAAACTTTACCCTTGGTACCAAGAAAAGTAAACACCCTGTCATTAGTCATAAATCTGGGACACATTCTCAACATTATGTAGGAATTGGGAGATTTCTGTCAGCATTATGGAACACTTAAAAGATACCAGGCTGTCATAGTACTGCATATATTTTTAAAAATTTAAGTTTAAACTAGCAGGGAGAACTCTAGCAGGTTAGTGGTGAAAAAATAAGCTTTCAAAGTTGCACATGCTATTAAATAAATGAAGTATATGGGTATTATTTTGTCAGTGAATCTTAGCCTGTTCAGAATATTGTAAGTTCTGTGACTTGTGAGTCCTAAATGGCTCCATTCTGGGTTATGAAAATAAAATATTCATCCAGGTCTGTGGGAGTTAAAATGACATCAGATGCAATAAAGACACGTAACTCAACTTTACTACTGTAAGGAGAAACATTTTCAATTGAGACCTCCTGCAGAAAGAGTTAAATGGCCTCCATGGATCCCACAAGCTTCTCATTCAATGGATTTAAATAGGATACAAGATGAAGCAATTAGAGGTGCTGTCGAGCTCACTGACCTGTTAACAGCAGATATTTAACATGATATTCTCCGTGACCAGTAGAGAGTAGCTTGTGAAAATACAGTTCACTCTTCAATTTATTTTGTCCAGCTTCTTTTTCCGTCCATACAGTCTCCAGGCTAAATCTTTGCTGACAACAGTAAGTCCCTAAAAAAGCATTCCTGCAGACTCTCCTTGCCCTGGTGCCACCCACACAACAACCTGCTGCATTCTGGTGCAAACACCGATTCTTTGATTACAGTCATTGCTCAGTTTATACTACAGTGATATCAACAAGATGCAGGAACTGAAAGCAGGTCTACAACAGAGAGGTCATCAGAGAACTGTTCTCTCAAAACCATGAAAGGCATTATACAGATGCTGGAATTTTATGAACGAGCAAAAATTTGTTTTTGTAGGAATTTTTGGCTTCACAGAAAAGACAATTCAATATCATACTTTTTGAAATGCTCCACGGGAAGTCTGTTTGCAACCTTGGTAAGAAAACATCATGATAACGATGTGAAAATATCTGTCATCCTTAAGGAGGAAGAATAGTTTCAACAAATACAACTGCTACAAGAAGGAAAGTAACTGTTTTTCAGCTCCTCCATAATTTTAGTTATGGGAGTATGAATGTATCCTTATTAAATAAAAATAAACATAGGGTCAGAAAGATATGTAGTCATAAAAAGAATTATAGCAGATCCCAAGTTTCTCCATTCACATCTCTGTTTCGTCATTGCCGTTTCTTTGCTTTTGTCTCAGATGACATGACTGAGTTTAGGCACCTAACTCTGTTCTGAAATAGCAGTACAAGAGCTGTCAATCCTCAGCCAGGACCCATGAACCCCTCTTTCGAATGCTAAATCACCAGTGCAATCAATAGGAGCTGAATGTCTGTAAGTCTGCCAACAGCCTGTGAAACAGGACTGCTTCTTGGGGCCCATGAGGGTACCTGGGCACTTCTGGGCGCTACTGAGATACAAAGCGTTCATAATATTTATTTAAACCGGAAATTAAATGTATTTTTGTGAGTTTTAGGTTCAGGGTGTCTTCATTACTGGTCACAGATCCACTATTTCTCTCTTATCTGTGCTTAGCAGCCATACAATGACAGAGAACTCCAGCAAAGAATGATGTCGCTGCAACCGGAAGGCTTCTCTTTTCAGAATTTTATATCCCCAGTTCAGAGACCAGCTCCTACATCAACAAGCAAAGTGGATGTCCCAGAGGATGACATTTTAACTATTACTGTGGCTGTTATCATCCAGCACTGACAGACCCAGAAGTCAGGATAACAGGTTATCCTGCCTCAGTGCATTCAGCAGAGCAAAGGATAGTCATGCTGGGAGACACTGAACCAGGATGGAGCAGTCCTGGATCCCATCCAGCTCTGCCCCAAACTTTCCATCTGCTCTGCCCCAAACTTTCCATCTGAGCATGGGCAAATCATTTAACTCTGTGATGCCTGTAAATACTCACAATCTTCTCTTCATTGCCTTACATCATGACTCTTATTTGTTCTCTGGGCTGGGACTCTTACCAGCAGCTTGCAGTAGGCTCAGCTCAGAGGGACTCTACCCTAAACCTGATGACAATCAAACTCAGAAGGCAGGTGAAACAATCCCAGTGAAGGACTCCGGGGACCCAGAAGAGAACCTCCGCATTTCCCCTCCTGTTTCTTGCTCAGGAAAGGGTTATGCTTTCATATGTGCACATTTCTTAGAGACATCTGAGAAGTTCTAGATGTCAAGGAGAACCCAGAACAGTTGTGATTAGCAAGTGGCACTAAAATGCTGTGCCAATGACAGACAACTGGTGGAAGCTGCTTCCACCAGTCACTTACTGGAAGGTACACAATTTTCAGGGGCTGCTCGATCTCATTCTTTATGCCATGTTGGAAAGGCATGTGGAGGGGATCACTAATACCTGGTCTCCCCACTCAGAGTGGTCCTGTTAGAGGCTGCAAATATATGCTAGCTAATCAGAGCTCAATCTGCATCGGTCTTTTCATCCAGCTGATCTTCCTATCTCTACAGCAATCAGTCCTTCTTTACATACCAATTTACTTAGCAAAATGCATCATCCTAACAGCAGTGTGCACAGCTTTGTCTGAGTTGTGAAATAGCAGCTCACAACGTGAATGGGCAGTCAATCTTCACAATGGCTGGCAGCCGGAGCAAAAGATGCAAAGAAATGTTTTATGATTTCATCCTAGCTGGGAGCCTGCCTCTTCTGCTGCTGCCCTTGTACTTCCTGGACTGTGCTGTGTTGTAACTCGAATTGTATGCAAAGGAACAGATCGACACAAGGCCTAATAAACATAGCCATGGACAGCACAGAATGGCCAGGCAGGGCTTCCTTTTGACTTTGATTTATAATGAGCAGAAAAGAAATGACCTGATGAATTATCCATCTCTTTGTGCTGTGCTCTTTCTGCCACAGTGATGTTTTTTTGCTAGAAGACACATAGTTATTTTTACATTGTCTTTTTTATATAGTCAGAGTCTTGCAATATCTGCTGTGATGGGTTAGGCAGACAGCTGTGCCTTTCAGTGCAACCTGGCAACTATGACTTGCAAATATTTTTATCTATGCAGTCAGATTGCACTCTTCAAGGCTGAGAAATGAAAATTTCTTGTGTTCCTTTATATGGTTCCTAGTGGGATTTGAGGGAATTCAAGTCATCAGAGATGTCCAGGGCAGAACTGAAGAGGACTGCAAGATTTTAAGATACACCTAGATATCTCAGGATATTCATAGATCGGAGAGTTATTGTTCTAACTGTAGTACAAGATTCCTAATAGATAAAAATTCTTCCTGTCCTTGCAGGAAAGAAAAAAAAAAAAAAAAAAAAAAAATGAATGTACAACCATTTATTCTAGACACTGTAGGCACTAGACAGACAAGCCCAAGGTTAATGCTTGATAATATTCTAAGCACACTTGTGTGCCACTGAGCAGTGCTTGCATACATGGGAAATGCAAATCCCATCATCCAATTAAGCCATGCACTGTGTTAGGTCTCACCTCATTGATGTCAACAGTAATTATGCTCATTCATGCCCAGGCTGAATTGGGTCTGTAAAATTGTATGGTAAAACCCAGATGCCCTTACACAAACAAGACTCCCACAGACAATAGCACACCATTTACTCTAAAAGATATCAGTGTTTGGCCTGTAGAAAAAAACACAAACTATGTGATCCCTCACTCTTGAAATATGGGTTGGTTTTCCACAGTTCCATGGTTTCATTCATTCCTCTTTTCACCAGGTTTTGTGATGAAACTTCCCCTATTCCCTTATTGTTTATCCACAGCTCCCTACTCACCCTTGCTGACAGGGAGAGTTCCCTGGCAGTGAGCTAGTTTTTCTTTTGCTCGGTTTCCTTACATAATTTCCAGCCAACTTCAACATCTTATTGAATGCAGCTTTGTAAAAAGAGTAGATACAGAAATGGGTTTTAAAAGACAGCAATACAAAAATAGGATCCCAAATATAAATAAGGGTATTTGAAAGTTTTTCATTTTGAACAATTAATATTGATTAAAAAAAAAATCTAATTTCTCAAAGAAAATTTTTCCCAAAGTTTTCAGACCTCATCAGGAAGAAATAGCTGATTGTCACAGTTTGTAACTCTGTCTAACTGCTAGTGAGCCAGCTCGTGTCAGGACTTCTCTGTGCCATTCACTGTGCAATCAGAAAGTGTAGAAATCTTGTTTCTAAAAGCTGATGTGATGATGTAGAGGATTAGTGCAACTTTCAGTCTTCAGCTAAAAGATGTTCTGAAAGAATTCAGGCTGTCCTAGAAACCTGTGTCTATCAATTATAATTGCATTACATACTTGTTGACACTTTTGCAGGGGTTTATACAAAATCCTTTCCATTTTTTGAGCATTACAAGTATTTATCATTTCATTCAGATAGCAGTTGATGTCACACTGAAGTCTGAACATTAATCTGACCTCAATGAAACTGATGTTCATTTCTCAACTATACACAAATTGTGTGTGAAAAACAAAACAAAACAAATCAAAAAATCTGCTTGGATGTTTGCATGGAGATGGTACTGCTAGCAAGTACTTTCACTTTCTTGCAAGAATTTTTCTATCTCATTGTTTTTCTTGCTGGGACTCAGTATGACACTTAAGGAGGATCTCGATTTCTTTACTTTATGTTCCTGCTTGACTCCTCTTCATATTCAAAAAAGCTTAAAGGAACTGCATGAAGATGGTCAAGAAAAGCAGCTGTGCAAAGTGCTTGGTCTGTTTTCCTTGAAAAAATGCATCTATGCCAAAAAAGAGAAAAGGAAAAAGTAGCCACTCCCCTCATGTTAAGTGGATGACACCACAAAAATGAAATGAACAGAGATATAGGTACAAAGAATAGTTTCCCTGATTTTAAGGAAAAGCAGAAACCAGCATGTATAAAATACAGATTATGAAAGGAATTGAGTAACTTTGATACACATGTCTAGATGAAGTAGGATTATTTTACTAATACAAAGTATTGATCAGCTTTTGAAAAAAGATAACGTAGACATTTTTTTTGATCATCAGAAAAATACATACCGAGTTTCACTTCTGCACTGCAGAAATGTACCAGAAAATAAAGAAACAAAGTAAAATTTGCTGAAGAAGGAACTCAAAAACCTGGCATTACCTGTGCTACCTGTGCCTGCAATGTCTATCAATATCAGAAATCCACTCAGGTTTTTTTTCTTAAATTTTGGGGCAAGAATTAATTGTTTTTCTTATAGGTATGTTGGGTAAATTAATACATTTTGCCTTACTGAAGACAATACACAAACTCTGAAAACTTCAAAAGCAATGCCTCCTAGGAACACAAGGATGATGTGACCACTGATGACTGATTCTGGAAGAAAGAACTTGAGTTACTCACAGATAAATATTCTTGCAATCACTTAGGTATTTCACAAATTTATTTAGAACTCTGATTATTGAGATATGCATAGAACTAAGGGAAGCCTGTAATTTTATTTCTTTGCAAGCATCGAAATTGGATCTCAGTATAAGTAATTGACTAACGCCTAGTGCAAAAGTCTAAATAGCTCCTCTGGTGTAAAAAAAAAAAAATAAAAATTATTAAATACAATTTTACTTGTGAATTATACTTTATGTTACATATTGGTTGAAAACCAATTCTTTCTGAGAATGTTTTAATCACCTGGGATTGAGATTTTGCAAATATATACAAAATTGACAAAGATATGAGCATTATATTGATAAATATTAGCCTATAGTGTACTTAAATGTATAATTATTTTATCATTGGATTCCAGTAAGAATTACTGTGGAATTCAACCAGTCTGAAGATATGGACAAAATAATTATCAAAACCTGTTAGATAATATAAATATGTTGTTCTATTTTTATTACCATCCTCTCCCTGCTCACAAATCCTTTCTCTTATCACAGTTTGGACTCACCTGGTGAGTGAATGCTTGCTTACTTCAGGCCTGTATCTGAACTTTCAGCTTTGGGGATATTCAGGTCCACCATTGGTTTTGATGTCACTGTTTGCTGTTAAGAATAAGGAATTTCTGGTAATAGAATTGATGCAAAGCATATTTGGCTCATTAGGTGAAAGCATGAATAATAGCTCTGTTATCACTTAACTGGTTTAATGAACTACTCCATCTGTCAAGGAACTGAAGTCTTCTATGTGTTTATCTGTACATCTCTATATCTACATACATGACTAGGGTCAGGATCCAGTGTATTTTTAAGTTAGCCTTTTCTCTTCCCTTCAGCCAACCTCTCAGAAATTCTACATTTTTGAATTAACAGTAGAGCAATAATTCTTTAGAATGCCAAAGGCCATGGAGATGTTTGGTTTAAATGCTATGAAAGAAGTTAATTTTTAGTGGGAGCCTGAGGCCTTGAAAAAATGGCAGTAATTTCTGGAGACGTAGAAGTCACTGGTGAAAATATAAAATACTGTTTTAATTCTAGGACATTTACGTTTTACAAATGGGTAAATGAGATACTGAAAGGCTGAGGCCATGAAGTCTGCTGACACGAAAGAAATCCAGTAAAAGATTAACTGGTTCATGGTGTGAACACTAAATACTTTTAATCATAAAATTAAAATTGGGCTCAATTCATCATGGCAAAACAATTTTTAGGAGGCATTGTCCCAAATATCTCCTTTAGGGGGCAGAATACTTTCACAAAATATACCAGAGCTAAAGCAACACATTGAATGGATCTGGGGCAGCAGGTAGGAATATGCAGAATTGACTTTGTTGGTATAGCGTGCACAAGCAATGTTGTAGTGACTAAGGACGTAATAAATGAGTAAATAAAGGTCAATTTTCTGCTATTGTAATAGTGATCACATCTTTTAAACTTCATTCGTGGATTTGATAGCTACTCAAATATACTTTATTTGCTTTTATTAATAAACTGAGACTGAGAGGAAACCTTATTTCCTTCTACACTTACCTAAGGGGTTGTTAGCACTGAAGATGGAGTCACACCCTTGGAGGTGCACAGTAATGGGCACAAGGGGCAATGCACAGAAATTGCCATTTTCATTACGTCTAAGGAAAAAAATATCTTCATAAACAGAGTGCTCAGATACTGGAAGAGTGCTGGCCAGAGAAGCTGGGGAACTTCCATCTCTGGAGGCTCTGGGACTGTACAGACTGCCTGAAGATATGGTTTTCTTTTTGATCTTTTGTGGACTTCCCAAAAGTCAGTGGATTTCCAGGGAAATTAAGATTTTATATTGAAAACAACTGGAATAGACTGAAAGAAACTGGCCTTTCTGTTTTGTACCATAGCTTGTTCAATTGTAGCTGCTTTTCTCTGGATAACACAGCTATAAAAGGCTGATTTCTTCTGAAATATTATATTTAATTTACTGTGAAATATTTAGGAAACCAGTCCCTAAAGAGGATGCAGAAATTATCTTTTCTACCATCCATAATGCATGAATTTTACGGAGGCATACCCAGAGGGAAGTTATTTACAGCTTTATCTTTATTACTCTATCAAGAAAATGTTAAAGCATTTCTGTCTTCAACAGCTTCCAGCGGTTGCACGTGGCTTCATGGGGTCTGGTTCGGAAATGCCTCCCTTGCTCTGCTCACCCTCTGCCGCTGGTGGGAGCTCTGGATAGAGAAGGCTTGAGACACTGTGACCCCCCCCAGGCTCTCCAGCTCTCATTCAGACAAACTCCCCTCACAGCTGCTTTACAAGATACTAAAAAGCATACACATCACAGAAAAAATGGTTATGGTAAAATTTCTGACTTTTACTGTGCTTTGGTTAAGATCTGTTTAAAATTTTAATGGCTGCAAATTTTGCTTTAAATTTAAAGATGGATATTTTAGAAGGATGTGAAGAGCTTTCCAGCTTTGTGTGTCACAGGGCATTCATGTGCTGGATGTTTAAAAACGCTCATGGCAACCTGTTCACCCTGTTTGAACAGACTCCTGCAGCTTAGGCAAAATATGGCAATATTTGAAAATAAAATGTGAAATGACGAATTTAACCACTTGCTTTTCTCAAGTAGGATCAAGATCTTACCTGCGGAAATCCCTCCTATTCAGTTGACCATATCCATCAGTCTGACACTTCTGTTTATTTCTTAGCATATTACTGCTGCCTTCCTCCCTCCATGCTCTTCCTCTCCATCATAAGAAGAGGGGTAGAAAGGCCCATAGGCATTGACCAAGAATGGCATCACTTAGAGCAAGTCTGTCAATCAATGTCATCACTGTTACTGGAAAAGAAATATAAAGCCTTTCTGGTATGTGCTTGAAAGATGGTACTAGTAAAGAAACCACTGAAGTTTTGAACATGAAATTTCCTGCCATGTTTGAAGGTGAGTTTCTTTTGGTAGACAACCTGATTAAAAAGGAAGTGTCCTCTATTTTGTTCTGAAGAAACCACTTTTTTTGCCAGTACTGTTCCTCATAAATCAAGAGCTGATTGAGCATATTAAAGATTAAGATGGATGATGGCACATCTTGATTAAAAACCTTTCTATGCAACAGTACAGTCTTCCTCATTCTGCTCAAGAGAGTAAAAATGATGAGTCAGTCAGCTGCCAGGTGGAAACATCATCAACCTGTGGAGGTCAGATCCACCTCTGAATATATTTGAAATATGCTGCAGAAAACAACTTTGAGGAACCTAACTGAAAGCCGTAAGTCTTTCATAAAGCTCCGGCTAAAGCATGTCCTTTCTCTGCCCTTTTGTTTGATAGACATAGCTCGGTGTGATCCAAATCTTTAGTAGGTCTACTCTCTAACAAAAAGACTTGAAGGCTTTCTTGGTTTCATAGTATTCTATTCTCTAAAATGTGTGACATGTAATGAAACAGATATTGGAGATTCAGATACTAGACAACATGTCAAACATTGTCATGTTGAGTCTGCTGCTACAAAATACATTTGAATTTTTTTTTTTTTTTTTTTTTTCTCCTTGGTGATTTTCAGCTAACCTTGTTTAGCTCATAGCTACAGATTTAATAGTCTTCAGTTACCTGCTCTTGAATTTGGGACTATCAAACGATCCATTTTCTATTGCAGTCTTACTCTAGATCATCTCATTTTATGAAATTCTCAGCTTCACTGTGTTGACAATGTGATCTCAACGCTGACCTCCTCATCAAATTTCATTACTTACTCTCTTTTTTTTAACTAAATTATAAATTAAGAAGTTGTGGAGATACTCCACAGTGTTGTTGATTCTGTGTTCAGACTCCCTTTAGTCTGATGTTTCAACATGATTCATGATTACCTTCCTTTAAGCTCTTAAGAGATCTGACATTTGGATCCCTCTCCTTTCCATCTTAGCTAATTCTTCTTGTCATACTACATGAAATGCTTTTTTACAGAAGTTGCAGTCACCTCAAATGATATATACAATTTTATGAATACTTGAGATTTCATCTGTAAGTTCTCCAGAAATTCTGAAATGGGTCTGTTCTGTTACAAGCTCAGAATACCAATGTGGGTCTTTCCTCACCTAGTTTAAGAGGCTGGGATCTCCCTATAGTCGACAGATTGGTAGTGAATATGAATCAAAGGGCCAAATCCTGCTTCAGTACTAGACAAATAGACATCTGCTTCAATCAAAGGAGCCTGTGTTGATTTAAATGCCTACTGTTAGAGACACAAATTTAATCTGATGATTCCTATCACAGCTTCCCAAAGAATAAACCTTAACATTTATTTAGCATTTCATATTTTAAAAGTAATCTAGATTTAAATGTTATTGGCCCTCATTGCCAAAAGAAAACCAACCCACATCCCACCAGCCCACAACTTATGCATTGTATAGACCACTTATTAAAATGGTTTTCCCCTTCTTTGTTCAGTCACTGGTGGTTTAGACAGTAGGAGTGTTAGATTGCAACATCTTATCTTTAAACAGGGGATGGATTGAGAGAAGAAACCGTGATCTGATTGATTCTATTATCAGCATTTGGTGTTAGGTATTTTGGGTGTTGTAGACAGGTTTGTCACATAAATCAGAGTGGTAATACTGCAAGGGAATACAGGCATTTATAGATCTATTTCCAGAGATCAACAAACAGATAGAATCTTCACAACATCTGTGCCTGCCAGTAGATTTCCTGAACTAGAGTTAATAGTGATTACAGACTCCAATTTGAGAGAGACTGTGATGAAAGCCCCAAGGCAATAGCAGAAAAGAGAGGCCTAGGGCTTAGGATGCTGTTGAATGCCTGTACCAAAATTTTATCTATTTAAAAGATTTGTGATTTCTTGGGAGTGTTGTGGGGGCTTTATTATTTAGGGAGAACCATTTCAGACCTCTCTGTGTTCAAACAAGCGAGGTGCTCTCTCCCATTTAACATCTTAACAGAATAGGATGAGCTATTTCAGGCAGACGATAATGGAAAAGAGAGCCTGTGGAAGGCCCAGTATGTGTTTGTGTAGCCAGAAATGGTTTTGCTAATGCTCATGAAACCAACAAGACAACTATGGGTCCAGAGCCCCGACTGTGCCAGGGAATGTAACTTGTGAAAAGTACATTTTATGGTCAGAGAAACCCCTAACCTGATGGTCATCCTCCAGCAGCATCTTTCCTCTATGTAATTGCCCCAGAGACTCAACAAGTGTCTTCTACCTGTGGGCTGTAGTTCCACTCCCCTGTGAACCTTGTTTAAAGCTCCATCAGCTGGGTAGCAATGTCAGTCATGAAAATGTGATTTCCTTTCTGGTTCAGATGGATTCCACCTCTTCTGTGCCGCGAAGTGCTTGCTTCACTGTCCTTAAAGAAGTGAAACTCCCCCTCTCCCCTAGATGAATGTCTGAGGATCAGGCTAGGCCCCTCAACTATGAGAAGTACTAGAAGAAGTTCTCCAATCTTGACTATGACGAGGTAGTTGGATCTTCAGTTGCTAAGAAGGGCCATGTTCTTTGCCTTTGGTGTCTCTGCTCTAAGAAGTAGAAGGGTCCTAGAAGTGGCACTTAAATATCTGAGGAGGGTTTCCAGCAGTGGTAGCTCCTATTCTGTACTGATGCTCTTGGCCTTGGTGAAAACAGGACATTTGAGAAGGAACAGATGAGGAGGAGGCAGGGATATGCCACGCACCAGCTGGATCTGCTCCCTGAGAAAGTCACAGCGGCAGGAGAGCTACCACTTGTGTTGTCTCCCTCTGGGCATCTTGAAATAAAGAGCTGGAGCCAGTTCCTAGGTACCTGTAGGTAAGGGGGAAATTGTCATTGTTTGAAAAATAAAACTAATAGGAAATGTAGAAAAATGAGGGGATGCACACTGAAAAGAAAATGTTCTTTGCATAACACTTAAACATCACCTCTTTTCTGCTCTCTGTGTTGAAATCTGACAGGCAGATATTTTGCTGAAGTGAGAAGGACATGTGTTGGCTTTGGGCTGAAGTTTAAGGCTGTCCTTTGTATTGTAATTGCCATGTCATGAGGATTTTGTACCTGATCACAAGGATTTCCAGGCCTGGAGTCTGCAAATCTCCTAAGACACAATTAATTAATTGCCATGTGATGAAATGTCTTTGTTGTAGGCAAAGGCCTCTCCTGAGCAAGTCTGAGTGTGTCAGTTCTGATGTATGACTACTTTGGAGGCTGAAAATTATTTAATGTTAAGTCTTTATTAATAAAGCTGTTCTACCTGAATAATACTGGTCTATAATTTACATCATAAGACTCAAACCTGCAGCACATTAACCAACATTCAGTTGTTCACCATTACACTGAACGATGTGATTTCCATGTGAAGTACTGCTGTTTATGATGCTGATTTGCAATAAATAATCTCCAAGAGCTTCCCAGTCCCAAGGTTAAACACTGCTCTTTTATAAAACATGAATTACACTACACTTGCCTCATCTCTTTAAGGAACTGTACACCAATGAAAAGAATTAACACACAAGACATTTGAACAATTTATACACAGAGCAAAGCCTGTGGGACTAATCCTGTCAATTATTTCAGTAGATGACAGAAGCTTTGGGTTTTGTTTTCAAATATTTATTAAAATTCTTACATTTCTTCTGCCATCTGAAAAGCGAAGGAAATATTCTTGGTTGCTTTTTGTTTCTGTTATATGTAATTGTAACTGTCTGTCCCAATAGCATCCTGTTCATCTTTAAGAACATGCAGCCTGTGTTTGGGATGAGAAAAGTACTCCATGGGACAAGCAACTCAAAGCAATTCTTAATATTTTGGTCTTTGTTTAACAAGACATTTGAAAATGTTCAGAAGCCATACACTTCAAATGGCATCTGGAATTAGGATCCAAGTCAGTTACTAGTATCTCTGGTTTTATGTTCAAATGTATGTAACATTACAGTTAGGCTGGAAGCACCCTAGGTAAAATGCTGTGTCACTGCAATTACCCAGGTGATGAACCTCATTGTAATGTAGTGATTATCTAACGAAATGTAAGGTTTAGGACTTCCACTTTAAGTGTTATGAAAACCTTTCATTTGAATTATTTAGTAAGAACACATAATGCCTCATAAATGACACAAAATTGATAGGTTAGTCAAATCCAGAGGTGATAGAAAGAAGCTTTAGAGAAATCCAAATAAGCTACTTTAGCAATCAAGAAAATGCTGAATGTGATCATCTGTTGATAAATGCAAAGTAGTGCGTACTATAGGAATAAAATTGAGCTAGTTATATACTAAATTGACATGAAAATTCAGTAGAAAGCCTTGTTTTACTTTCAATCTCAGGTCAAGTTAAAAACAAACAAAATGAAAGAGAGAAATGAAAACAGTGAATAAGAATATCATAACTCCTCTACACAATGAGTGACCTCATCTGGAATGGAGTATGTTGTTCCTCATTTAATCTTAAAAAGGATGTTGTAGCACAGCTAGAGGACATGAGAAGTGCCAACAAGGGTACAACAGCCTGGAATAAATATCTAGGAAGTGAAAACAACAGGATTGTTTGATATGGAAGAGAAATAAGTAAAATAAGTAATAATTTTAAAAGCACATAAATTGAATAATCTGGAGGAGGTTAGACAAGAAATTTAGTTCTGTTTCATAACAAATGAATGTGAGGATGTTAAACGAAGTTGAAATGTGATGAACTGAAAATTGCAAAGAGGGAATAAGTGCACTTTCCTACTGTAATTATCTGATAGAACCCTCTGCTTCAGGAAGAAATTGTAGGCTGGAAGTGAAGAGCATTTAGAAAAGGACTGGTAACAATTCTGGCTATAAAAAAATCATCATTCATTAAAAGTACAGTAAAGATTGACAGGGATGTAAATCTCTTTCTTCCAGCCTTGAGCCAGTCTTTGAATGGTATTCTGATCTCTAGGTTACTGTGACATACATTCAGCTACTGCAAGTTTCTTATAACCTTCCCCAAACTTGTGTAGTTGGAAACAAGATATCAGAGCAGTGCAATCTAACTGGAATTCAGTATGGCATTTCTGGTACTCTAAATACCAGTCATGTCTAGTGAATCTGAAAACTGAATCTAGGACATAAGTAGGCTTTTTCATTACAATTCTCAACAAAGCAAATTTTTACAGCGTTTATAACCATTTAGATAATATAATATTCCAGTGTCCCTATCTAGTTTCTGAAGCCTTCAAGGTGTTTTAACAAAGCCAACGATCACTTTTTAGGAACGTGATAGATTTTGGATTGTCTAGCTCAGCGTTACCCATTTTGTTATTGCCATGAGACAAACACCAAAGACTTTCAAACTGAGAGGTGGAGGTTGCAACCAGTTTTAATCCAGAGGAGAACTCTGGGAGTAGCACCCAAGCAGGAGATTAAAAGGTCCACCTGTGGGTCCTGGGCACTTCTGGGAAACAAAACTGAGGTGGACTTGCATTCAGATGATGCAGGATCCTAGATGATACAGCAATGTCAGCTTCATCAGGTCCTCCAGGCTCACTTCTGTACACACTTGTATGCAAATACTAACTCTTGTATATCCCCATTGTCTGAAACAGGGAGTTGTACTTCAAATATTAAAAAAGCTTTTGCATCTCTCGCTGGGGCCATGTTACTCCCCTTAGGAGCTCTGTGTCAAGGCCACTATTTTTATTTAAACTCTAGTCTACATCATCTACATCTGCATCCAATCTGCAGATGTTCAGCCATTCAGACCCAAAGCTTTGCAGGGTATGTAGTGAATTCTGTTATAAGTCATAAAAATATATGCCTTCTTCCTTGAGCACATTTAATTTTAACACAGCAAAAGCCAATATAAGTAGAACCACATACACAATGAGAATTTTTTTCTAGGTGGGTTTGATGGACTGTGGTGTTTCAACAAATTCAAGTGTGTTTGGCAAATCATTTTTCAGCCCCTTCCTACCAATAAACAAAGCCCACATCAGAAGTTTTCTTATAGTATGAAACTAATTAGTATCTAGATTCTGTTATTTTAATGGCTCATAAAATTATCAGATAAAATGCTCTGGTAACCATTGTCCTCAATGAACACAATCTCCTCTGAGATCATCTTTGCTTGTGAAGTACTATAGTACTTCATAGGAATCCCGTAACTATGGCGAATTATAGAAAATGTAATTTTCCCATTGTGTTACTTTATAGAAGATAAAGGGATCATGAAAAGGAAATCATCATCATGGTGCTGCAACACAATTTTTGCCCCTTTTGTAGCTGTCAAAACTATCTGAAACTGTGAAAGTGACCTTAAAAACAGTGGAACACATACATATGGAGAAAGTAATAATATTCCTGGCTGGAGGTACTGAAATTCAGGCTTTTCATCCATAGAGTTACTCTCATGAAAAATTGTGTCATAAAAGCATTATGTTACCTCTGATTGCCCATTCCCTTGTGGAGGGAGGGAACTAGAACATACAAGAATTTATACCATATACCAAAACTTTGTAACCTGGAGCGGGTAAGCTTGACAGCTGCAAATGAATTAGGGAAAAAAAAACATGATGGAAAATGTTAATATTCAGTGACCTGCTGCTTTTGGGTGTTTCGTAAAAAGTTGAATTCCTACATACTAGATAATGGACATCAGGGACATATGTTCTCTTTTTAGCTATGTTCAAGGCTAAAGTTGATCTTTTCCACAGACTATTAATAGGCATCAAGATTTTGTGTCCTTTATAATTTTTGCACAAGTTTTATTATTCTACTTGGTACTATGGGTCACTCTTTCTGCTTGGAACACCATGCAGTCCTTCAGGTACACCTGAGATGCTCAATGTCTTTGCTTTCAGCTGTCCTCTCTAAAACACCTTGTGAGTATTAGCTGATAATACTCACATGACAAAAGCTGTAAATGAAATTACGATGTCTGAGAAATACTGCAACCAAATACATTTCCATGAAGTGGTTACTATTTTAAACTAGTTTGGCATCCTTTTGTTGAGATGACCACTCAAACAAGCACTCTTCTGGATGATGTTTTTTCTCTAGATGTGTTGGAGTGAGCTGTGTGCCACCGTACAGACAGTGTCAAACACAAATGTGTATATGTCTGTACTTCTCTTGAGGGAGATTTACTGTATTGTAAGTATGATCCTGATTGCCTGTGGTGCATAGGTGAGACCTTTGTTTGGCTTTTGATGTTGCAAAGGGTGCCAGTGTTCATTCTACATGAAGACATTTCCAGCACACAGGTCTAGCTCAACACCTCTTATTTTAGGCAACACTTCAGCTCAGGGGCATCTGCAGTGCATTTTCAGTCTTAGGACCTGAATAGCACCTCAGGGATATTTTAACTCCTAGCGTCTGCTGAACCGCCTATAAAATGAAAACATAAAATGCCGTGTCTGAATTGGTGGTCAATCAGCAGTACACTCCTGTGTTCTGCCTTGCAGATCCAAGTTAGCAGATGGATTGAAGTCCCTCCAAGTCTGTGTGCTGCAAGAGCCTGGACTGAATATCTGCATTCATCATCTTCAGGCAACTCTTCATTTGCTTATGAAATAATTAAAGAACAATTATTTTTGTCATTCTGTTCAGTTACCAGCCTTTCAATTTGTTTGTTTGTTTTTTAAATGAATGGAAATTGTGTTTGCCTTGTGTTGAAAAATACCAATCCATATTTACCCACCAGCACAGGGAATTAGCAGACTTACTTCAATTGGACTAGAGTTGAATTAGACAATCATTGATCCAGATGGTGATTTACAATGGAAATTAATAGGAACATTTCCCTGAATCAAATTATTTCCTGATAAGACTGCTCAGTCAATAAGTGACTCTTGCAATATCATTCTGTAATGACATAAACAAAGCATTTGCTTTTCCTTAATCCCCTACATGTCAGCCCATAACAGACACACTTGAAATATCTTACATAGAGATAGGTGTAATTTGTTTCACTTTAGGATTTAAAATGCTGCTTCTTTGAAGTGAAGGTCTACTCTGACAAGTCAACTTGCAAAAGTGACGATATAGGTTTTAATGAGGTGACTCTGAGTTCCAGATTGTGTTCATTGCACTTCTGACTAAATTACCTTTCCCTGTGCAAGCAGGATGCACTGCAGCTCACACAGTGGTGCCTTATGCAGTGTTGCTGCTGGAGATGGCCAGCTAGTTGTGGGAGTATTCTTATAAAGGAGGGTTTCTTGTTATAGTTCAAGAGCATAAATATCAACTTTGCTTCTGACTCCTGCTGAAGACTATCCTTCCAAGACCTTATATAAATTTTCCCAGCCAGTCTCTCCTTCACTGTTGGTTAGAAAATATGACATGCCTTAAACAAATGCATCCATAGATTCAGGTGATCTCTGATTCTCACACAGTGCTCGGTTCATTAAGGAAGGAAGAACCTCATTTTGTCATCAGATCAAAGTAGTCCTAAATTACATTAATGATAGCAGTATCTGCACCTGAAGACATTCAGAAAAATAAAGGGCCAGTCTGACTTTTGGTTTTTTAATCTTGGGCTTAACATAACTGCCCTGTCAACGTTAAGTGTAGCAGGACCTAGGCAATTTGTATTCCTTTTTTGTAAAAAAAATGACAGAAATCACAGAAGTTCACTTACTTTTCAACTACCTTCAGGTCCATAATCATATAGATTATCCAGATGGAAGTAAATAATTGTTTCTATGACAACTGAGCCAGACAAAACTCTAAGTCATTCTCTTAGAGCTGTAGTGGTACCAAATTAAAGACTATTGAAAACCACTTGTTTTAATAAAGATGATATGATTTGGAATATACACTAAAAACGGATTTGTGAGCTGCTCTTTTAGCTGCTTTGTTACTTTTTGCTATGTTTAAGATTTGTTTCCTTAAATACTGTGTAAGGACAGTATACAGACTGTGTCTGCTCTCTGCCTTAAGTAAATCTCCTTCATTTATGTTGTGTATTTTCTGTTGCTTCATTTTGACGTTTCCATTCACACACTAGCAACTGTTTCTTATATTGAATTTTCCTTGCCCATAGTCCAAATCCCTTATTATGTATTTGTGGACCAATTCATTGCTTAGTGAAACACAAGTCTTCATGATTTCACTCTAATACATCACAGTTTATTGATCTTGTATTTTAAAGTGCTGACAGTTTGGATCCTACAGCTGGTACTCTTTACAGGAGTGTTGCTTAAACCACAGTACTGAAGCTTTTGGAATGCTAGTCAGCTATTCTTGTGAAGCCTTCATCAAAATATAAATTATGAATACCTGAAGAATACAGACTTGCTAACACTCACATAATACATAAGATAACTTTTTGCTGAATTAGGAGACAGGCGCCCTGTTCTTTAATGTTAAAGAGCGAATGTAGAGTGCTGAGAAGAATAACTAATGGCTATCCAGAAGAACATGGAAGGGGCATTGTCATGAACTGGGTTGGGAGCCCAGAGAGTCACAATGGTTCTGTGATCCCCTCAGGTTAAATTGAGGTGAAACAACACCAAATGACCAGTTAAAATGTTTTACTTGCAGTAGAAAACAGTTTACAGTTGGAAAAGGATAATAAGCAATGTGGTCTCTTACAAATCTGTAAAGAAAAGGAGAACAGAGGGAGAGGGAGAGAAAGAGACTCAAATAAATCTGGTCACCATCCCTGGATCCAGTGTTGTCTCAGATTTGGTAATCTTAGGTGGTGGGTGCACACACAGCAAAGTTTTCTGCTGCCTTTTAAATTCATCTTATCAGCAGATTAGCATGATAGGCAAAGAGAGGAAGGTATTCCATGAACTCATTTCCATGAGAGATGGGGAAAAGGTGAGCATGGGTTCTGTGCCTGCATTGGGGGGAAATGGGGTACATTAACCCTTTTGCCCAGTTCAGTCGGTGTTTGCAATCTCCTCCTACCACCTTTACCCTTTCCTCAGGTTATTTTTCTTGGGCAATTATCCAGTCATTAGCTCAATCTGGTGTCAGTAGTTTATCTCTCTTATCAATCTTTTAGCTCTTCTTCAAGGCTGTACTCATAAATTAAAGTGCAGGCCTTAACCAGAACATATGTTTTTACTTGGTCTGTGTCTCCTCCCTGTGAGGCTTATCTAAGGAATCTGGTTATACAAGTGGAAGGGAGCAGAGCCATGCACCCTTCGATACACTCTATGCTTCCCTAGGCAGATAATTCATTCCCTAGACTAATCACAAAGGCCTCAATTTGTCCTTGAGGTTTTTTTCTGTGACGATGAATGCTTGAGGCATTAATTCCTTCAGTTCCTTACAGGCATATACAAGAAATGGATTTAACTTTAAAGAAAACTCTTAATTTAAGTAAGAGCATCAAATATATTCTTGTTTTTAAAACCAAGAGAAATCTTCTAATTTAATTAATCTCAGATTCCTTTTGAGGGGAAAAAAAGTGAACCCACTGTTTTTCCAAGATTTCTTTATTATATAAGAAAATACTTAGTCAAAGGAGTATCCTATGCCCCAATGAAAACAGACTGATGTCATTTTGCTGAAAGATAAAACTTTACTGCTTTAAGTTGTTGAAAAGACAAGTTCTATTACCAAAAGCACCTGGAGAATATGATAAAAATGATAATACCTTTAAAAGAAATATTCTGTGTTATGCTTTCAGAGAAGATATGTTTTACATTAATTTTGCAATGTTATGAACTGACAAATGTAACCTGATACAAAACCAAGAGGATGATATGATGAAAGTTAGGAATAATGGTCAATGGTTTAGAATGGTCAATCTTTAATAGAATTTGAGCATATGTAGCTGTTTCTGGAAAGATCTATGTATCTTTAGCAGACATTTTTTGTAGTGAAAGGAAAAGCCATTGTTGTCTCCAAAATACAAAAAGAATTGTCATAATAAATTAGGAGTTTCTTAATTAATTTTCAGAAGAAAATCTTGTATCCACATATGACTAACCTGTTTTTTCTGAACTCAGATTATTTTACTCATAGCCACTTTATGGGAAGGTGCTAAAAACTGAACCAAAGAAAGAGAAGTTTTTACCTACTTGCTTTTCTTAATGTCTTTCTTGGCCACATCAGTGTATATATTGTGCTGCAGTGTGGAAAAGTTCTTCCTGAATAGACTGCAAAACAGGCAGAGGTGAAAACAGAGGCTTTGTACTTATATAAATTTCAGGAAAGCATGACTTAGGGAACCAATGTGTTTCCCCAATTCATGATTTATTGAAGATATACAGGCTTCTCATACCAAGACAAAGGTTTTTTGAGCTGGTAGGTTAAGATTACAGTTTAAAAGGGAATACAAGCTCTGATTCTTTAATACTTAGATTGCAGGAGGAAGAATCAGAAGAAAAATTTACTGTTTTCTGCAGTAACCTTTTTTAGTTTTATTCTGACATTTCATTTTTAGCTTTGAAGGCCAACACAAGGCAGATCAGTTACCCTTTTCCCAGACACAAAGGGTTACTTTTGGAACCGTGACACTAGGAAAAATTGCTTTAATTCAAGCTTTAATTCATTTTATTTGGGTAAGACAGTTTGGAGAATTGAAACCAACTGCTGCTTGTACAGTACCCTGTAAAGAAGGGGAAACAAGTACCAACAATATGTAAAGCAGTTGTTCACTTGTCTAAAGACATTGCAAAAATTACACTTGAAACTCACAATATAAAATATATCTGAGCATTTCATTCCAAGTCCCTTTGGTCAATACAGAGAGCTTGTCAAATTAAGCAGGAAAGTTCAGAACACAAATTCATTATCAATAAGCATCTACTACTTACTTGCATTTCATGTGATGAAACATACCTGAAACACCATTAATTCCATTTATTTAGTCTGTGTTTACTTCAAGAGAAACCTGGACAACTATGACAGAAAAGATATCAGCACTGGGGACAAACCAAGTAAGATGAAATTAATACCTTTTCTAATGCAATAAAGTAGATTATTGCTGTGGTTTGTACCTAAACTGCAAATGTAACAATAATCATAGGAAAAAAAAAATAAAGAAAAATATTAATGATTAATATTAGACAAGGTAAATAGCTATTTTCTCAAGTTATCCAACCTATTTTCTAATACACGAGACCTCTTTAAATTCTGCTTTTTTTTTTTTTTTTTTTAATTATGCCAGTGGTGATTTAATAATGTCCCTGAAGGTATTAGCTCAGGATTTAGTAATCTCCTTGCTCTGATTTCTGATGGATGTTAGACTGGGTGAAAACGACAGAATCTGGCTCCAATCTTATGCATACCTGTGGCTATCACATACACTGAATTTCATCTTCTGCACTTACTGCTTTATCTCTGTATTTTCTGGGTTTGGTAGGGTTGTTGTGGTTTGGGTTTTGTTTGATTTGGTTTCTTTTTGTTGTTGTTGTTTCTGCCCTCAATAGTTACAGAACAACAAAGACTGAAATATATACTATTTAGATAAGAATCAGTTCATTGAAAGCTTACCCAGAGTAACTGTTTATTTTGTTGTGTTTTTTTCCAGCTGTGAAGTGTATTAGTCAACGGCCTATGTCATAAAAATGCTTCACTTCAAATTTGGCTTCCATTGCAAGGGAATAAAACTCAAGAGGGGAATCTAGAGAAATACCTGAATGCATTTTTTTCCTTTCAATGTAATTTTTGTTACATTTCTTTAGTCCCAGAACAAATTTTGTATCTCAACTAACATATTTGGGGTTTGTCAATTATTACGAAACAGGAGGTGAGTGGTGTCAGCTTTTAAAATAATGAAATCACAGGTGTTTTACATGGTTAATGTTAATAGGGTAACTACCGAATTTGCGGATGCCAGCAGCATATCAGCCTATGCTGGCTGAGGAAGCTACTGTTTTTTAAATCTTTCTGCTTTCATTACCTGTTACAGTGGGCTCACTTAGGCTAGCTGCTACCCAGCTGCTCACTCACTTCCCAACAGCATGGGCAAGAAAATAGAATTGAAAAGCTCATGCATCAAGATGAAGGTCCCTTACCAATTACTGTGACAGGCAAAACAGACTTGACTTGGGGAAAATTTAATTTATTGTCAACTAAAATACATCTGCGTGGTGAGAAGCAAAGACAACTATTAAACCAACACCTTCCCACCCACACGTACACTGTCCCAGTCCCGCCTTCCCCCTTCCCTGCCGACTCCTCTCCCCTGCCGAGGGCGCAGGGGCTGGGGCTGGGGGTGGCGGTGGGTCCCTGGCAGCCCTCTGGGCCGCTCCTCCCTCCTGCCCCGTGTCCCTGCTCCAGCGCGGGCCCTTCCCCGGGCTGCAGTCCTGCAGGGACAACCTGCTCCCGCCGGGGCTCTCCACGGCCGCAGCTCCTGCAGGAAATATCCCCCCGCTGCGGCGTGGGGCCCTCCCCGGGCTGCAGGGGGGGTCTCTGCTCCCGCGGGGTCTCTCCAGGGCTGCAGGGGATCCCTGCGCCGGGCCTGCAGCACCTCCTGCCCTCCTCCTCCTCCGGCCTCGGGGTCCCTCTGCTGCTGCTCCCTCCTCGGCTTCCCCCTCCTCTGCCTGGGCCGCCTTTGGCCCTTGCTCCAACCTGGTTTCCCCCGGGCCCCCCAGCTCGGCTGAGGGGCTCAGCTGTGTCCTGGCTGGGGCCGCTGGAGCCGCCTGGGACCGCCTGTGTCCGGCACGGGGCAGCCCCGGCCCCCCCCGCAAACACCAGGGCACTTGACACTCCTGCCCCGAGAGCAAAGAGCACAAGTTCCTCCTTTCCTACAGTCGCCACCTGCCTGGTTCTGTGCCTTGAGCCCCATCCCCCTGCTGCGGGAGAAACGGCGCTGGGTCAGGGCAATGCCGGCGGGACGGCAGAGGTTACCCAACCCCCCCACCAGTGTCCTTCGCTAGCTGGGAGGAAGGGGGTGCTGGGACGGAGTGAATCCAGCTGTCTGTCTGAGGCTGCATGCAAATTAAGCTCTCATAATATATTTAATGTCAGCTTAATAATTTCCTGGACTCAAAAAAAGAAATAATTTTTTTAATGAGAAGGGGATCATGATAAAGGGAATCAGCTGATTGGAGTGGGTTTTGGTGGGGGTATTTTTGCTGGTGGGTTGTTTTTTGGGTTTGGTTGGTTTGGTTTTTTTGTTTGTTTGTTTTTTGTTTGTTTGTTTTGTTTTGTTTTTGTTTTTGTTTTTTTTTGTTTTGGTTTTTTGTATGCTATTATTTTCAGCGAGAAAGGAAATGAAAGCTTCCAATAAAGCCACCAGGAACATTTTGAACCTCCATCTTCATTTCTTCATTCCCACATGGATTTTAAATCTCAAATGTGGATCAAAATAGTCTCTTCCACATAAAATAAGCTTCTATCAATTGCATGTGACAACACGCATAGGTTCATGACAGCATCTATTTCTGTGACTATGTAATGCTAAATATTCCGTGGGTTTTTAACTAAGCTAGCTGGTTTCCAGTTAGCTCTGGAAACCATCTCTGCCCATTCCTCTTCTCTACCTGTGTGTTTTGTTACATCTTTTCTGAAACCATGTATGGCCAGTCCTACACTCCAGAGCTGGCTGAAATCAAACTGTGGCCTCATTAGTGCTGCATAAAGAGGAAACATTTTACATTTTTATTTCCTGTGTAAACCTGAGCTGTTTGGGCACAAGAGTTCTGAGACTATATGAGACACCCTGAGGTTTCTTATAGGGCTGCCCTCGGACACCTGCCATCTGAACAGATCTCAAAGGAAACTGCAAAACTATCTTTTTAGCCCAACAGTCAGCCTGCCTAACATGGCCCATTACTACACATCATATTCCTGTAGCCTGTTGCATTGAGATTTCTTACCTGTAATTCCTTTCTAACCTTCTCTTTCTTGCTTTGAGACTGTTGTTTTTCTTGACTTCTGTTTATTTCATTAATCCTTCAGAAATTTCTTTTTATTCTTTATATTTGAAGCATCTTTCAGTTTGGTAAAACCTTCAAAATACAATTTTATGTCCTTTTCCTTTTCCATCAAATCAAATAAACTTAGTCTTATCCAAACTAATATTGCCTAATGTGACTAATAATATCTGCTGTGACACTTTATGAGGACATCCTTAATTGCTAGGGCTCACTGTAAGGATCAAGTTCTACACACATTTGCACCCTATTTGTGAAGATATTCTTGATCTGCCTTGAAATGTTCATCTTCTGTTATACTGCATCAGATCACTTCAAAATTATTTATGACAGTGCTGAAATGTGCTATATTAGCAAAGAGGCAATAAGCACTTTCAGTTTTTCATCTTATAGATTGATTTGGAATAGGTTGGAATCTTTATTTCCAAGTAGTTTACTGAGTACAGCTTTCTGTAAAACTATTGAATTCAAGCAAGATGTAATATAAAAAAATGAAATGACATAAATAAAACATCAGCAGTGGAGAAATCCAGAAAGAAATCTCCATTCAGTATCTACACAGCTGTCTTCTATTCAGAGAGAAAGGGGGAGGAGGGGAAGAACAGTTAATGTCAGGTGCATTTTGAAATAAGTGTTTCTCCTCTGTTTACTGCAAATGCCACTAATATTAACTGAAATATGTAAAAATGCCTGTAATCTCTATTTGATTTTATTTCTTCTACCTGTGATTCTGGCTAAGAGAGCTCTAAGATAGCTATTTGTTTCATTAGTGGAAATCACAGCATAAATTTATAAATGCAAATATTTATTGTTTCTGCATAAATACCTCATATTTCAAGCAACAGATGCATTCAAGATCACAATCTACTCAGAGCTATTCAGTCAACAGGAAAGAAATACCATGTTTACCCTGATACTTTTCTTTGTCACATTATTTGTTGATTTTCATTCAGGATGGTACTTGAACTACTCCTACACCCACGTTAAGGAGTATTCTCCCCAGAAGCCTTCTTAGACCTTGGTACGCACAAAGCCACCAGCTGTGCTTGAATATGGGATGTCACTGTTGCTTTGGAGAACCTCCACAATCATCAGGGATCTTTATGCTTTATCATTCCCATACTCTCAACAAAGAAACATGGTATGTGGCTGTAGAGACAACCTGCTGCAACACTACTGCTACCACAAGCTGTAATGCAAGTTTGCACGTATTCCCTCAGCAGGTCAATGTTTATACTAAGGGATTAGGAGGTAAATACATGTGATATACATGTGTATGGTTATTAACTGATGTGTTGTTATTTGGAGGAACCTTGCATATTTGATTTTCCAAGAATTCTGCCATGCATGGTAAGAGCCTGTAGTAATTTCCAGTGTCCGAGCTACTCTAACAGCTATCAGTCATGTAGCTAAGTCAGGGTGGTGTCATTTTGTCTTTTGCTGGTGATGTTCACCTCAGAATTAAAGCCATTTTAAATGACATGCTTGCTTGTTTCTTTAAAAAAAATCCAGCAGCCTAACAAACAAAATCCCCCTGAACAAACAGAAACAACCTTACCCGATTTGACAACAACCACTTCATTTACTTTGTCAAGTCTAACTTAAAACACTTTTTAACCAGAGGCTTCTTTATCACTGTCTGAGCACAATTCCACAAATCATATGATTTCCCAGATGTGTCTGGAGAAAATGAGACAGGTGTCTGGAACCATTTCTTCCCAATAAACAGAGAAAAACAATATTAAAACCTTCAATTTAGTGCATGCATTATTCCGTGCAATCAACAAGATGATTTAAATATTGGCTCTGAAAACCAAAAGGCTGGGTAGAAAAATAGATGTACATTGAGAACCCAATCTTTCTGCCCTTATTTGTGTGAACAGACTTTAAAATACTTTGTAACTCTTAGGAAATAAGATTGGGTTTCTCACCTTCAGTATTCCCCAGAGAATTCCTAGCTAAGTAATAATAAACCAAGTTCTTTTCATCCAGTTATAACCAATGCATTTAACGTTATCTGTCCCTTAGGGTCCTATTAATGAGTGGCTTCCTGATGATGGGATTCATTCTCATGGAAGTATGTGTTCCATCACACCCTTTGCAACATTGCAGTAAAATTAGATTAATGATGCTGAAGTCAACGCTAATGTTCTATAACCAACTTGTTTAAATAGAGTATCACTGCACATTAGTACTTTAGTACATCTTACGTATCTCTATAGCATGTGCCCATATAGGTATGCCTGGATTACGTATGCCTATACATTATTACATTAGAATAGAAAGACAAAGTACCAAAAAATGCAAAGAACAAAACGGCTAAAGGTGTCAGTCCTGAAGGAACGTGTTTTAGAGGCAAATTGTCATAGCTTCAGTAGAATTGGATCAGCCACTTATGGAAGGTATCACTTCAGCCCAGTGACTGTAATTCAGTTTTCATCACAAATCCCAAAGAGTTATTAATAACAGAGCTTCATTTTGTAGATGAGAAAATAAAGTAAAACAAATATTGTTAAATATTACTAAAAAGAAAGGGTTGTCAGCCTAATTTTTCTGATGACATTCAGATTTTATATTGAGGACTTATGATTTTCAGTCTGAAAATCCATCTGATGGTAAGGATTGGCATCAAAGGGCTTGAGGAAAAATGGCTAAGGAGAACAGGACCATTTTCAGTCAAATTAAATCAGCTAATCAGTTGCTATGAGTGCAGAAGCTGGAAAAAAAGGCACTGTTATTTACAATTCATTCTGACTTTGCATCTAGTTTCAAATATTTTTGTATCTGTCTATTCTTACCATACATATTGTGAGAAAAAAAAAAAAAAAAAGTGTCATGTAACCTGAAAGTCATTTGTTAACCCTGCCAGAATCCAGTGATACATATTTGCTATGTGTGCTGATGGGAGAGTACAAGAGCAGAGCAGATAGTCTCTATTTCTATATCCATAACAGTCTTTCAATATTTTTTTTTTCAGTTCTTAGAAATTCTTTTCCTAATATATTAAAATTGCAATTCTGAATAAGCCAAAGAAACATTTTTCAGCCATTATTCTTTAAACATAATCTTTGAGAGGTTTGAATTTTATGTTCAAGTACAATGCTGATCTTGCCCTCTAGAGTTATTAATAACAGAAGAATGTTCTTTTACTTAAATTTCCTGTGCAGACTTCTGCCTTCTGCTGAAGGTACTGTTTACATAATGAGCTCAAACTCAATCAGGATCTTGTGAATAGTCTAAGGAACATTTTATTTGGTGTATTGACATTTCACATTTTCTTTATTACCCTTTGTGATATCTCTTTACCACAACAGTGAAATCTCTTTTGAATGTTAAAGGGTTCTTTTTTCTTTCATTATTTTTTTATGCAGAAAAAGCAACGTCTTCTGTTTTTAGGCAGGCTACTTACATTTTGAGATGGTATGACATGAAGCCATTAATTATGTCTATATTTACAGCACTTTGGAATGGCCTCCAAGAACTTTGTGTAGCTCTGAGTTCATGTGTCACAACAATATTAATCTTTCAAATAGATCTAGAGGACTGCCAACAGATGTTCATCTAACCCATCTTTTTAAACCTCTTAGTGAAGAATATTCCACAAAATCCATCCCTTTGTTTCATCTGTCTTAAAGTGGAAACTTTTTCTAATATGTATCGTGTCTCTTGCTGAAAAAGTGATCCTAATATTTTTTGTCCTCCACTACTCAATACCTAGAATAATTTATCATTGCCCTCCTTATACTGGAAGATGACTGACAATTCTGCTTCTTCAAGGCTCAGATGATTGCCTTTAAACCTTTTAATTAAAATGAAATATGTCATGTGGATGAAAGACAGAAAGAAAACAGGGGCAGCTCTGGCTTGCTAAAACTTGGAGAAGACTTTCTAAATAGCATGTGTTGATTTGAAAACTGTAGATATATAGTACTGTAGATATGAGTAGATATGAAAAGTTAAAAGGGTAAATAAAAGAAAATGGTGCTCTGACTGACAGCATAGAAACTAAGGAAAAGTTGAGACATTCACTTTGTTCACAGTCGCTTTTATCCAAGCTAAATCTTGTGGCAAAGATTTCCACATCTTTACCTGTTTAAGAAGTCACATATTCTTATGTTCTGGTTATATTCTTAAATATTCAGAAGTACAGAATAGAAATCTAGAGGGTTAGAACTGCTGAAAATGTCTGAGTAATTAAGAAAGGAGGAGAACATTGTGGCTGTCACAGAGGGAATCTTGTACAGAATATCAAACTAAAATCCAGATGGGTCAGACTCCTTGAGAGAAACTGGTGAAGTTCTAAGAAAAATGGTCTGATTAAAAAATCCACACTTTCACTTCCTAGGGAATTTCTGGAAAAGGAATGCACTGGAAAATTGTTTTTTTCAGTAGGGAAACTTAAGATAACAAATAATTAAGAGTCTTTACCAGATCTATTTATAATAAAGAAGGAATAATGATTGAAGAATGGAAAGATTAAAAGAGTTGGTGAAATGACAGGTTTCACAACACTTAGACTATAAAGACCAATAAAAAGAGATAAAACAACAGAGTGCAAGACAGAAGAGGACCTCAATACATGCAGAGAATTAACAAAGTTTATGGGAGGCCAATCTACAAAAAAAGTGTTAAAGAGAACTGGCAACTCCTTAAAAGAGGTATATTAACAAGGATAATCAGAACTGGGCAATCTCTTCCCTTTCTGCACTGAGGTTTCCCAGTACTACAGTTGAGGCCTCATAAACATTGCGTCAATGAGAATGTTTAGCACTTTTCTTTTTTTCACATGCAACACAGCTGTTAATGCCGCACAGAAATACACTTGACCTTTCTGCACCAGTGTAACTTTATTGGCTCATGCCACATTTGCAGGGTAAGGTATTGTGGACAGTTCAACCTTCGTTTCACTGGCAGGTCATCCCAGTATTTCACCAGTACAGCACTTATTAATAAAAATGCCACACACAGAAGCAAATAAAGTACCCTTTCAGTTTGCTAACCTCCCACTAAAATACTCTTACAGGTGTTTTTCACCAATCGCTTGTTCAAATATGATTTTATCTAGAACATTTTTCCCTGGCTGGTTTATAGGAATATAAAGGGAGGCAGTGTCAAACCCTTACAAATTCAAGTTTAAAAGTTATCTGCAATGCAAATTATCTAGACTATCTGCACCTCCTTCGCCTTCCTCCCACAACAACGTATTAGAATGGTTTGATTTGACTTATTTTGAAAACTCTGCTGGCTGGTTCTTACCACTTTATTATTATTAATGCTTATGTAATAGCTATGTGTTAAGAGTCTCATTCCAACAGCCCAAGTGAGGCTGAGCCACCTGAACTTCTCTGTGAGATCTTCCTCTCTTTTTAAAGATGGATCATATGTTTGCCTCTCTTCAGTTCTCCCTGCCACCCATCTCTCTTGTGGTACCAAAGATACCCACAAATGATGTGGTGACTAGACAGCTACTCCCGTAAACACTGCAGAGTGATTTCAGCTGAGCTGCTGAGTTGTTTATACCAGTCTTCCTTAAATATTCCTTAAATGCTTTTTCTCTGTTTCTTCACTCTCGTTGTTGAATCCCATTCTGACTTTGGGTCCTAAGTCACCTTTGTAATGAGGCCTTACAGAGATGGCAAACACCACTGTAGCCTTCTGTGTGTCGCTAGCCTTTTGTTGGGATTTTCTTCCCTGTCTGGTAGTGAACTTCTCTTTTCCTTGTTGTTTTTTTTTTTCCTCTTCAAAAGTATTTGTGCAGTTTTTTCTTTCCCTCACTAGAAGTAACTTTGTATATTTTTCAGTTTTTTTATTCATTCTTAGTCATTGGGTCTTATTTTTACATTTTGTACGATTTTTTAATACTGTTACTTTCAAACCTTTTAAGGACTCTTCATTCAGCCATAACCATCTCTCACTCCACTTTGCTTCCTACCTGTTCTTAACATTAGGGTAGTTTACTTCTCAGTATGTGATACAATCTTACAGATCACCTGACTGCTTTGAATTGGACTATTTTCCCCAAAGATCCTACCCCCTTGCCTACCAAGTGAACAAGTTCCTTTCTAGCCTTACTCTACTGATCCTTAGAGTAGTGAATGCTATTTTTTACAGTAATTTTCTCCCAGAATACCATTTACCTTTGGATCCTCAGTCAGTTCCTCCTAATTAGCTGGAAAGAGAGCTGAAATACTCATTCTTTCAGTTGACTTCTCTAGCTCTGAGAAGCTACAAAAAAAAGGGTTTGCTACATTTCAAAACTTGATGAGTGATTGTACTGTTATAAAATTTTCTTAAAGAAAGCTGAAGTTCTCCATCACCATCAGATATGGTCTTTTTGACACCTCTGTTGTTCAAAAACTCTCTAATTAAGCTGACTAGAATATACCATCTCCCACATAGTGCCAAAAGGGCTTTTATTCTCCCATGGGTCTTGCTTTTTATACATGCTGTACAGATCTGACTCCGTATATTCTTACTCACAAGAATACATGATCTGTTTTCTCAGTCATGTCGAGTTCATGGCTTTTTTGTGCAACAGTTCTCTCTGCTAGCCAAAAAGAGTGGTAGTTGACTCACTGTATTTACCAGAGCCCAGGGAACTGCTGAGATAATAAGGCACTGTGTGACTTTGTGAGAAGACAGGCTAAACCTCCTAGTGGTTAGGGTACCAAACTGGGAAAGGAGAACTCTAGGGTCTTACCTGGGCTGTGAAAAACTTGTGGATATTATACATTAAAGAGCTATTGGAAGAAAAAAACCTAACTCTTTGCAGCAATAATCAGAGCTCAGGGTTTATTCTCCAGGTTAGCATCCCCTGCCAGGGCAACTCAGCAGTTCTGGGCTTGGTTTAGCTACTCTCTTATCTTCTTCTGAGAAACCTGGGTCATTCCTGGAACTGCAAAGGGACCTGATGTTCCCAAGTGCTGCCACAAATCTCACCACCTAGGCAGAATTTTAGCCCCTAACGTGCATTTTTCATTGGAGCTAGTCCAGCATCCACATTGCATCAAGCTTTGTCAAAGCTCTTAGTTGTTTCAGACATTGTTCAGAGCTTGTATGACTGCTTGTGATAGAGAGAAAAGGGAAAAACAATGATATGTTTTCCTTTTTTAGTGTTGTTGTTACTGATCTCTCAGGCTTTTTCACTTGGAGCAGATGCCACATATTCATCTGGGATGAAACATTTCTCTTAATTTCAGACCTAACATCTGCTCTTTCTTGATTGAAGACCTGCTCAGTGACTAGACAACAGTTTTCTTGCTGTATAAGACAGAAGATAAGGCTGTCCTTTACTTACACTACAGGGAAGCTTTTTCCCTGTGCTTCTTCCAACTATTATAGTGGCAACAGATTGGACTCCTCTGTGTTAAAAAGCAAAACATTCTCCTTTTTCCAAGCCAAAGGATATGGAAGTGACACCCATATTATTCATATTTTCAACAGTCACATTATTCTAGCTACTGCCCTAGAAGATTAAAAAACAGAATGCTGGTTTAAAGATGAAATCAGGAAGCAATTTTCAGAGTCCTGTAAGGTCATGCCTTGAATTTTAATTCCTACAAACAGAAAATGAATCAGATGATCTGAGACATTTTAGTCTAAAGATCTATGACTGGAAGGGAACACAATTTAGAAGAATGAAGGTAAAGCATTTCTGAATAGTTATGATTCAGCCACAGTAAGGAAATGCAGTTAATTCGAGAGTATTTATGATTCTTCATATGACATTAATAAATCTGGCTGGAGGTTTTTATTTTGTGGCAGTAACAGTAACAGTTGTAAGTAATTCACATTTATAGTACAGCAATGTGTTTTAGAGAAATGGGAAAGAGACTGTAAATTGCTGTGAGTGAATGTTGGTGCATGTGGATTAGGAAGCATGAACTGGCCAGTTTCAGCTATATAGCAAGTTTCCAAGCCATCCCCTTAAGTGATTGTTCCTACACGCCTTGCTTTAGATGGCATGTACAGCTGCACAACATCAGAAAAGCGTTGGAGCTGTCAGATTTATACAATGCTGTTCATTCACCTCCCAGTCTCCTGCGCCCCCAGCTTTCAACACGGTCATGCAGAGGAAGGGATCTGAAGGACAAAAAAAAAAAAAAGTTAGGTGGAGAATTAATGGCAAACACCTAAAGTCAAGCATGTGACAACTGTTGTTTCAGCATAGGAAAAAAAAATAAATTATTGCAGTGCAGAAGTTGGTGAGAAGGAACACAGCAGGATGCCGGCAATCATGGTTAGAATACCAGCTCTATGTAAGCAGGGAGGGATCAGATGCCTGTGGAGCAAATACCAAGTTGTTCAAACACAAGTTATAGGCAATGGAAGAGAGGAATGGCTGTGAATAGGCCAGCTGGTTCTTTTAAGAGCCTGTTGAATGGAGCAGCGCTGCCGTTTGACCTGCTTTACAGAGCTGGAGCAGGGGTTTCAGTAACTGCAGGGTCCTTCCTGAGTGCTGTCCCACTCACCATCACTCACCTCTGGTTGGATCAGGAAGCAGCATTACTACTGCTTGTTGTGGGGCTGTGGTTTCTTGACATGTATATACAGACTGAGTCTGAGTCAGAGGTAGTGGAGAATTACCTGCTCCAATATCCACAGTGATTTGCTGAGCTCTGAACTGACTCCCAGTATTCAGTCCCTGCTGACAGCACCACTGCAAGGCCAGGCGACACCTGGGCTTCTTCTCACTTTCTCCATCAACAGCTCCCTGCTCTTTAGGCACCATGGGATTGCAGTATTTCACTTCTGGGCAGACACACAGCAATAGCTGGCAGTGCCAAGACGTATCTGTCCTGTTGGCTAACAGGCAGATGGGGATGCTCTCCATTTGACCTACCTCTATCCAAGCTAAGCGCTTCCAAAAGCATGTGGCTGTTTTCAGCCCCTAAGTCGAGTTCCATTTTAACATATCTTGAACAGGTCTCATCCTCAAGGGTCTACTTTTCTTGAAAAGTGAAGGGCAGTGACATTTCTTGCAACTAGTTTTCCTAGAAGTAGTGTGCTCAGTAAACAAGGCCTCCAAAATCACTAGGTATTTTTGGAAATCTTTAATGTGGACTTGTGAATTCTTAGAGCACATTTTACCTTCCCGGTGATGGAGGCATTATCTTGTCCATCTCTCTATCATCATGTTAATGCTGTTTAGCTCAATTATATTCAGTACAAACACAAACGGCAGCCTTCAGCTATGTTAAAACAAACTGTCATAACAGAAAGTAAGTTCTCTTTGCCAAATTTTGAAACTGCTTACAACAGTGTATTTTCTGATTCACTCGAGCTGCTATAGAGTTACACCCTTGGTGAGACTTAATTTTCATAAACATCTCCAAGAATAGTAAATTATTCATTATCGAGACCTTTTCATTAATGACTGACATATTATCAGTTCCTCTCTCTGCTCTGATGAGAGAAAAATAGGAGTCTGTTACACCAGAAATGAGAAAAGAATAGCTGTTTGTCACCTAAATTCAATTTAATTCTATAAATACTAAGCATCATTCATAACATGATTAGAAACTTCAGGTCAAGATTCTAGACTATATGTTCAGTTCTAGTGATTTACAGTTTCCCTCCCATTTTTAGCCATCATAACAACTGTTAGTTTTACCTAAATTATCTGTATTAAAACAAACCAGAACAAAACATGACTGTTTTCTCTTGATAAACTATTGTAAATCAAGAATAATCCACTAAAAGCACTAGACTTGCCTTCATCTGAATTAGTCATCCTTATTGACCTTCTAATGTAATTGTGTAACCTCAAATAGTTTTAGAAAATTTAACTTAGCATTTATATGTACTAACAAGGTATGCCTTTAAGGAATTAAAGGTGCAGATCCACCAAGCATCTAGGATGGCATTGCAAAATCCAGCTAGCATTGCTGAAGGAACATGGACTGTGCGGTGTGCTGAGTCTGACTGAGGGAGAGTGCTGCATCCCCATCCACAATGCACCTCTGCCATCACCTCTACAGAGGAGACCCATGCCACAGTGAAGAAGATTGCCAACAGGAACAGAGAACTTTTTCGACTGATGAACTGGTTTGATGAATGGAACCCTGGGTCATGGGATCCTCAGGACTCACGGGGTGGGGAAGATGGCTTGTAAATATTAATATTGTAATATTGTGCAAAGTTTTGCTTTTCATAGTATGACTTGCAGCAGTTAGATATATGCTCTCTTACCTTCTGTCTTCTTTTTCCCTATACCCTTTGAGATCACAATGGTCAAAACTTGGAGTGTTTGAGTCACGGGGTGGGAT
>NW_020799095.1:144561418-144604510 GCF_003259725.1 Athene cunicularia | reverse complement strand
GGACATGGTGTTCAGGAGTAAGAGATCAGTTTGTCAGGTGAACTGAAGAAGCTGAGAACAGAAACCCCAAAAAACATAGTGCTTCAAAATGATATATTCTTGCTTTTCCTCTTTTAAAGAAAAAAATCCCCCAATCAATGATGAACAAACTTAGAGGGTGTCTTAATTTTAAAGCTTTTTTAATATGCTTAAAGGCAAGCTGCATTTTAAAAATGCATGCTGTTTCAAAACGAAAAACCAGACTGTTTCCATCAAAATACATAGAAACAAATAGTTTCTTAAAAGAAATATGTTTTATTTTGGTCAGAATTCTCTGCCCAATTTGAATAGCATTCCTATTTATTTTCTGTGATTCTAAAGCTGCATTTTTCAGAAAATATGCTGTTACTGTCAGAAATGAAACAACCTTCTCCATTTCTGTTCCCCTGCTTCAGATGGAAGGAGGCTTTGTTGACATCATCATAACAACATAGATGTAAATTCCATATTTCTGTCAAAATTAATGAACTTGTCCTACATTTTGGTGCCCCCCCTGGATTATGGGCCTTTTCTAATGAGCTGATCTGATTCATACCAGGATGATGATCAGCAGCTTGGGGCATAACATCATCAGAAATCCCTTGGGAGTTTGCAAATTGTCAGACAGATGAAGAAGGCTGCTTGTAGGTTGTGTTTATGACTCCTGCATTATTTTTAGGAACTGTCACTGCAAACCCCTCAAAGTCATTATGTCTCTTCCATGTTTGTCTTTACACAGAAATGTAAGTAATTACTGCTTTACAAACGTGTATCTGCTATGCAATCTCATATTAAAAAGTCTCCTGTGCATTTTCAATACTCATCTCTCTGAACCCTAGTTATTCTTTCCTTCAGCAAAAGTTGTTTTTCCCCTGAAGGGTATATCCACTGTGTGGGGAAAAAAAAAAAATAGAAGAAGAAAACAAAATAAAACTAGTTTTCTGAATATTATGGGTCCATTATTAAAAAAAAAAAGAAAAGAAAAAAAAAAAAAAGAAAAGATTGCCTAAAACAGGTGTTTCAAGCACTCATAAACTTTGGAGTCTCTAAGAATGGCAAGAAAGATTAACTGTCCAAATGTTACTCTACACATTACATTTCTCTGAATATTCTTTCCACGTTATTATCAATTAAAAAACCCACCATAACCCAAAACTGAAACCCCCAAAATAACAAAGTAGGGATCTTGGATGCAGATTGGTACAGAAGTTTTAGTGCATTCACTTCATTTGATGATTTAAATGTGAATGAGACCCTTGAACACTTTTGCTGAGCAAGGCTTTTTCATTAAAGGTCAAAAGAGTTTGAACTTCTAAGGACTAGACATTCAAATACACCAAGAAGTGGAACCCAGCTTGCTTTTCAGAAGTTGGAACTTGTGAGGTACTTCTGATCTCATAGAATGGAATAAGGTAGAAGACCTCTGGCAATCTGATCCTCACTGTAAACCTCTTTTTCTAAAATGAGGTGTATCTTTCTGCCATACTTACATGATTAAAAGTAATAAAATTTAAAAATAATTCTCCTAAATAAAAGCTGTTTGAAAGTCTTTTGACACAAGCAACCTTCATTCCATGGTCAGCAGGCCTCCTAATGGCAATTTCAGTGGATTCTGGGAAACACAGAAACAAATATTTCAAAGCACATAGCCAAATTAGTGCCCTCACTAGGATCTCCAAGCAAGATCACCTACTGATTGTGTCTTGTCTTTGAATCGGATCTCAAATAGGTGCTTATATCAGCCAACAGAGGAAAATAATTTCGGCGTAAGAAATGGAAGTTTAATATTCTACTTTCAGTGACAAGAAAATACCACAGTAACCATACCGAGCTGATGTTCTTTATATGCATAGGAAAAGAGGAGATTTGATGCATCCAGTCAGTATAATTGAGAAATTACATTATCTATTGACAAGCCTTAATGTGTCATCCTGGTACCATTCATTGACTTGCCTTTGCAACTATGCAGAGGTAAGACAATGAATATGCATTGGCAGTGGACATCACCACAGCTGGGCTGTATCTAAACTATCTGTTGATGCTCTGGATTTTCTGAGGTCATATTTTGTTATTTTCTTTCTTTTTCTTTGATGGTGTTTTGTTGTTTGTTTGTTTGGGGTTTTTTTGTGTGTTGTTTTTTTCTTTTCCTGGAAGGTTAGTGATGTTTTTTGTAGTTTATTATTTTTTGTTTGCCAGGTATACCTCTTTGAAAACAAACAGCTACAGTAAGGACTTATATCCTCCTGGAAAGTATTTCAAAGTATTTGGCAATTCTCAAAGAAGACTGGCAATAATTCAGTTCTGAAAGATTTATAATAATCAAATCCAGTTTAGTCAAGGAGACTTCAAAATACATGTTCATTAGTACTGTGGCAAGAGTACAGCTTGCTAAATGAAGGAAATGCAGGGGTTAAAAAAATCTGTTAAATGTTGGTGAAACATTCAAATTTTAATAGGAGTGTCAAATTTTGAATATTTCTGTCAGGCCAGCTTTGTACTTCCGAAGTTTAAACAATGACTGCAATAAAATTTTCATTATTTTATAGACTGACAGATCTCTGCAGATAATTTCTGCTGATTAAGTCTATTTTCTCTGACACTTGTACCAGAAATCCTTTATGTACTCAAGAGGCTTCCAAAATGTTATTTCTGGCTTGAAATTGAGATTAAAAATGTCACTCAACAGCAGCAACAACAGAAGTTATTGCATAGTCTGGATGTACAGATGATTGCTAACGGAAAAAAGTACGCAAACTTTCACAGTCAGATCACTGCATTATATGTGGTGGAAATGAAAAACGATGCTACTATTGTTCCATAGCTATTATTTTGGAATGTCTCGTCTGTTTATGAAGTGGAAAATTGCCAAGTAGAAATACCAGTAATATCAAATAGATGTCTTTTAAAGTTTTATTCCACACATTTTTCCAGAACTTTTTCCAGAATTTATCAGATTCAAAAGTATCCTCTTACACAGAAGAGAAGCACAATTGTCTTCATTACAGAAAATACTACTCTTTACTAAACAACAAGGGAGTAGGTATGATCATCGTTCACTCAACCGGCAACTTCATGACTGGACAGCACAAATGTCACCTTGGCATTTCCAAGGAAGAACAAGATGGTCCATGATCTTTTTGTCTGCCCTTGTTTTTCCCAGTGACAGTGATAACAGTGGTTAGAAAGAGAGGCACATTTCTAAGGTTGATTGGACAAGATTTATTGCCACTACAATGTAATAGATCCAACACATGAACAGCAAGCCTGAAATGAAAACTCTGCATGACTGTCTTGGCTCACCAAGCTCAGTGCATGGAAAAAGAGGAGAAACAAAAGAGGCAGGTTCAAACCCATAGTGCTCAAAAGGTTTATTTCAATATTTCAGTACTCACTCTAGACCTTACTCAAAAAATATTTTAGAAGACATTATCAGACAATATTTTTGCACATTTTATTGACTTTTAGCTAGTTTGTACAGCTGCTGAAAAAAGTGACCCAAGGTGTGTTTTAGACGTGACTATGCTCTCTGATGCTTGAACACACAATATACTTGTGTTTTCAGATGCTGAGTTGCAGCTTTGTTATTCCTCCCTTGCTAACACTTTGTGCCTGAAGTGCAGAAAGCTCCTCACTGAGACACCAAGTATTAACATCCCATGTGCAAGGAAGATGAGCCTCTGGGGCCAGAGAAGTGCTTTCCCACAGCGACAATGGACCATTTTGCTCCATAGTGGGATTCAACTCACCAAATGTTTTGGGCCTTTGAATCCCTCCCTATTTAAGCATCTGGCGTAAAATTGTAAAATATCCGAAACATGGACAGAGCTGGCAGCTATGATGCCAAATGCATAGGAGACAAATGCCTTTCTGGGGAAGTGGTAGAAAACCATATGGAATAACACAGAGCTTCTAAAATTCAAGCAGCATCTAATATTTTACTACATAAGTCACTCTGGTTGTCTATTAAACTATTGTCTGTTGTCTGCTAAACTGTTAAACCGTCTGACTACTCATCCAGAACTCCTTCCTTTCACTCATGGCTCATCCATTGACAGGTATACATTTAGGTCAATTAACTTTAGCACAGCTAAAGGTCCAGGGGGCTCTAGCACCCCAGATTTTATAAATGGGAGCTGTTAATGCTCAAGATCTTTGAATGCTGTGCTAGTCTGCCACTTGTTTGGGGACCTTTACGTCTTTTTCTTCTCAGTAAACACTTACCCCACATGAGACTATGGAGAGCATCACTGAGTTATGCCCAGAATAGTTTAGCTTAATTTCTTAAGTCTTCTGTACATCTTAGATGTTATTTTTGTCCCACCAGAGGTGAGCAGCACTGTGTCCTTCTGTGTGGAAGTGTTATGGGGATATTTTTCTATCTCACTGGTTGAAGAGGGATTATATCCCTCACTCTTATTACCTCAGTCATTGTGGTTTCTTTGCACTTTGACTTTGCTTTAAATGTGTAAACTTTCCATATCTCTAATCTTTTAATTCTTCATTATCTTCTGGTTCTAGCTGCTTGTGATTAACATCAAAAGAAGAAAAGATGATAGAAAATGGCTAAGCAAGTATAACACATTTTTAAATCTCATAGCAAAGTGCTGGTTCCCATTTCTTTGGTAATGAATAAAATAATAAAATAATGAAATATTATTTTTTTATTTCTGCATATTTACCCTTTAAATTCCAAATGCTTTGTAAAGGAAACATAATAATAATAATTCCTAAACTACCACAAACAGCTAGTTTCACATATTTTACATACTCTTGCATCATATAAGGTTTTTGCCTGATGGGTTATGCTCCCTGAAACCTACCTACACCCTAAAATCAGCATCACTCACGTTGTAAACAGCATAGATTAACAATATCAATCGAAGATGGACTGTGGAAAATACCTTTAATGGTGTCTGCTACATTCTTACATACTGTGAATGAAACCACTCCTGCCTTACAGTAGCAAGAAAAGAAGATCAGGTTTACAAAGAGCTCAGAAAGAAACTTCGTGTTGATGTGCAGAAGGCCCAAGAGAGTTGTGTTTCCATAGTAACCACAAATGTTTTTTCTGGCTTTTAAGCCATTCCTCCCTTGCCTCATGAGTCTGTTTGTCATATCCACCCACATATGACCAGGTACTAGGATACACTAACCCAAGATCTAGAGCTAACAGATATGGCAATCAGATGAACTGACATTACTCTCATCTTGTTCATGACAAATTTGCAAGCTCCTGATGGCTTTGCAGCCTGGCAGTCACAGAGCCTGAACCTTGAAGGATGCTTACAATAGAAGCAGTGGACATCAGCAAACGTAAGAGCCTGCAAAGGCAGCCACAGAGGTTGGATGATCCACTGAAATGACTGAGAGCTTTTCCCTTCATGGGCAAGAGATGTGAAAATGAACACCTCTCAGACTTAAAAAAAAATAAAAATAAATAAATCACCAACACCATGGAAAACTTGGGAAACAAGGTTTCATATTGTGCATTCAAGAAAGACAGGGTTTTGTCCTTTGGAATATTAATTTATGTACTTGCTTTAAAAAGCACATAGCCTATAAAGGTGTTAATTCAATATAACACATTCTGTCTCATAAAATTTATTTAAGTGAAAATGTCATGCTGGTTCCATTTAAAATAAGAGTTAATTATAACTGTTATTTTTTTTTAATTTGTTAGATCATTGTGAATTTATCTCAACCACAGGCCACTTTAAAGGATGCTGTTAGATTTCTGTATTTCTGAGTGTCAAGGCTCATTAGGACCTATGAGTATACGCACACTTGCCGCCTTATTATCCCACAGAGAAAAGATGTGTACGGTAAAGCTAAAGAGAATCCAGCCACCACCTATGAATGCTCTGGCCCAACAGGAAGGGCAAAGACTATGATCATAGTCTTATAATATCCCACTGGGACACCCCTTATCATAAAATATCCCACTGGGACACCGCTTATCATACTGGACCCACCAGAAACCCCAAAGTGGCATTTTTTCCACCTGAATAGTTTATACTGTCTAGATAGAAGAGAGAGGGAGCTGATGAAGACGGACAGCCAATAGCTCAGACTTTGGATATTCAACAAGGAATAGTCACCTTTCATTCCTCACATAGTTAATGGAGACAAGATGGCAATTCAGCCATCATAAAATGTAGGTCTGGGTGTGCCTATCTTAAACCAAAAGTATGTTAAAAAGTTTTTTGTTTCCTTGTTGTGGGTGGCATGGACTTTTTGATAAGTCATAGGAGAGAGAGGACTTTACATTTAGCAAATTAGTAATGCATTCTGTTTTGCTTTCATTTTGTCTCCTATATCAAGGATGCAAAAGTAAACTGAAGGTATTTCCTCACTGCAACTTTAATGTCATGGTCAGTGGGAAAGAGAAATGAACCCAAATATTATTCTTGTACAAGAGAATTTATATTTAGCCTTGCAAACCAGCTGGAAGGGAAAGATATCCACTTCTCTTATTATTTGCTTGCTATTATTAGATCCATCAAAGAAAGGATAATTATTTTGTAGTGACAAGGAGAAAATGTTATAACTGTGATATCAGGAGAAAATTTTGTGAAAGAAGAGTGGAAGACAAAATACAATAAACCAAAGACAAAAAATCCCCAAACACCCACAAGTTCCTCATCAGGAGACCAAAAAGTCTCCTACCTTTTGTCTTGTACATGTCTGATCAAGGTCCCACTTTTCTACAATGGAAAAATTAGACAAGGCCTTTTTCTGTACAAAATGAAAATAAAAGTCTTTGCAGGATCTGTGCATGATTGATAGTATTCATCACCACTCTAAAGTTGTATGGTACCTACCTTAATTCTCATCCAGAACGCTCCTCCTGAATTAGCTTGTGCAGGTGAATCTCTTCAGACCAAGGTCTGGGTGAGACCATCATAGCCCTTGAGACCCATCCACACAGCTACAAGTTTCCATGCAATATCCAGTAACTTTCAAGAGGTCCACATGAACTTTTCCAACCTCTGCCTACCATAAAGCACAGATTATTTCTCCACTCCCACAACAAACTTGAGACCCTTAGCCTACTACACTCTGTGCCTGAGGGAAAGAACAGGATAATCAGCAATATCGCAGGTCTTTGCAGCTGCATGACGGCTGTAAATGGCAGAGAATCTCAATTAAGTGGAGCATTCCCCAAGCGCAGAAGAAGGCAAAAAACCCTAAGGTCCTCGTCTTTCTGGTTAGAGGAAAGTTTTTTCCAACCTCAAGCTGAGAGGTCTGTTTAATCAGGAACACATGAGTAAGACAACACTAACAGGGCATTGAAAAGCTTCTGGCTGTCACTGATGCACCACAATACTCTACCCAGGGGACCTTTTCCAGCTGTAGCTAATCTCTCGGATATTTCAGAAGAGAACCAATTTTCTATGTCTCCCAAAGGCAAAGTTAGACATCAAGCAAGAAAATATTTCTTTCCACTGCCTACAGGCAACAGTAGACCCAGGAAGGATGCAGGGAACTAATTAAATACTGTTATGAACAGAGCATAACAAACTCACCATGATCTGTCTCCTTTCATCCCCTTTTTGGGAAGTCAAACAAATTATCTTATCCTGATATTGCACAGTTTAATTTCAAGGTCCTATCTCATCCTTTTCCTATCCTACAATCTCCCCTTGAATAAACCAAACTCCAAGTTGCCATGATTTAATCTCTTCCACTGAAATAATTCAAGTTCCTCATCTCCATGATTATCTCCATGACCCTTACAGAACTTCCCTTGCTGTTAGAGCCCTTCTTCTAATTTTCAGTTTAGAAAGATTTTTTTCAAGATTATAGTTCTTTGACCTTGTACTACTTCTGATTTATAAACCCCAAATCTAAGCATCTCCCTCTCAGACCACATTTTTTCAGATTGCCCAAACTGTTCTCTTTTAATCCATTTTAAAATAAATTCCTCATTTCCCTAACTATTCATCCCTGTTCATGTTGTTAACCTATTTTTATTACAGGTGAGCAAAACACAGCTTTAAAAATGACACATAAGCTTTAGGCAACCTTAACTACTGGAATTAATTTAGCCCTGGATGAGAGGTGAGAAACATGAGGCCAGAATAAATGAAAGAGTTGATGGGTCCATGTAGATTTAAAATTTAGGATATTATGGTATGTGCTGTCTATGAACCCCTAGAAAACAATGATTTCAGCAAGATTTGTCTGAAGATTTTTCTGCTAAGTAACACATTATAGGGTGACAGAAGTATTGACGAAGTCTAACAGTAAATTCTAGTGACATCCCACAGGGCTATGTAGTTGTGCCAGGTGTCAGCCACCCTTCAGACACCCTCTCACTTGGCCCCTGTGGATTATGATGTAAGCCAAAGCTGCTGACATTTATCACCTTCAGTTACTTTTGACATTAAGCTGCTTCTACTTTTATTAGTCTCTAAAAAGAAGAGGGAATTGGCTACAATTGTTGTAGCTGACTATGTGCATCTTTACATTCGCAGCTTTTGAACATATCCTGCAGTATAAGTGTCCAGCAATGTTCACTGTTTTCAGACAACCTAGATGAAAAGTGTTTAAGAGCTGATGCTTTTCCTCCTTGTTGGAACAGATTGCAGAGATAGCTGCTACCGACTAAACAGGAAAATTATTACAATTTAATAATAATTAGATAGAAGTAAAGTTTGGCATTACAAATGTAAATTACTGATTTCAACAGAATCACAGAATCACAGAATTGTCTAGGTTGGAAAAGACCTTTCTAGTCCAACCATTAACCTCACACTGACAGTTCCCAACTACACCAGATCCCTCAGCTCTATGTCGACCTGACTCTTAAACCCCTCCAGGGATGAGGACTCCACCTCCTCTCTGGGCAGCCCATTCCAATGCCCAACAACCTCTTCTGTAATGAAATGCTTCCTGATATCCAGTCTAAACCTTCCCTGGTGCAACTTGAGGCCATTCCCTCTTGTCCTATCGCTTGTTACTTAGTTAAAGAGACTCATCCCCCCTCTCTGCACCCTCCTGTCAGGGAGCTGTAGAGGGCGATGAGGTCTCCCCTCAGCCTCCTCTTCTCCAGACTAAACCCCCCCAGTTCCCTCAGCCGCTCCCCGTACGACCTGTGCTCCAGACCCTGCCCCAGCTCCGTTGCCCTTCTCTGGACACGCTCGAGTCATTCAATGTCCTTTTTGTAGTGAGGGGCCCAAAACTGAACACAGGAATCGAGGGGCGGCCTCACCAGTGCCGAGCCCAGGGCTCAGATCCCTTCCCTGTCCCTGCTGGCCACGCTAGTGCTGACACAAGCCAGGATGCCATTGGCCTTCTTGGCCCCCTGGGCACACTGCTGGCTCCTGTTCAGCCAGCTGTCAATCACCCCCCAGGTCCCTCTCTGACTGGCAGCTCTCCAGCCACTCCTCCCCAGGCCTGTAGCCCTGCTGGGGGTTGTTGTGGCCCAAGGGCAGCCCCCGGCATTTGCCCTCAGTGAAACTCCCCAAGTTGGGCTCAGCCCATGGCTCCAGCCTGTCCAGGTCTCTCTGCAGAGCCTCCCCACCCTCGAGCAGATCAACACTCCCACCCAACTGGGTGTCAGCTGCAAACTGACTGAGGGTGCCCTCGATCCCCTCGTCTAGATCATCAATAAAGATGTTAAACAGGAGTGGCCCCAACACCCAGCCCTGGGGGACACCACTCATGACCGGTTGCCAACTGGATTTAACTCCGTTCACCACAACTCTTTGGGCCCGGCCATCCAGACAGTTTTTTACCCAGCAAAGTGTGTGCCCATCCAAGCTGTGAGCAGCCAGTTTCACCAGGAGAATGCTGTGGGAAATGGTGTCAAAGGCCTTACTAAAGTCAAGGTAAACAACACCCACAGCCTTTCCCTCATCCAGTAAGCAGGTCGCCCTGTTGTAGAAGGAGATCAGGTTTGTCAGGCAGGACCTGCCTTTCATAACCCCATGCTGACTGGGCCTGAGCATCTGGTTGTCCCACACGTGTTGTGTGATGGTGCTCAGGATGAGCTGCTCCATCAGCTTCACGGGCACCGAAGTCAGGCTGACAGGCCTGTAATTTCCTGGATCATTCTTCCAACCCTTCATATATATGGGTGCTACAATGACCAATTTCCAATATGTTGGGACCTCCATAGTCAGCCAGGACTGCTGGTAAATGATGGGAAGCGGCTTGGCAAGCACCCAGCCAGCGCCTTCAGCAGGAACATATGGAGAGAGAGCATGTCAGGTCTTCTATTAACTCAGAAAACATAACTTTACTTGCCAGAGAAATCCATCACTGAAGCCAAAAATGTATCATGCTTTAGTGTACCTCTTAATTCTGTTCTGGGCAAGGTAACATGTTCTGGAACACACACTCACTCTTTACTGGCTTCAACAGGGACAGAAGAGGAGTTCTCCACAAACACTTTTTTGTTATGTGTTTTGAAATTGTCTTAATTCTGTTTACCTATACGTTTCCACCACAAATTTTGGTATTTTCTAGTGACACCAAACAAGCAATTAAAGAAGGTTTCTCAAACATTTGTGTTTCACCAGATTAACTTTCTGCTCCCTATCCCATCTGGAGGCCAGTGCTGGCAAAAATACTTTTAGAAAGAGGTGAACAGGTTTGCTGTTTTGGTCAAAGCAACAAAAGAAGCCATAAGAAAGCGCTAGTACTTCTTACTTTCCGATTCTCATGTTTGCCTTCAGACCACTAATGGACACATTTATAAAGACAGTAAGGATGGTGCATGGTGGTGGAGAAGGCATTTTAAGGAAAAAATGCGCAGCCCTCTACTTTTGCTCTTTCATTGTTGAGGACAACGCAGCTGACTGAAGTACTTCTAAAAGTTTCCAATTCACACTCTGATCTCCCTGTCTTTATAATGACATTGATGCGAATGGCAGCGATATGATGTACCTTTGCTGCACAGGAAGCTAGTCTGACCCATCTTTGCTTGAGAAAGTTAAAGTTTGTCCTAAAGAAACCTATTGAAATAGCAACAGCTTCGCACTGTTGTTTCACACAGTTTTTACCAAATTGTTCTTTCTCCCACAGGCTATTATTCTGCTCCACCTGTGCGGAATAGAAACTGCTGCTCTACCCATTAGTGAAGAAAAGGCCATGGAGTAACTCACACCTCCCCCTGGATGTCTGAAGGCTGTCAGCAAAGAAAGCCAGTATTCCATTGTTTCTGAAAATGCCACAAGCTCAGAGGGCTACCATTCACTTTAGAAGAAACAGATGAATAACTGAAATATAAGAAACAGAATGAATAACTGAAATATAAGAAACAGGGGAGATTTCCCCAACACAAACTATGGGGGGATATTCTGTGCATCAAAAATTAGATTAAATAAGTGTGACTATCCACTTGCAGTGAAGTACCAATAATAGGTAGCATTCCTAAATCATCCATCACAAATTCGTTGCAAATTACTGAGTGAAACTATTACACAGGCAAGAGTTAAATGCCGCAGAAAAACGTATTTGTGATCTGCTATAATTTCTATCTAGGGAAAGCTTTTTCAATGCAAAAATCTGAATGTTGCAGGTGGTAGTCGGGGGCTGCTTCCTGTTGTCAAGAATTAAATCTCTATTACGACAGCTCACAGTGGATTTTTTTATATGAAATCAGATGAAGAAAGAAACATGGCATTTGATGATAGGCTAAAAGCTACTACTCCAAATAGCTCAATGGATTTGCCTGAGTAAAAACAATGTGTAAAAAAAAATACTCTCCATACTTGGCCTCACATTTACACCCTCACTTTTATCATACGCTTTCTGTGCATTTCATTGGGAGGGTTTTTTTGGTCTACTTAGTCATCAATCTTGCTTTAACTGTTGCTTAGCATTATGGTGGATATCTACCCAGCAGCTACTCTAAAACACAACAAATCAACCAGCAGTTTGTAATTTTTGTGCATTAAAACAAGTCAGAGCTGTAGGGAATGTTCAATATGAGATGCAATGGAGGAGTAACCAGTGATAAATGTGTGATACAAAGCAGTCTAGCTTTAGTGGGAGAGGAGAGAAACAGAAAATACTCCTACCACAGTGGACCGGAGCCATAATTCATGGTGCTAGACAATCTTTTGACCAGTCCATCTCATCTGAATGTGGATAGTTTTCTTAGATGACAGGGACAGAAAGTCTTTTATGATTAGATAGGTACCCTGACGTAAACAGTCCTATTCCTCAGTTGTGTGGCTAATCAAGTTAATTACTGCTTTCCATTTGTGCCCAGTTGAGAGTGGCAGCAATGATTTCAGCCCAAGAGCTGATGCTGAGCCTGTCCCGTTCAGACTACCTGACTAGCACAGTCTTTAGAGGAACGACAGTCTTTACATACAACACAGAAGGTGTTGTAGGTGTCAGTCCGTTTCACGGTTTATATCTCTGTGATTGACAGTACACAGTCAAATGCAACAGCTGTACTCAGAGGTAACTGATTCAGATTACTCTGAATAAATTGTTTAATAAGTGTGTCTCCACTGGTCTGATAGAAAGACTACTGAAAGAAAAAAAAAGTCTTTCCACTCAGGCCAGTAGCTGTTTGGATCAAGTACTTCTGTCATAAACAGATCTTCAGAAATACTTATAAAAGGTACTTATATAAATAACTTGAAAAATTTGAGCACTGTTTCTTACATAGAGAGAAGCCACAGAGAGATCTGTTACTGTTAATCTGTTTTTAAGCAAGTTCAGAGGAATCATTTTGTCATTGGGATTCAAGGGGAATTTAGATGATCAATTAAAGTTTTGATCGCAGCATCTGCAGTGGATGCAGCTTTGGATGCCCGCCTGTGCCCACATATGCCTTTTTTGTGGGCCTCGCAAGGGCACGGGTAGGAGATAGGCTCCAAGAGGCACAGGGAAGGAGTGATGTTGTGACCTTGGCTGGTTTTGGTGGCTAACACTTGGTGCCTCTGTGTGTTGGCTGAATCACAGGCAATCATAGATGCAGTGATCAGAGAGATCCCTATGCCTATCAACAGGCAGCACAGGCATCTGCCTGTACCTGTCGGCTGCCAGGTACATCCCCGCAGAGTGAGGATGGATGTGGATTCAGATCCTTTCAGGAGTGTAACATAAAGTACCTTCAGATTTTAAAAGAAAAATATAGGAAAAAGACTCTGACAGAGAAAAGCATGTAACAGTCTCCTAATGTGTTGCTTTCCCATTCATCCTGGGAGAGAAACCCCAAAGTCCATCCCCGTCAGCTATTTGCAGAGAAAGGTCTGTTTTCTGAAGTCTGGAGATAAAAGAAATAAAATGTAAGACTTCTTGTGACTGCCTAGGCCTGAGAAGTATTTGTCTGCTGTTTGTGTTACATTTTGCAGTGAATATTGCCCTTCTCCCACTCTCCTATTCCCTACCAGTTTGTTGCTATTGCCTGATTCACAATCAGAAAATCTGCATAGGATTGTTTCACCCTCAGAGAAGAACATGAGGCTAAATTCCTTTATGTTTCCAAAGGACTTTGAAGTCCCCAAAATGAAAGTTCCAGTGAAGCTCCACATTGTCTTCTCCTTGGGGCAAGGTAAAAATCAGGGTCATCTATAGCTGAGGAAGAATCCTGCAGCTCTGAAATGGAGAGGAAATATCAGCACTGAGGAGAGGATACATATTCAGGTCTGCACAGTCATGATTCCATCCTACACCTCCCAGGGTTTTATTAAGTGAAACAAGTCCACATGCTGAAGTTCATTCTGGGTCAGCATCTTTCTGTATTCTGCATTTATACCCCATGATGTCTGGGTTTTACGTCTGGCACTGCAATTGCTGCCTATCGAGAAGGGCTCCCTAGGGCTGCTTGGAAAGCAGCTGTGGAGCCTGTGTAAAGGTCTATTGCAGTGGCACCAGCTCTTTGCTTTTACAACAAGATGTTAGATCTCTTTCAAAGACATGATCTGCATCCTCTGCAGCTATTTATCTTCATGCTTTACCACTTTCACTTTTGACAGAGAAATGGCGTAACAGAATGACATTAGAAATATATTCCATTATATCAATTTTATATATATATATATATATATATATTATAACTTGGACACCCTCACATGCCATTTCTGCAGCTTCCAGAAATGTTCAGGCTGTCTGGTGGAAGCACATCGGCCCATTTCTACTGGATTCATGTGAGGACTATAAGCCCTATGCAAACAAGGGCTCCGGCCAGCTAATTGCTAGTGCTTGACCTGTCTGTCCTCCATCTCTGTGCTGCTGTTGTGGCCGTGCCAGTTAGATAAAACTTATTATCATGATCTCATATTCAGAAAAGAAAAAAAAGAAACTTGCTTATGGGAGTTCTTATGAGGAGTTCTGGAAAACCTCCACTCAATTAGGTTTCTGTGGTTTAGATTCAAGTTCCCCTTGCTGTATAATTTTGCTTTAAGACTATTGTTAACTTTATGATTCACTTTTAGAGTCTGGGCTGTAATAGCAAATTTAATGATATACACATTCTAAAATGCTTTAAACAATGAGAAAAAGGAACATATTATCTTTCTTAAACCATCTCTTCTTAAACTACAAGATCCCTATTTGTCATTTACACTAAAGCCCTTTTATACTCTCCTATCTGTGGCAACAAGACATGAATTGATAATGAATTACATTTATATAAATTTTAGTAAAAATAAATACAAGTGCTCAAATTTTCTCTCTTCCCTGGTCTTTGAGATAGAGACATTCATTCTGTGATTGGTTCAGTTTTCTTTTTCTAAAGGGGAATAAAGACAGCTGGACCCTATTACTTATCTACCTTTTAATCTTAAAAAGCTCATCAGCACACACAGTCATTAAAATACAATGTGTATTAAAGTACAATGCGATATGACCATCACATTGCTGACTGATAAAATATCCAAGATTTATTTTGCACAAGAGCAGTGAGTACCATATGTTTTCATCTCATTGACTATAGAACTATGCTGAAAAATAACGGTATTGTCTTTCTGTTTGGACAGGTAAACACAAAGTTATGTTTTTCTAACTTGGACTTCCAGTCACACTCCCAATCCCATTCAGAAGTGAACAGATGTGTAAAAATGAATCAGCACTGTTACAAATCTCAGGCAGGGTTCCTCCTTCTTAGAAAAGAGAGGAAAAGTGAATATATGCATTGATATAAATATTATCCTTCTGTTTCAATAGCTCTCTATCTGTTGCAACTTCAGAAGTGCTTGTCAGAATGCAGGGGCGGGTCTATATAAAAGAGTCAACTGGATTATTTACCATATCTGTTTCTGACTTTCATGAAGGAAGATGGAGTATTCAGAGAGGATGCTTGTCACAGAATCATCTAGGTTGGAAAAGACCTTGCAGATCATCCAGTCCAACCATTAACCTCACACTGGCAGTTCCCAACTACACCAGATCCCTCAGCGCTATGTCGACCCGACTCTTAAACCCCTCCAGGGATGGGGACTCCACCACCTCCCTGGGCAGCACATTCCAACGCCCAACAACCCCTTCTGGAAAGAAATGCTTCCTAATAGCCAGTCTAAAAACTTGTCACCTTACTGAAAACCAACAAAGGTGCACTGACTCTGAGAAGCCCTTCTGCAGGTTCACCTCATTCATTTTAGACCTAAGATGAAATTCCTGAACTACTGGTGGTGGCTGTCACCATAGAGCCATCTCAGTGGGCTCTAGAGAGAAAATACTCTGCTAATTCAGACTTGATACCCAACACGCAGATTTAAAAGTAAGTTGAATTCCCCCAAAAAAATATCAGTTCATCTTTCTAGAAAATGGATTACTTACACATGGTCCATTGTCAAGATATTGCACTGATACTTCTGGAGGAGTCCAAGAGACGAAGAGAAAAATTCTCTATTAAAGATTCATGTGCTATGTTCAGTGTAGGTGAGGAAGGAAGGGTAAAGCTGCAGGCTACTGCTGTGTCCAAGACTGCAAGAGAAAACATCGGGGAGAGACTCCAGTTTGTCTGGATAGTGACAAACCTAGGTTTCCCACTAAACATGGAATAGAATATGGAGAGTTTCTTAAAAATTAAGGATAGTTTAACATTTTTATGGTTAATAGGAATACTTTTAAGAATAGAATGACTGCAGTTAGCAAATTTCCTAAGTATCTCTGCGTGTCTTAATTCTTCCTTATGCTTCACCTTAAGCAATTCAAGTGAAGACCTCACTGGCGCTTTGGAGAAGCGCATACAAGAGATCATGGGAAGGGTTAGAGCTCAGGGTTAGGTGGGGTGACCATGAAGGTTGAACTCTAGGGAAAGCTGCCAGAAAGTTGATCTAAGCTTATGCATATGTTCTCTAGGCTCGGAGATAGTAACAGTGACAGCTTTCCTTCTTGACCAACTTGGGAGCAGAAGGGATCCAGGGAACAGGCTCCATTCACAGTAATGGGCACAGAGTGGTGCTTAGCCAGAGTGTGACATACACTTTGAGACATTTCTTGGGGAGGATTAAAGACACTGGTAATAGGAAAAAAAAATAATTAATGACTCTAGCCTGTTGATTAAATATTTCTGTCTATAGACACATTTACTGAAAGGAACCTCTCCTGGTGCCTTAGTACTAGTGCTGGAATTTGCAGGGAAATTCCATTGAGGTGCCTCTGTGTTTACAGATGGCCTGTCTCAGTTCACTGCACTTAAGAACTTACTTCTTCCTCTTGGCCAGTGTAAATGTGATAACTTTCAGCTTCCACTGAGGAAGCCATTTTGGGTGCTTTGGAAGTGTGGCTGGTTCGTTGGCTATTGCTGATAAACAGCATTAAAGGGATTAGTTGTAGACCAAATAATTTTTTGTTCTGTATACATTTTAACAATTCTGTAATGAAGCATTGTTTTACTCATGAAGCACAATAGTTTTGGAATAAAGTAGTTGAATAAATGCCTACCATTTTGGGTAACTGATCCTTACTTTTGTTACTCTTTCCCTACTCAGTAAGTACTTTCTGTATAACATCTATCTTCAGATGATTCAAAAAAAAGAAAAAGGAAAACATTACATCTGTTTGTGTAAGCAGATTAGAGTTTTCATTAAGCTTTTTTAAGCCTTGATCTATTCATTTTTTCCATTCTTAAGTACTGTCCAAGTAACTTATGTTCAGCAAAACTGTGCTCACAATCCAATAGAACTAATTATTTTCAATCATTTAAAAAAGAAAAATCCTTACTGTTACTATAAAATGTAATAAGGTATTCCTGAAAGCAAATACAGTTTCTTAGAAAATTTTGTTCACAGTCAGGATTTATATTCTTTCGGTGTAGTTAATATTTTAAAAGTGTTTCATAAAGCAAGACTGCATACATTAGCAATGAGTACATCACCACAATTTTTTCCTAGTATCTTAATTCTCAGTGAAGTATTTGGGCATCTTTACAAAACATGGTAAAAGACAAATAATTTGATGCGGAATATGACGACTTCTGGCTGGTATGTAAAATTATAAAATAATAGTGAGTTAACTTTAGCAAACATATTAAAATATTAGTGCAAAGATCCTGGAATGACCCAAATAGCAAAACATTTATTTCCAGTAAGTGCTTCCCCTTTTAGCTATTTTCCTCAGTAACACATTTACTGCCATTCTATTCTTAGACCAATGGAAGATCATCTGCATGGCTGTAATTCTAGAAAAGCATTTAAATATGCAAATTAAACCCAGAATGGTGTGGAAAGGAGGTTCATGTCTCTTTCATATTCAAACAATAACATATAAACATTAATCATCTCTCTGTTCTTTTATTTCCAAACCCAATTACATGATACTGAATTAAATAGTCCTGAAATGAAATTTAGATAGCTTTCAGTGAACATACTCTGTAACGATAATATGTTAGCATTATTATTTAAAATGATAGTATGCTCGCTCTCGTTGCACAATTTACCAAAAAGTTTCCTTGTTCATACAATAGAAAAATTTTATGGGAGCAATGTCATAAGAGCGGGCATACTGAACTGTCTTTTTAAAAGCTGCTATTGAAAATGCCTGAGTTTTAATAAGGCATGTGTTGTTTTGGGGTTTTTTTACACTAACAGGACAGGAAGTGAGTGGACAGCTCTACTGGGACATTTTCAATTTATAAGAAAAAAATATGTAAACAGTCTATGATGTCTGGTCATTCAGTTTGAGCAAAAAGTGCATCTTGGCAAAATTTCTAAAAAACAGAGAAATAACAGATTCACGTGTATACCACCCTCTGAGGGCCCAGTCCTAAGGCCAATGAAGATAATGGGAAACTTTTTGCTAAGTTTCCTAGAGAGTGGATAAGCAGATCTACAGAATGTCTCAAAGTATTAGTTTTCATTTTACATCCAAATAAACCCCCTTAACGTAAAACTAATCTCCTCAAGGACCCTGCTTAGCCCTGCAGTGCTGAAGTTAGACCATTAACAAAAATATTAACTGTAAATGAATCTCCTATGAAATGTTGTTACTTTCCTGTCACAGTAAACAAAACTATATGATACTTTTAAAAACATAATTAAGCACAGTATGAACCTGTAATTGAAATAAATAGTTCAAAAAATAGATGAAATTAGGTAGGGAGAAAACTCGAACTCGACTCATCGGGTGTCTTAGAATCAGATTCTTTGCTGATCCAATAAATCAGATTTATTTAACAACCCTTCCTGGGCCAAGACTTGGATACCATGTGTCCTCTAAGAACAGAAAAGAAGATAAATACCGTGTGTGTGCTGGAACTTACAAGCCCATATGCAATGTATGTCTCATGGTTCAGTTCAAGGTCCATCTGAAGTTTTCTTGGTAGCTGGAATATTTATAAGGGCTTTTCTCTGCCCTATGCTAAGTCTCTGGGCCCCAATATTGATTCAGGACATCTCTCAGATAAAGCATTTTACAAAGATCTGCTCTCAACCTGGTGGCCTATTTTCATAAAAGCCACAAGAACTTAATTTTCTTTGCTTTTTCTATGTCTCTGTTAACTTTATTCAAGTTGGCTAAGTAGTTCAAATGTTATTTGGGGATAGCAGACAGGAATTCGCATATACAGAGACCAAAAAACTCATAGTTAAATTCTTAGGGAAAAAAAAAGACTAAAAGCGATCCCCAAAGAACTTAAAATTTAATGGAGAAGAGTAATTTTATCAAAGTAAAATCTTTCTAGTGTTAAAGAGTCTTTTTTTTTATTTATTTTCTTTTTAATAGGATATTTTTGCATCAAACTTTGCCATCAGCTTCCACCACGCTAATGGCTTTCATTGCATAACATCATTCTTTGTTGCTTGACTTAGCTTTAACATTAAGAAACTGCAAGCAAAGTTTCTTCAGTCCTGCTCTGTGTACAGACCTGTGTGGGTCAGTCTGATTGTTTAATAACTTTTTAACTCACAAATTTCACAGTTTCCATCAAATTTCAACAGGTGACAGGTATCTCAAAGGCAGTACCCAATTCTGGTTCACATAACCCAGCTACTATCTGGACATCTCCATTCCAACGTGTGGCTTCACATCTGGAAGAGTAATTTTTTTGATTGATTCATCTGTATTCTGTGGTTTTTATGAGTGAGCTGGAATAGATCCCACTGGAAGACAAAGGATTTCCCCTATTTTTAAAACTTTTCACAACTCCTCACAGTCTTTGAGTCTGTTGGCTTGTAAATCCCAGCCTACCCACCAGGCGTAGGAAAGCAGGCAAGCAGCAAAATATCCATCGCAGTGATTTTAGTCCATCATGCTTAACTCCTCTGAAGACATGAGTTAGCAGAAGACATAGAAGTATGATAGTGGAAGAAAATCCCAAATAGCTATTCTTTAACTGAACAGGTAGCTCATCCTCTCCTTTCTTTGTTTCAAGCCTGGGAGTGGTGGCTCTTGGTTCCTGAGTACGTGGTTTATTTCTTCTGTCTCATTGCTGTGTCTTATATCCTTAGCTCACATGGGCTATTCTAAACCTGACAAACTGCCAGATCATACCAGATTAAACTCTTCATTGATTTCACACTCCAGTAAGGAAGCATTTAGTGACCTTTACCAATCAGTCTTCCCTGTCCGAAAAACAGTTTTATTTATAGGATTTGTTATTACGTAGCCATTACGACTAACCAGAGCAAAGACACTTAATGAAATGCCTACTTGACTGCCACATATTTTCTGTATTGTTTAGGTAGGAAGGGGAAAGAAAAATGTCCATACACACCAAGGAGGAACCAATTTCTACCACTGCAGAGAAACCAGGTTTAATCCTACACGGTGTTCCTAACAAAGTCCCAGGGCACAGATACAAAATTCTGCTCTATAGCAAGACTTGGTGTAGTGAAAACCAGCTGTAGACCCTAAAGGCTATTTCAGTGGAAACCAGGGTTACACATTATCGTGTACACATAGTTCTGCCCAATCTGTGTACTTTCAATGGCTGTGAAAAGTAACATTTTGTCTTCCACAACTCTATCTTGAGAAAGTGACCTTGGCAATACGTAGGCCAAAAGTGGCCTTAATAGGTTTGTCACCATACCTAGACATAGGTGGCGAGGAAGACAGCAGCTGCTGTGATAACAGCAAATGTTCACATAGTCACGTTCTCTGGATCCTGAAAAAATAGTAAAAAATGTCATACCAGTTTGATTCTGACCTGGAGTCCTCAGACCAGATTGCTGGCGAGGAGGAAGTGTGATGTCTGTGGTGAGGGAGTACTCCAGGAGAATGAGGTAACAGTTCATCTGAATTTGGTCTTTCTAAGTTAATAAGAAGCTAAATGGCAACATGAGGAAGATACGTACATTGGCGCAAACTTCTATTAACCAGTCACAACATCTGACCACATTCAAATCTAAGTCTGTTGAGAGGTGTCGCACTTATCCTGCAATAAACAACTAAAATGGGTTAGATGTGCCCTAAGAATGCTAATTTCTTCCATTGACTATAAAGTGGTCCCTGTGTGACGAGCTCAGATGGACCTGCATTACAAACACTTGCAATCAGGCAAAATGAATCTGACATTAAGTGTCTCACCGCAAGCATCTCTAGCAATCACAGAAGATACTTGCTGTATTTACAAAAAAGCCCTAAAGCTCCTTGGGTAGTGTCTAAGGTGCACATCAAAAGAAGGAACAAAGTTACAAGTGGAGAGAGGACTTGTACTAATAGTCCACATTAATGCTCTATGATCGCCATTTGTCAGGACAATGATCTCTTTGCTGAGGCAAGCTCTCAGCTGAAATGCGACATTGTCATGTAAAACTGAGAGAACATAACAAAGTAAAGCAAACATCACTAACATTAGGCTGCACTAGAGGAAGAATATTCTCATTTTCATGTCTGGAAACAAACAAACAAAAAAACCCCTTCTAAACCAGGGTATGCATGGTTTGTTTTTTAAAGAATCTTTAAATCAAGTTTATGATAGCTAGAACTAGATTCCATATTGCAGGTTTTCTTCTATAACAATATGGTGAGCTTCTTTTTGAAGGGTCTGGAGGTCAAACCTTACCCTTGCTTTATGCAATGCTATTGTTTTGCTTTCTTTGATTCTTCTACGCAGTGATCTACATAAAATGTTTTCTGACATGGAGGATGTCTCTGGCACTTCATATTTCCAACAAATCAAACTCATGTGGTTGCTTGGTTGTCATCTCATGTAAGGGGTTCTGTTCACATGTGCTGGCAATCTGAGACACCGGGAGTGCAGGGGACACAGGAATTAGCACTTTTCTGCAAGTTTCCTGATTTACACAGAAAGAAAGGGGGAATTAATTCACCTCTAAATAATGCTGTTAAATAAGCTAATATAGATATATCTAGAATTCGCCTTTAAGAACCATGAGAAAACAGAAGTGTGTAAATACTTTGGAAAGCACTATAAAGAGTAAAATAATGACTATAGATATGGGAAACACCGAATCACAGAATCATCTAGGTTAGAAAAACCTTGAAGATCATCCAGTCCAACCATTAACCTCACACTGACAGTTCCCAACTACACCAGCGCTATGACAATGTGACAAACACCTCCAGGGATGGGATACTCCACCACTGCCCTGGGCAGCTATTATGAAATAATACCTTTTGGGGTAATCCAAGCAATTCAGTCCATTATTTACTTGAAGAGATGACTAATTGGTGACCTGAGCATTGCGCATAAGTACCTCAGAGCGAAGAGATTTCTGATGTTACACAACTCTGGCATTCAGAAGCAGCAAGAGGAAATCCCAAGGCTGGAAGCTGAAGTGAGATGAAATGAGGCAAGAAATCAGGCATAGAGTTTTTTGTTTGTGTTTGACTGGTTGGTTTTCGTAATTAACTTCTGGAAAAGTTTATTCAGGAAGGCGGTGAGCTCTCTATCATTCTGCTTTGCTTTAAATCAGGATTGGATATATAAGAAACACCAAATTGTAACACAACTTGATGGACATTTTATTTAGAGAAGTCCTTCAGCCTGTGTTATACAGAAAGTCAGACTAAAATATATTAGTAAGAATGGGTACAAAAAAATATCCCACAATACCCAAAACCTAATCACTTTTAACCTGTCTGTGAATGAGGTTTTAAAGCTTGATTAACTGCAACATGTATCCCACTCTGGACTGGCCTGGGAGGGACACCTACTAGTGATTGATGAGTTTATTTCCAGTGCTGTGTTCCTAGGCATATATCATCTCATCAGGTTTCAGAAATTAAATATCCATGAACTTGGAAACATTGTTTTCTCTTGGTTCGGTTAAAGGCAGCTGATAGCAAACATCTGTGGACAAGTTAAGGTATTGTTGAATAGCAAATGGGAATTTCCATCCATTATTCCTGATCATATCCTGCCTCCCGTGGTCCAGTTAAATGATTCAAACAAGCTGTTTTTCCTTTTAGTTCCTCTCTTCTAAAGCTGGGAAACCCAAACTCTTATCCGGTTTGCTGCAAGTGTTTGATAACGCTGGAGGACCTATTTTGATGCAGAGTTACCTTAACTCCGTGAACAACCCACTGTTCATTCCCTTCTCCATTGATTCTCCACTAACAGCAAGAGGCTACCTCACAGTGCAGCAGCAGCAGTCCACTTTCCCCAAGTTCCATTGTGGCATCATCTCAAATGGGTGGAAAACAAGAGGTGAAACAATTGCAACACAGGAAACAGAAATGAGATAAAGCCCCAATTCATGCTCGACATCCAAAAGCTAGCATGTCCTTTTTTTTTTAAAATGGTGATTGTACAATTCTATAAAAATATACATTTGCCTTTTGTGCAACAGAACCTGTCAGATATTCTGAAAAGGTAGACAGATGCAAGGCAGTCACCTCCAAAATTATCCTATTGCATGTGGTTGCCCTCTGACAGCAGTGTTTAGGATGTTGCCTATTGTTTTTGCAGTATTGAAAACATGCACCTGGATTGCGAGAGTGCATTTGAAGCCTTTCATCAGTCTAATGGATGCCTGTGGCTACAAAATGAACTTGCCAAAAGACAGCAAAAGCAAGAAATCTTTGTTTTTAAACTCATTGCAGGTAAAATGGCCAGACTTCAAATATTTTTTTTTTTTTTTTTTTTTTTTTTTTTTTTTTTTTTTCCATAAGGGATCTGACCACTGAGTCCTTGAGCAGAGCTGTGGTGCAGCTTTGGGGCCCTCTGGACACATGTAATGATGCCCACTTTTGCCATGACCTTTTGGAGCAACTGAGACATCTCATTCATCAGGTCCTTTCTGTTAGTGGGGAGAACATTGCCTTTCTAAGAGAGGTATTATGAAATCAAATTAATTGAGGTGTATGGAGTATGTGTATATCCATATAAGCTGAGTAGGCATGTGTGCAGAAACTCTTTAATTTAAGCAGGTATGAGAGTGAGCTCTTTAAACTGCTTAAGTAAGCAGTTAATCCTCTTTCTCTCTGCTGTGGATACTACCACAGTAACTTCTGCTTTGTGACTGTCATGACTAAGATCACAATAATATATAAACTATACGAAATAGCGAGGAGTGTCTGTTTGGTAGCTCAGAGGGAGACAATGCACTAGTGTTAGCGAAAGGTATCCAGGGGAACAAACTTCATCAGTCCCAAGTAATTGCTTTCTGAGACAAACTGAAGATCCAAGAACATTTAGTTTCAAGATTCTAGTTGTTCTAGCACTTATTTTTATTTAGGTGACTCTGACAATTAACACCAGCTGGTAATAACCTGTTAAGCTTTCCTCAATTTGAATACTGAAGGTTAAACCAAAAAGAATGGATATCACTGTATCCCACACTAGGCTGAGTCAAGTGTAAATAGTTTTACACTGACATTTCCATGGGGTTTGAAGCTGACAGCAGAATAAAGAATCTTGGGGTAAAATAGGAAATCAAGTAATTGAGAGAGGGTGATCTACTTTTTGAATTGCTGTTAACTGATGCTGGTTTGGCTTTCTTGAACTGTTTCTGGGACAGTTTGCTTGGTCTTGATCAGCAAATCATTAAAAAAAAAAATCAGAAAAAATGTTAAGCACTGAAAAATTCTTCCTTGAAGTTGAAGAATTCTTTCAGTGTTTTTCAGTTTCAAATCTGGTTTTACAATTACTCCCTTAAAAATACCCTCAGACCTTTTCCCCCGCAAGCCTCCTCTCCCCACTGTTTCTCTCATCATGGTGCTAAATTCTTTCCTCTAATCTGAGCACCTGACTCTACCTGACATTTAAGTGAGATGCACACCCACATCTGAAGGCGGGCTTTGGCTCTCTGAATTCAGATTTGCCTTTGTTTATTTACAGAGAACAGAGTGCAGGGAAGACAAAATAATTCAAAGCAATGATTTATGGACTACTCATCTGTTTTGTGCTAACAAAGCTAACAAGTTTTTCTCTGACACAGGTAAAACTTACATAAAATGAAGTTTACTTACATAAGATAGTCCACACACACCTGATTTTTTGGGGGAGGAGTTTTTATTTTTATTTTTTTGGAAACCATCATAATTTTGTTCTTTTTAGCAATTCCATTTACTTCTGTGTGTAGTGTGTTATGAAAAACGTCTTTGAAGGAAGCAGTTTAGATAGAGATTATCATAGGTTTTCTAGAGATTATATTTTATCAACTGTAAAGCTAGTCTTTTAAATTAACCAAATATTTATAAGACGCCATACCGATAGTGTTATAAACGCACCTGAGAGGCCACTCTCAGCATTGTTTTCCACTTAAAACTCCTGTTTTGTTGATGGAACCTAATTTCGGACTCACATCCAGGTAACAATATACCAATCCATTCTTACCACAACAATCTCCCACAAAGCTCACTGGATATAGTGATTTAATAATAGCATAGTTTGAACACTTACTTTATGCATTTATTTTTGAAGTGTGTGGACATATTCTCATCTAATTTCCTTGAAGGAGTTCCAACATTTTTTCTTATCACATAAATATTTATAATAGATGCACTGAAATAGTCTCCAGAAAATACAAAGCCAGACGTTAATAGAAAAATTTTACACAGATGAAGGAAAAAATTGCTGCTTTATTTTAAGTGCAGAAGAATAACGTCTAATGTTTTATTCATAAGCGGAATTTCTGAGAACTTCTTGTTTAACCTTCCTCCTGTTCCCAGATAGTGACAAACTGTAAAATTGGGGGCTAATACTGCAAACTGCTAGGCACAGCCTGCAGGAAGTTGAGAGCTCTGAACTCTGGCTGACTTAGTGGGAATAAGTTTTAGAAATTGAGAGTTCATTTCTGCCCTCAGATGGATACTCCAAAAGCCCTTTGAAACCACTGCAGTCAATCAGACTCCAGACATTAATACTGCATGAAGTCTCTTCCTTCAAATGATATTTTGCGTAACATAAAATAAATCAAGAGACCAAAGACTGATGTTTAAGCAAAATGTATACTTTGATGAAAGGAGTACACTTGATGAAGACTGTCATGAGCTGCTAACTACATAATGCTTTTAATATTTCTGAACCTCAGTGCTGTGAAGGGGAAGGATAGAAAGAAGTACAGCATGGTTAGGGCATCAGACTCTTCTTTGAAATGTTATGATTCAGAAACCCTTCTCTCTTCACAAAGAAAAAGCTACACAAATATACAGCACTTTGCTTCTCTAAACTCCATCTGTGCCTCAGAGGCAGAGGAGACAGTGCCTGTTTGTAAACACAGGAATGCACATTTTGCCTTGTTGCTAAGCTATATAAAAGCAAGGAAAGTCCTGATTCATCCTCACCTGCAGTCTGAGAATAACCAACTTCCCACATCTACTTCTTTGTTATAAAGCAAGACCAGAGTCCAGAGGCCGTCTCGTGCAGTCTGACATTGAACAAGGCTAGTACCAGGAGAAAGAGCAAGTTGCAGGGAAGTCACATTACCTTCTGGTAATGGTGATGGCAGCTGTGGGCATCCCTGTCAGAACCTGTTCCTTTCTGCCTGGCTTGTTCACCAGTCACCTATGTTTTTCTGGATTCATTTTTAACAGTTCTACTCCCACTGCCACTGTTGGTGAAATGCTCATGAGAGCAGCCATAGCTGAGTGCTGCTCTTTCTGAAAGATGCAACCAGAAACACTGAATGAATAAATACACGGATGGAATAAACACAGGGTTTTTTATAGCCGTTAGATCTTTTTCTCTTTCCAACTCTGCAAGAGATAAACGTCTCAGTGATTCACAAGATATCCACCCCTTTGCTGCTGGTTTGTTCACTTGGACGTGTTGCTGACACAATGGTCCAGACTGTCTTGTTGCTAGCAATGTTATATTTGTACATATATATATATATATATATATATATATATATATTTGTATGTTGGTCCTTGTGTTCATTTCAAGATATGCTGGTAGAGGGATCTGGGAAATGCATATCTGCTCTATAGAAATTATTTTCTTAATGTTTTATATATATAAGATACATATATATCTGACATGTCTAGTTATAATATTTATATGTAATCTTAGCCTTATTTATATAAAGTATAAATAAATATCAGCCCATACAATATGAATAAAATCTGTATGCAAATTTTATATACATGTATACAATGTATATGTGTATAATTTTGTAGATATGCACACAAATCTACGTATACAGTTATATCTAGATCATTTGCTTCTCACAGTCTGGATAGGTATCCTAAAGTGTAAATGCCAGCTAAGGAGCCCACAGGGAACAAAAGGCATCAAATTATAGAACTCCAGCACCCATCCAAATTCTGTGTCTGCTCCTGATCCAAAACACCAGAAACTGAGGATTTAATGCTAGTTTAGAATCTGAATATCAAGACAGAAGCTAGCTGACAACATATCACAGGTCTATAATCAAATTCAGCTTTGCAAACAGGCTAAATCTCTGTTGCAATCCAAACATCTTGGCTTCAAAACACATCCCTTTCCCATGATGTGGTTGTGTATACTGGGCAAAAAAATGACAAAATAAAACCAGTCAATTAACCTTTCTACCTTAAGCTTGGCTGTCTCTACAGCTTCCTCCTAGAGTTGCCCTGTCCTCCTTCCCTGCTTGAATGAATCAGCAGAATTCCTTAAGAAGGGGTGGAGGAGTCTAGCCTTTGCTGATACAGTGAGTCAGCAGGATGTGCTGACCTCTTAGTCAATGAAAATTAGGGAAAAAACACCCACCAAACTTCATCAGGAGGAGCAACATTTGAAAATAGAGGTTTTATCCTCCGCAATTCAGTTAACTGCAGCACTGTCACCAGTCAACAAACGTTAATCCTCATATTTATAAACACTTCTGCATCCAAAATCCCTTTTCCATCAGATCCGTCCCCGACGCACATTGCTGGAGGGGGGAGGTGCTGTCACACTGCCTTGTAGCTTCTAAAGGTCAATGGGCTTGCAGCTCTTTTGCAGGCTAAGTAAACGGATGTCTTTTGGGGAAGTTGTGTCTGAATAACTGCCTTCAATTCAGCAGGGACAAGGGCTAAACGGAGGGAATCCAGAATTGCATGGAGAGCACTACATGAGAAAATACCTGAACACAGAACGATCATTGCTGCTGGTGCTTGGCAAAATATGACAAGCATCACAAAACCAGTATTACTGGCAATGGAAGGGCTTGTATGTGGAGTGCAGCTTTAGCACTTTAAAGGAGTACAAAACGTCTCTGATTAAAACATGGAGATAAATTCTTTTTAAAGATGGTTTTGATGTACAGTAATAAATCAAAATCAGCCTCTGACATGTTGTGAAGACAAGTTACCTTTCTGATTCTTTAGTTTTTAACTCTTATGGTTTCAGTTATCAGGTGTACTTTTAGAGATAACTAAAGGTCCTCCTATATCATCTTATACAAGTCCTTCACACAGTCTACGCAGAAAGAGATGAATGTTAGATATTGGCATGAGTCTGGGGTTTGACTATTTAAAAGCTAATTTTTGGATCTGGGATGATTTTGACATGTAAAAGACAAATCCTTGCACTAAGGAGCTAAGGTGTAGGGCCAGCACTTTGGGGCAATCCTGAGAAGGGTGTGGGACAATCTTTTTCCCCAGAAGGAAAACTAGAAGCCTCCACATTTTTCCCAATAGCCTACCATTGGAAAAAAGTACCAGTTTGGTATGGGGATGCAGCTCAACCACAGACGGTAGTGAAGTGGGCTGGTCTCAGCCTGTTGATTACCTTGGTGAGCTGCCATGAAGTGCCCGATATTTGGTTAAAAATGTCCTTCATATAAAAGAAAAAAAGGCCATGATCCCTTTGCATCCCTCCTGATTTTCTCTGTGTACTCATAAAGAAAACTTCGAGATGTAGTCCTGAAACTATAAACTAAACTTAAGTTGCAGTTTTCCCAGTGGAACTTCCACAGTTTATTTCCACTGGACACATGTCTGTGATATCCAAGCACAGTCACTCAGGTGCTAAATCACTGACAGCTCAGTTCCCACTGCAGCTCCTGAAGATGTCTTTTCATTTGTTAGCTCTTGGCTTTCAGTACTGCTGCATTCAATTTCTTCTTTGTGTAAGCATCACTTGTCCCCTCATGTTACCCACCTTCCCTCTCTTCACATCACCCTTGATATGATAGATATTGTCCAAACATGTATGAATACCTAGATTTTGCCCTTTAGAGCTTCATCAAGAAAAATGCCAAATACTAATAACATCAGATTCTGGAGAATAAGCAGTCTTTTCACCCATTTCAAAGTTGCTGCCTCCCACGCTTAGAGATTTGATACAGAGCTCTTCAGCAGTAAGCAGAGATGAATCGCCTAGCAAACATATTCTTTTGTATGGAAACATCATCAGTATAGAAGTTTCTTCTCCCAAAGGACCCCAAAATCCCCAATCAATCACAAAGGCGAAGTTCTGCCAACACTACTGTGTTGCCACCTTTGAAGTCAGCATCAGCAGCCACATGTTGTAGATGTGAAGGAAAGCTTTCTGTTCAAACGCCAACGTCAGTAAAGACTCAGAGGCACAGGCTGTAATTTCCAAGGTGGCTCTGCCTCGGGATAGTAAGGCTTAAGCTCACATCTTAAGAAGAGTTAGGTTCAGAACTGACATGCAGAGAAGCAGAGGAGCTAATCCCTTTCTCTAAGACACAACCCACACTCCAGAGATGTACATCTACCTTCTCTCCTGTTGGGCAGAGGACTCTACATGTGTGTGCCTCTGGCAATGAGGCACTGGAAGGAGTATGACAATTAGTTGGCAGTGGAATTATACATGTGTATATTTAACCCTCTTATTACCCCAGCCTCCTTATCTCTCTTCCTCTTGTGCAGGGATTTCAGGCAGGTATCTGCATTCCCAGCAAATTGGCATCGTGTCCCTGGCCTGCCTTGTGCCTTTGCAAGTCTCATTACCTTTTGGAAACAGCTTGCTCTCAATTCGCTTTGCTCCAATGCAATCAGTTCAGCCAGATGGAAACGGCTTTGAAATTTACCTTTTCAAATCTCGGCTTCATATTTCTCCTTTGATGTTTCTTGTCAGGTTTTCCAGTTGTCCTCGCCTCTCTCAGCTTGCCACAGCTCCTTCTCTCCAGGCTGTGCTTTCCCCGGGCTTCTGACTCTCTGAGCATCCTCACTTGCAAAGGCATTTCTGTCACGGGGGGACTGTCACTGGAGCACTAATTCGCAATGCTGCCAACAACAATGTGTGTCACACTCAGCAGCTGTGTCAGAGCTGAACGGCCACTGAAAAAAAAAAACCACAGAAATGTTGACAAGCTTTTGAGGCTGCGGGAAGTTACAGTTGTTTGAGTAGTCAAGTAAGGTGGAGGAACACACGATGAACAGTGTCCACAGAGCAACAGCTGGGAGGGCGTGGACTCAGTCTGCAAACTCTTGTATGGGTCAAGCAGATGTGAAAGTCACCTTGGGACTCCAGGTGCAGTCAAACTTAACAGCTGGTCCTGATTCAGACTTTTTGCTTTCTCTCTGTCTTTCGTATGCATTTAAGGGAACAGTCCTCAAAGGAGCTGTTCTTTTTATTACTTATTACATTGGATCCATGCTCCGAAGATTCCACCCTGACTGTAAAGTTTATAGCACATCAGTGCAAGAAGTAAATGGATGGTACTCCAACCTGCTTTTAAGGCATCAGGCAAGGCCCTGATGTCCTCTCATTCATACACAGTCGCTGGGTACAGTGTTTTTTATAAAGTATCTGTAAGACTGTTTCCCAAATATATACATATATATAAAATATTTATATAATATACTTGTTAGGAGGAGTGTTTCCACAGCCTGGCACATGATTCTTGCTTTGCCCCATCTTTTACTTCACAGTCAGCTACCACAGTTCATGTTTAAAATGAAGCTCTCCAGGACTGGGGAAGGCAAGCAAGACGTCTCCAGAATGCTATCTTAATCAAGTCCACCAAATATTCTGGGACAAATAAATGAATGTTAATAAATTTTTAACCTTGCTGCTGCAAATCAGTGCTACATACTTCAAAAGCTGCTCCAGAATCAGTTGCATAGTCTAACAAATATGTTCATGTACAAGCAGCCCAAGTAAAACAAACCATTCTTCAAAAAAAGAACCTGAATCTTAATCAACAAAAGTGGCTTAACTAGCTTGCACAACAGCTGAAAATGAAAAGCTTCCAAAATTTTCTGGTCCTCCACCTACACACACCTAATATCACCAAGCAGAATGTGAGAACCTGTTAAAACAGGCTCCTGTGATGTTGAACTCACCAGAGTAAAGTGTTGAAAGCACAAACATGAGCAAATTCCTATTTATCAAAGTACAGCTTCCCTCTCTTGCATGGTCCTGGTGGCAGGTTTTTTCCTTCCCTTAGATCTGCCATTCTGTGCTACAACCTCCGCAGCAAAGAGTAAATTTGGAACACAAATCTGGATTGTCAAAATGAAAGCATGAAGAAGGGAAATTATTATTTTATCCCTACCTCCCTGCTCAGACTCTTCTCCCTGTGCTAAGTACAATCTATGGCATTTGAACCTGGGACTGAACATGTGGGCTGGGAATGAGAATATCCTGAATTGCTTTACACATTTCCAGTTCTGTATTATTGCTTAGATCCAACTGGATTTCCACTGAGGCTGCAGCTGTAGTGCCAGCAGAGTTGCCAAATCCTTCCAACATCTTTTGCTTGTTTCTAGGCATCCCTGTGAAGGCCCTGGTGAAAAATGTGTGATAGTATTCAATAAAAGACCTTTCTGCAAAGCATAAAACTCTCCATCATCTTCACTAGGGTTTGGGCACGAAGGATATCACCCTAGCTGGTATATAGTGCAAAGACCCAGCTGAAGTTTATGAAATTTCATGACACAAAGCACTAATTGATCTGTCTGCAAAGTAGGACTAGATCTGCTTCTGGTATTTCTTGACTCCCTTCACTGCCAAGGGTTCCCTAAGTAAAATCTTAGGGTTGTTAAACATAACCTTTTCCTGGTGAAGATGATAGAGTTTTATATCCTCCAGGGATTCTTTTCCATCAGATAAATTATTTGGATTGCAGCTTTTTGCCTTTGTAGCATTAAAAAAAGATAAAGGTTTTCGTTTTCCCAGGTTTGATTCACCTCTTACTAAACTTGGTAGAAATCATATGAAACCACAGAAACAGCTTAAAAAAGTTGCTGTGGGAGACTAACCGGTTCCTAAAGTTTAAATGGAAAGAGCTAGAAAGGACAAGAATGAAAAACTGTGACCTTTTCTAGTTGTGATTGCTGTTACATATGTTACCCATATTGAAATTCAACATGAAACCCAGTGATCTGAAACAAACCGTAGCCCAAAGTGATACGGCACATACAGAAAGAAATCTCCACTCTGTAATCCATTATCAGGTAGCCAGCATGGGAACACTTCCTACTGCCACTTCGGGGATAGGAATGCTTGACTGTGTTAAAATAATTGCTGAGTTTGCTCCTGCTGGCTCCTTTCAGGCCTCCTAAGGCAATCTCTGCTCAAACACACTTGAGGCAAAGAGATTATATAGTAAGCTTTTTCTTTTTAACGTCTAATACTCTGAATAACACAGTCCACTCTAATTATCTCTGTAAACATCCAGCAGGCAAGCAAGCAACAGAAATAACCAGTGAGCAATGTAGCAATCCACTGCTACAGGGCAAATATTTTGAAGCATTTGCCCGAGTGATGGTATTACAGTAATACAGCACGGTGTAAACTGCAGTCGCCCCTTTCCTCGATACTCTAGCGAAATGACAAATCTTCCAGGTGACTCACTGGCAGCAAGATGCACACTCATGCACCAAGTCTGCATTTGGATGGAGACACTCAGAGTGTGGACTTTCTAGCATGACATTATCAAGCTGTGAAAATATTTCCAAGCAAATATTTGGACTTTTTTTTTGCTGATGATCAGCCCAATGTTTCTCAGGCAGAGACATGCTTCCTCTGTCCTTTTTTTTTCCTAGGAATCTCAATCCTGTGCATCTGGCACAAAAGTACTTTTATACCAATCCTATTATTTTTAGCATTGCCAGTGAGGTAGGCAGTCATCAAACTCGGGCTTCAAACAGACACAATTCTCTTGCCCAAGTTTTTGAGTATTTAGTTTTGAGAGGAAAAACTGCAGATAACTCTTCATTTATGAGCACTTAAATTTCCACAATGCAAAATATTCTAGAATTACTTCAGGCCTGGTGAGCAATGAGAAATCAAGTTTTCCAGTTATGAACTATTTCCAAGAAGAATACTCTCCTGTTTGAGGAGATACCTGAGGGTCTGATACAGCATTTCTTCCAGTCTAAAGTCAACTCAATTTTTAAGACCAAATTAACAAAACTGTTTTACAGTTTCAAAGGTTTTAATAGTCTCTTTGTTTCACAACATGTAGCACTCTCCAAGACAGAACTGCTGCCCAGAGCATCTTGTGGGAGGAGAATCATCACAGCCAAAGTCCAGAAAAGTGCTGCAGTTTGTCCCTGTTTCAGTAACACTGGAAATCCTCCCTGGAGCCGAGATTATAAGAGCCCATCCCAAATAAACTAAACTGAGGGAAGGAGGATAGGGAGGTGAGTAAAGAAGATATATGTAGGTAGAAGAAACATTTTGTTAGTGTCAGTTTAAAGGAAAAAAATAATTGTAACTGCTGTTTGTGTCCTTCTTTGAGCCTTTCCCTTTTTATAGCAAGGAATAAGGGAAAAAATCTCAGTTTCCTCATTACTAAAACTGTCTTTGTTTCAGAAAAGACATCCTTTAACCTAGTTTGCTAGTAACTACAAATATTATCTTTTCTTAATTTTCAGACATGTTAATAATTTAGTGAAGTTCTTATTTCAGTTTCTAAGGTAACCACACTTCCAGTTCCCTTATAATATCTCAGCTTGTCAGCTCTCTTGAGACAGGATCCCATAGTGCAGCCTCTCTTAATTGGGCCTTAGCTAAACCCCCTTGCAACTCTTAGCAAGCCTGACTCAAAGTGAGTATCTGCCACCATTGTGCAAGCCCTCCAGCTCTCATGAAGTTATGAACTATTCATCCAGAATAAAATAATTTAATAGGAAACATGTCTTAACAAACCAGCCACGCAATGCACCTACTTGGTGGTCATCCATCTTCCAACATGGTTATCCAGTCAGACTTTGTGTGCTTTTAGACCTCTGAAGCATTTGTCCTTGTTAGTCATAGTGAGTTTTAGAAGACATCTCTGTCCCCAGTTAGGACTATTACTTTTTATAAATTGTTGAAGCTTCCTTTGGTTTGACTTTAAGCCTTAGCAGTCTGCGTGGTAGCTTCCCTGGAGAATGGGGTTCAAATATCTTCCACCTGAAGTTGTTTCAAAGTCGAAAACAGTATTATTTACCTCTGCATCTTTTTTTTTGTTTTGAAGGAAACATCTCATGTCTTTTTTATCTGGGAACACAGATACTGACAAGAACTTGAAGTTAGTTAGGAAACATTTCTAACATTTATAAAGTTAATGCAATCTTCTTTAAATACTCCATATCTTGAAAGCATCTGTCACAAGCCTTTTTTGGCTTCCTTCATCCCTTTAACATCAACAGAGTCTGCCACACCCCCGAAGCCATCTGTGTATCTCGTGTAAAGCTCCTACAAGGGCTTTTGTTTCCCTTGACCACCTACATCCCACAAATGGAAAACATCACTTTTATTTTTCTCCCTTAAGCCTCCACATTATCACCCCCATTGTGGGGGAAGAGAGTCAACAAACCCATTTGGTCTCAGCCTGCAGAGAAGGGGTGCCTTCCAGCAGCCACGTGCAGTGGAAATGGTGGAGGGTAGGTAGCTGTAGGGCACTGGTGTCTGAGGATTAAAAGAAGTGTGTGAATAGACTGCTACGGCAGGTTGGAGAACTGGGGTCATGCCACTGTCCAGGTCTAAAGTCACAACCAAATCACTCTTTGAGGATGCCACTCCACATTGATATTTTAACATTAAACTGAAGTAACCCTGAAAAGCAAAACTATCATCTGTTTAAGAAGGTAGTTTACTTTCCCTCTGCTAGAGGTATGATCAAAAGAGTGATTCATTTGTTTTTGCTGAATCTCAGTTTTATTCCACTGCATTTTTCTTGGATGCAGAAAATAAATCTGATCTGCATTGTCACTCAGAACTAGAACCAAAACTTTCTCTGAGATTTGTAAAGGTTTCAAATCTTATTTCCAACCCACTTTTATGGGTTATTTCTAAACTTAAAGGACCCATTCAGCAGCAAATCTATGATTCAAAAATACATGAAAAAGACTGGGAGGACCTCATACTGGTTTGCAAACTCATGAAATTTAGTGCCAGTGAGAACCAGACCTATGTGACCCCATGGTTCAAGACCCACTGGAGTCAGCCAGGCCTTTCCCACTAGCCTCAATAGCTCTTTTCTTTGCAATTTTTAGATAAGGTTGAGGGAAATAACTAAAACACTGGATTTCTTAGCCAGCTTTTTGTCAGTTTGACCATTATGGATTCTGGATTTCAAATTGAGGATTATAGGCAGAAAGAGGAGACCTGAAATCACTAAAAAAAAAAGGTATGACTGTGATTGAGATATTTATTGTCTGGTTCTTTGAGGTGAGATATTAAGACATGGTTTAGAAGTAACTAGATCCAAGCCAGCACCACCTCCAATTTTCCCTTTTTTTGTCCCTTAGGCTGCGAAGGCTTTTGGCACCACTGCTGCTCCAGATCTGGCGCTCCCTGGAGCATGGCAGCTGCTCAGCAAAGAAGCAGCCACTAGAGAGCATGACGAGACCACTAACCTCTCTGTGTTTGATCTAGATTAGGACTGGAACCAGGTCTCCTGAGGTAGAAGGCTGGTGCTCTAAAGCATCTTTATGACTGAGCCCTATACATAAAGACTAAAAAAACAACACAAATATATATCTTCAAGGGCAAACTAAAAGGGCATTGACCTTCAAGCTCAGTGTATTGAATAAAAGACAGCAATGAAACTCTCTCATCTCTACTGGGCCTTTCATATGAAAATTATATATAAATGTGCATTATACATGTATTTGGACTCAATGGAAAATCTTCAGTATGGAGTACTTATAAATATTTATGTGTTGTTGGTAAGCCTCTGAACATCACTGCTTTATGGTTATTTCTTCTTTGTAAGGCAGCCTACAAGACTGGGAAAAAAAAAAAAGGCATATAAATGGAAGAAGTGTACATGTTTAGTATATTTGGAAGACAAAAGTAAAGCTAAGAATGAGTAAGCTTTACAAACATGACAGGGGAGTTGGAACTAGATGATCTTTAAGATCCCTTCCAACCCAAACCGTTCTATGATTCTATGACTCCATGATTTAAATAATTCTATAGAAGTTTACTATAGCAAAAGGAGAAATGTGAGACGTTTGGAATGACTTAAAGAGCTCTAGAGTTTTTACAATTATCTCTCTGGGATCATCTATAAATCAATATCTGAAATGAGTTGAGGTTTGTAATTTACTTCCTACTAGGCCAGTGATTACTACTACGAAACAGAAGAACTTGCAAATTGGGTGCATTATTCAAGGATAGAACAGAGTAGGAAGAAAGAAATTTCCTTCCCACTGTGGGAAGAGCTGTCTTTTCCAGCAGTGAGGATATGGACTGTGTGTCACTTATATGATAGGGTTTTCTATGGGTTAAATCTTGACTGTTTTTTTAAGGGAAAAGATAGTTTCAAGGATGGCTCTGTACTGAACTTGGTACCAGGGAACACCCACCAGTGGGCACCAGAATGGCCCCAGATCCATCTCTCATCAGAGCTGGTGTCTCCACAGTGTGTTTCACGGCAGTGTTCCAATAAACAGCATCAGGTGGAAAATGAAGATGTAGGAAAAATGCAGAACAAAAAACCCCAAACCCAACCCCCTGCCCCAGCCATTCCCCCAAACTAGAAATGGATAACACTGAATCCAGGTTATAATCCATAGTTTATGGTGGTGAAGGAGGTGCATTTCCAACAAACAGCAAACTATTGTGTTCAGCCTGTGTAGTTAACACCAACAGAATACGGTGTTGCCCTCTTGTAAAAAACAGTGGGAAGTGTTTCAATATTCTTGCATACCAACTAATTTTCCCTCTGAGCTCTCACCTATTCCAAATACTCATGTTTTGTTTCTGTACAATATTGAGTTTAAAATCTGTTGTCTCTCTATGTATAACAAGCCTCCTACTCCATTTCTGTACTTGAGGACCAGGGCACAGTGGTATGCTTTGTAAACTTTCTCTGTTATTTCCTCGGCATGGCTCAGCTTCTCCTCTGAAGGAGCTTTTAGGCTATTCCCCAAATCACAAAGGCTCTCCAGCATCCAGGATAAAGAGGGAGTAATCACTTGTTTTCTGCGCATTGTATTGAACGAGAAAGCTCGGAATTTGATCAACTTAAGGGATATTGAGTCAGGAGACAAGATTCTTATTGACAAGTACAATGAACTTTATTTCTGTTGTGCATTATCAATTATAATCAGGTATAAACCAGTTTAAACTATTAACCACAAAGCCAAGGGCAGGACCTCTACAGCCAATCAAACAGAAGACAAAACCAAAGTACTCCCATGGCCTCATGCCACATGATGGTCTAGAAATCACTTTTGGAAGTTTCATAGAGAATTAAATTTTTAGTGTGATTTTTTTTTAATATAGTGGGTTAAGTGTTTAGCCAGGCAAATGCTGGATGACAGGAAAAAGAAAGGAGAACGCTCTCTGAAGAAAGGAAAGGACAGATCAGTGGCTATCAGAAGTAAATGTGCATTAATGGGAAGAAAAATGTGCTGAATGGTTGATGCCACCCCACTTGCACATAGAACCACAGAATCAGAATAGTTTGGGTTGGAAGGAACCTTTAAAGATCATCTAGACCAACCCCCCTTCCATGGGCAGGGACACCTTCCACTAGATCAGGCTGCTCCGAGCCCTGTCCAACCTGGCCTTGAATGTTTCCAGGGATGGGGTATCTACCACGTCTGTGGGCAACCTGTTCCAATGTTTCACCGTCCTCCTTGTAAAAAAATTCTTCTTTATATCTAGTCTAAAACTTCCCTCTTTTAGTTTAAAAGCATTAACCCTTGTCTTATCACAACAAGACTTACTAAAAAGTCTTTCCCCACCTTTCTTATATGCCCCCTTTAGTTACTGAAAGGCCATGATGAGGTGTCCCCAAAGCCTTTTCTTCTCCAGGCTGAACCTGGCTCCAACCTCCTGATCATTTTTGTCGCCTACTCTGGACCTGCTTTAGCAGGTCCATGTCTTTCCTGAGCTGAGGACTGTGGCAGGTGCAACCACCCAATGAAAATAGGGCTTCCTGGCTGCTGAAGTGCAGCAGCTCCTGGCTGCCTTTGCTCTCAGGGTTTCACGGTATTTGGGGCCTTTGGTCAATGGAAGCCGCTATTGACCACAGGTCAGATTGGGCCTGGGTATAAATGGAGTCCCCAGGGGGAGCCATTTTGAGCTCGTCCTCTGGAGCAGCACACTGGGGTCAAGGACTCTCCCATTGGGTCGGGACATGGCCCGAGGAAACTCCTTAAGGTTACTTGGGTTGGGATGCTGCCCTCAGAAGTTCCTCATGATTGAGAGCCCTCACTTGTTTAGGGAGTGATAGAGTGTTTTGCTTTTCATTAAACCCTGGAAAGTGGTGCTTTGTTCTTCCTTTTCTGTTGTTGTTAAACCCTAGGAAGTAGTTATAGTCTCCTCTTATAGAAATTCAAACCTGTAATTGAATAGTTGTGGAGGGCTAGTTAACTGTGTTGACAATAAATTTTTAATTTCTGGTGGTTGGTTGTTCATTTGAGAGCCTCCATAACAAAGATGCCAGAGCTGGATGCAGTACTCCTGGTGGGGTCTCATGACAGCAGAGTAAAGGAAGAGAATCACCTCCGTCACACTGCTGGCCACATTTCTTATGATGCACTCCAGGATATGGATGGCTTTTCTGGCCTGCAAGCACACATTACTGTCTCTTATTCAGCTTTTCATCCACCAGTACCGCCAAGTCCTTCTCCACAGGGCTACTCTTAATCTACTCATCCCCCAGCCTGTATTGATACCACGGGGTGCCCTGACCCATGTGCAGAAGCTTGCACTTGGCCTTGTTGATCATGAGGTTTGCATGGACCCACTTCTTAAGCTTGTCCAGGTCCCTCTGGATGGCATCATCCCTCAGGCATGTCAACCACACCACTCATCTTGGTGTCATCTGCAAACTTGCTGAGGGTGCACTAAATCCCACTGTCTGTGTCACTGATGAAGGCATTAGACAGTGCTGGTCCCAGCACAAACTCCTGAGTGATACAACTTATTACCAATCTCCATCTGGACATTGAGCCATTGATCACTACCCTCCAGATGCAACTATCCAACCAATTCCTCATCCACTGAAGAGTTCACCCATCAAACCCATCTCTCTCCAATTTAAAGAAAAGAATGTTGTGGGGGACTGTGTCAAAGGCCTTACAGAAGTCCAGATAGATAGACAATGTTCTTTGACCTTTCTTTTCTGGCTGACATACCTGTAGAAGCCCTTCTTATTAGTCTTTGCATCCCTTGCCAAGTTGAGCTCCATCCACACCTTGGCCTTCCTAACACCATCTCTACACAACTGGGCAGCATTTACACCCTTCCCAGGACACCTGTCCCTGCTTCCACTGCCTGTGCATTTCCTTCCTGCCCTTTAGTCTGACCAGCAGGTCTCAACTCAGCCATGCTGGTCTCCTGCCTTCTTTGCCTGATTTCTTACACCTGGGGATCAGGAGTTCTTGCACTCTATGGAAAGTGTCCTTAAAGATTTGCCAGCTCTGTTCTGCTCCCTTGTCCCTGAGGGCAGTTTCCCAGGGGGTCCTATTGACTAACTCCTTGAAGAGCTGCAAGTTTGCTTTCCTAAAATTCAGGGTCCTGACTTCACTCTTCGTCTGACCCATATTCCTCAGGACTGCAACTCCACTAGTGCATTATCACTGCAGCCCAGGCTGCCCCTAATCCTGACGTCACTGATTAGGTCACCAGTGCAAGTGACCATCATGTCCAGTATCGCACCTGCTCTGGTGGGACTGTCTACTACCTGGCTTAAGAATTTATCCTCAGTATGTACCAGGACTCTCCTGGATTTCCTACAGCTTGTCATATTATTTTTCCAGCAGATATTGAGGTGGTTGAAGTCCCCAGCAGGATGAGAGCCTGCAAGCGCGATGCCTCCTGTAGCTGGAGTAAGAAGGCTTCATCAATAGGCTCCCCTTGATTGGGTGGCCTCTAGTAGACACCAACTACAGGGTTCCCTTTGTTGCATTGGTCTCTAATTCTTACCCATAAGATTTCAACTTGCTCATGGCTATTCAGAGCCTATTTACATATGGACGGTTTGTGGAATGACTGTGCCTCTCTGCCAACAGGCACTCTTCTGACCAGATTGAAGTACTGGGGCTAAAGCCACAATGAGAGAGGGCGCTGTCCTGCAAAGCTGGATGCTGCAGCAGTGTTAGTAGATGTGGAGGATGCTTGCTCATTACTGTGATGGTAAGGCAGGCTGTAGGTATGGTAGAACTACTTGTGGCAGAAATTATCATCTGTTATAAATGTTATGAACAGTGTTACCATAGTGAGAGTGCAATGTGATGCCTTGGGTAGTGGAGCTGGCAGTTGTCCTGAGTAGGAGGCTGGTACTGCTATACAGGGAGATGATGGATTAGATCCTGCCTGTCATGAGCATTTAGGAGAGCCTAGGTGTGTCATATTGACACAGCAATTTAAGCTTTGCTTCTTGAAGTAAGATCTGGAAGACTAGTAAATGTGTGTTATTTCCTGCCATCCTGTCAATGAGAGTCTAGTAGGGCACATAGTGAGCCAAGTATACTTGAGACAACAAGCAGGATGTTTGCTAGAGAATCCCTGGGACCAGACAGGGAGGACATTGGCTTTATTTTCTTGGAAGTATAGCTACAACAGAGTCTGGGTTTGCACAGATAGGGTGTACTTTGTGTTCACTTGACATTGGTAAACATAAACAAAACAGGAGAGGCAGACCACAAAAAAATTGGAAATCCTGACATCCCAAGAAGTCTGCACTGGAGGTATGAAGTGCAAAATAATGATGAGAATGCTTCATAAGTCATCCCATCCAAGTCAGTCTTGGGAAACCAAGTTTGAACAGAAAGAAGAAGCAGTTATATCCTTTAGCTTTCAGTGGGAAGAACACAGTTGCCACAATCCTAATCTTCTCCAGTAAAGAATGAATGAGAGTTGTGAGCTGCAAACATCTTATTCCCCAGAAAGAACATATTTTATCTTACATGATTTAGCTATTATTAGGAGAAACAGAGATATTTAAGAAGTACATAAGTTTTACTTTATGTAGAGGATTGTGTGTGTGTATGTATGTGTGAGAGCAAACGTGCTTGAAAGAAAGAAAGGGTGAGTGTGGAGAGTGCACAAGGGGTCTCCATCATGCAAAGGTGGGAGTGTAAGTGTGTGTGAATGTGTGTGCCAATGAGAGAGAGTGAGGAAGCTAGGAAAGGAGAAAAAGATCAGGAAAATTATATAGCTATTCACAGCTAGGAATTTTAATGATGCTACTCTTACAAGATTGGTTCATTTTAAAGACTCACTAAGTTGGGCTATTTGCTGCCATTTTGTGCCAGCTGTCCAGAAATAATGGAATTGAAAATCTGAAAAAGTGATGTCTAAGAAATTGTTGGATTTGTAAAAAGTGATGCTGGGGAATTTTGTGGTGATTATTTTATTGGTTTGGATGGAAACTGATGTCCACTCCATTGAAAATGTGAATTTTGGCATTTTTGTCCTGTCTCCATTTTGGGTTCTGTCATCTTGAATTGACACATTTGGCTTGTCACACTGAGCATTTTGTGAACTCAGTATTAATCTCCAGCCCTCTGAACATCCACCTTCATGGAAGTTGAAGGTCACTGCCTCTTATCCTTGATTTTTACTATAGGTCAAAGTCTTGTCCTGAATCAAATTCACAGTACACTACAGTACACTGACCTGCTTTATTTCGACCCTGGAGCATTGAGATTATAGCGTATCCTGGAATTGTTGTCCATCTGGAAAGTCAAATCCACCAGAGAGAATAGGAGCCTGAAGCATTCAAAGTGAAACTCCTGTTAGGCTCTCCAGCTGTCAAGGAAGCTGATCAATGTTGGACCATGTTGGAACAACATGTTTTGACATTTCCAAAGCGTATTTTAATTGCATGTTCTTTAATACACACACACACACACACACACACACACACACACACACAATCAGATCTATTAATTACTGTTGGCTCAATTGAGGCTAAAAACAAATGTGTAACTATTTAAATGTATCTTCTAACCAGTTCTAACCAGCGTTGGATAACATGAAATGTTCTATCATCATATTGTTCACTCTGCTTTGTATAATTTTTAATAAGCCTCAGGAAGACCTGGATAGGCCAGAAGAGTGGAGGAACAGAAACCTTCTCAAATTCAACAAGTATAAGGTCTTGCACCTGGGAAAAAATAATCCAGGAGTGCAGCATATGCTGGGATCTACCTGGCTGGGGAGCAGCTCTGTGGAAAGGGATGTGGGCACTTGGTGCACAACAAGTTCAACATGAGTGAACAGGGTGCTGCTGTGGCAAAGAAAGCCACTGGGATGCTGGGTTACATCAACAAGGGCATCAGCAGCAGAGATAAAGAAGTCATTATCCCACTCAGTGCTTGTCAGGCCACACCTGGAATACTGTCTTCAGTTTTGGTCCCTGCTATACAAAAAAATGTGGGCAGGCTGGAGAGGGTCCAGAGGAGGGCCACAAATATAATCAAGGGACAGGGAAGCCTGACATGTGAGGAAAGGCTGATAGGGTTGGGTGTGTTCAGTTTTGAGAAGAGAAGGCTTAGGGGACCTTATCACCATGTTCCAGGATTTAAAGGGTGGCTACAGAGAAGATGGAGAGTCCATTTTTTACAAGGAGTCACATGGAAAAGATGAGGGGTAATGGGTACAAGTTACTCCTGGGGAGATTCTGACTGGACACAAGAGAAAAATTTTTCACAGTGAGAACAATCAGTCAGTGGAACAATCTCCCCAGGGAAGTGCTGGATTCCCCAATATTGGACATTTTTAAAGATTCATCTGGACAGGGTGCTGGGCCATCTTGTCTAGACCGTTGGACCAGATGATCCTTGAGATTCCCTTCAAACCTGATATTCTGTGACTCTATGATAATTCTATGATAGTTTCTTTGGGGCAGACAGCAATGGAAAAAATCATGACGGATCAGTACCCTTCCTCCTCATGTGCATGAATCAGCCATCAACCATAAAGAAGTT
>NW_020799095.1:144526835-144561368 GCF_003259725.1 Athene cunicularia | reverse complement strand
TTTTTTATTTTTATTAATTTATTTTTCAAATGGTGTATGTAGGTCTACTTGTTTGAATTCTCCATTCAGTTGTCAAGTTTTTCTTCATAATGAGGAAGAAAAAATGTTTTGTTTTCTTTTATTTTGTCCTGTTATGTTTCATATCCAAGAACAATTATATATATCAGGAGAGAACATTACTGTCAGAACTGGATGAAGTGTAACCTGGTGCAGTTTGCTGACAATAGCAAACTGAATGGGGAAGTGGAGACTCTGGAAGGGAGAGTCACCCTGCAGGAAGACCTGGATAGGCCAGAAGAGTGGAGGAACAGAAACCTTCTCAAATTCAACAAGTATAAGGTCTTGCACCTGGGAAAAAATAATCCAGGAGTGCAGCATATGCTGGGATCTACCTGGCTGGGGAGCAGCTCTGTGGAAAGGGATGTGGGCACCTGGTGCACAACAAGTTCAACATGAGTGAACAGGGTGCTGCTGTGGCAAAGAAAGCCACTGGGATGCTGGGTTACATCAACAAGGGCATCAGCAGCAGAGATAAAGAAGTCATTATCCCACTCTACTCAGTGCTTGTCAGGCCACACCTGGAATACTGTCTTCAGTTTTGGTCCCTGCTATACAAAAAAGACATGGACAGGCTGGAGAGGGTCCAGAGGAGGGCCACAAGGGACAGGGAAGCCTGACATGTGAGGAAAGGCTGAGAGAATCAGGTTTGTTCAGCCTTGAGAAGAGAAGGATTTGGGTACCTAATAATCATGTTCCAGGATTTAAAGGGTGGATACAAAGAAGATGGAGACTCCCTGTGTAGGAGTCACATGGAAAGATGAGGGGTAATGGGTACAAGTTACTCCTGGGGAGACTTTGACTGGACACAAAAGGAAAAATTTTCACAGTAATAACAATCAGTCAGTGGAATAATCTCCCCAGGGAAGTGCTGGATTCCCCAATATTGGACATTTTTAAAGATTCATCTGGACAGGGTGCTGGGCCATCTTGTCTAGACCGTGCTTTTGCCAAGACAGGTTGGACCAGATGATCCTTGAGGTCCTTCCAACCTGATATTCTGTGATTCTATGATTCTATGATCTGGGGCTATTAAAAATATCAGATGAGTGTGTGTGGTAGTCCTGATGACACTGATAAGCTTTATCTGTTGATCAGTGCACTACCAGGTGCAAACCTCTGCTTTCTGATTACCCTCTGAAAGGGACTTTGCAAATAAAGTAGTACTTACAAACAAGAAGATTGAGAGGAAAACGGGAATAACTATAAATTCAATATAGTTATGAGGGCCGTGAAATTTTAAAGCTTTTGTTTCACTAGGAGCTTTTCATTGCTATGAAGCTTTACCAGCCAGTCAAAATCACAAGACAAATCTAGAATCTCACATAAATCTTTAACTAATCTTTAATTAAGGCTGAGTATGTATGCTCAGATGCTTATGAGTAGTTTCTAATCAAACTGGAATATTACAGTCTATTTGCTGAGAACTCTCATGAAGATATACCATTGATCTATCTAGATACTCATTAATTCAGTATGTGATAGGGTTTCCTCCATCTTCCATCATTAGCATTGCTTTACTTCTTAACAGTGTTGCATTGTGGTGTTTCAAATCTGGCAGTGTGATTAAGCAGTAGGAGTATACACCTTGTAACTAATATTTTATTATAATTCTCCTTTCATTTAGTCTCCACCTTAATTAAATTGTAAGCCTGACTCAACAGCTTTCCAAATACATCTTCTGTAGAGGAATGTGGGCTGTTTCCATAGCATAATGAGGAAAATGCAATGTCTGACAGTTTTACTGCTCCTTTTATTTCAGTTGTTGTAAGCAGAGATATCACCTGTGTGGATATTTTATCTTTATAGTGGTCATTGGCCCTGATTTTCCACTCAGTGAAAGATCATGTGCAGTGCAAATCAAGGTCCAATGAAAAGGTGACCATTGGCTGTGTTTCATCACCGTTATGCCATGGTATGAAAAAAGTTTGATGGTAACTGATTTGGGTTTGTGCCATGTGCTTGTGACTGAGGAAAAAAAAGGTAACGGAGTAAAATCCAGCTATACCTTGGCCTGGGCTGGGCTGGCCTCCACACACTTACCAGGTCCCCTGGCTTCTCCTGGATCTCCTGTCAAACCTGAGGCATCAGATTCCTTTTAGCTGACTGTGCAATCCCAGTTATATGAAAACAAGCTGTGGAGGCTCCCATTGCAATAAATGAGGCAGTCAACATCGTCAATGGAATTTAGGAATCGATTTGACCACATGATAATGTGTACTTGAAGATTAGATGAATTGAGACATGCATTTTTTTTTTTTACTCGAAAAAAGGTGACACTTGATTGTAAAGGGTGATTAGAGTGAAGACTTGCTCAGAGGTTCATGCTGATATTTTTGACACCTACATTTTACCAGATAAATCCCACCCCGAATATAAGAGACATCAAGTTTTGTGGCATAGCTAACAATGGAAGCCATTAAGTAACAGTCATGGCCTCCCTCACTCCCCTTCACATGTTCACTTTCATTAACCCACTACCACAACAATATTTCGTAACTGGCTAATTAGACAAATCTCGGGAATCACTTGGCATGGTCCACTACTGTCCAATTTAACTTTGCCCTCAGGAAGGTTCTGTCTGGAACAAAAATAAACTATCAAAGACATTACAGAAATCGATAGCAAACAGCATGGTTGCACTTAACCTTCTCTCTCAGCAACAGAAAAACACATTGGCAAATATATATTCTCTCAATAATTCTCTTTGTAATGATACCACAATAAAATCTAACATAAAGCATACCTCCTGCCTCTTTCAATAACACATCAAAACATCCGGATTTACTGCTATTTCTGTGATGCCAAGACTAGATAAAGTGGAATGTTTGATTGATAACAAAAAATTGAACAGCACATCAAACAGAATTATAATTCTTCAATCCACACACTTTCTCTCATCCCAGTCAATACAGCACACACTGTGAATGTATTAAGAAAGGCAGATGCATTGATCATTGTCAGTCTGACAAAGAAACACCATACTGTTGACATTAAATTGCAGTTACTGTAAAATAGATTGTAATGATTGTAAAATTAATTTTGGAATTTCTATTTCAAAATATTTCAAACTTCACATCTTATTACCTGCTGGTTTGTATTATTATTTAAACAGTAACCAGAGGTGAAATATCAAGCTAAAGGATTTGGTGAAATGCACACATTTTGTTTCCAAACTTAAAAAAAAAAATGCCTCCACTCCCTCCTGAAAGGAAGTAAACAACCACTTTTCATTTGACCTTTTGAAGTCAATTTATAATAACCAAGTGCAATAGCACCTGATAGATGCACACAACATCACAATTATTCAATGATGGATATCAAGATTTGTGAATCTTTCTAAAACATCCTCATAGTGTGTTGGTCAAACTGTTATCTGGAATTCCCCAAATGCCTCTTCAGTAAATATATTGTCTGTGTTGACACAGGACAAAACAGAGTCAATTCTTTTTTCTTGAGATGCACAAATGCCTATTAAATAGATACTTCTTTGGAAGTCTTAAGTGATCAACTTCTTTATGGTTGATGGCTGATTCATGCACATGAGGAGGAAGGGTACTGATCCGTCATGATTTTTTCCATTGCTGTCTGCCCCAAAGAAACTATCATAGAATTATCATAGAGTCACAGAATATCAGGTTTGAAGGGAATCTCAAGGATCATCTGGTCCAACGGTCTAGACAAGATGGCCCAGCACCCTGTCCAGATGAATCTTTAAAAATGTCCAATATTGGGGAATCCAGCACTTCCCTGGGGAGATTGTTCCACTGACTGATTGTTCTCACTGTGAAAAATTTTTCTCTTGTGTCCAGTCAGAATCTCCCCAGGAGTAACTTGTACCCATTACCCCTCATCTTTTCCATGTGACTCCTTGTAAAAAATGGACTCTCCATCTTCTCTGTAGCCACCCTTTAAATCCTGGACCATGCTGATAAGGTCCCCTAAGCCTTCTCTTCTCAAAACTGAACACACCCAACCCTATCAGCCTTTCCTCACATGTCAGGCTTCCCTGTCCCTTGATTATATTTGTGGCCCTCCTCTGGACCCTCTCCAGCCTGCCCACATTTTTTTGTATAGCAGGGACCAAAACTGAAGACAGTATTCCAGGTGTGGCCTGACAAGCACTGAGTAGAGTGGGATAATGACTTCTTTATCTCTGCTGCTGATGCCCTTGTTGATGTAACCCAGCATCCCAGTGGCTTTCTTTGCCACAGCAGCACCCTGTTCACTCATGTTGAACTTGTTGTGCACCAGGTGCCCACATCCCTTTCCACAGAGCTGCTCCCCAGCCAGGTGGATCCCAGCATATGCTGCACTCCTGGATTATTTTTTCCCAGGTGCAAGACCTTATACTTGTTGAATTTGAGAAGGTTTCTGTTCCTCCACTCTTCTGGCCTATCCAGGTCTTCCTGCAGGGTGACTCTCCCTTCCAGAGTCTCCACTTCCCCATTCAGTTTGCTATTGTCAGCAAACTGCACCAGGTTACACTTCATCCAGTTCTGACAGTAATGTTCTCTCCTGATATATATAATTGTTCTTGGATATGAAACATAACAGGACAAAATAAAAGAAAACAAAACATTTTTTCTTCCTCATTATGAAGAAAAACTTGACAACTGAATGGAGAATTCAAACAAGTAGACCTACATACACCATTTGAAAAATAAATTAATAAAAATAAAAAATTTGCAAAGCGTTCCTCTCTTATAGAGCTCTCCCATCACTGTGGATCCTCCTCTGAAAAAGATGATGATTTTATTTGCCAAACTGCACAGAGACAATGCATCACCAGTGTACAGGGGGAAAAATAACAGAAAGGAAAAAGTACTAATATCAACATATCTCAGAGGCTACTAGAAAGATGAAAGACAATGTTATCTCTTTCCAAAAGATCTAGAAGATGGATGATCTAGAGAACAGCATGTAACAAAACTTGATCCCAATTCAGCCTGAATTTCCTGTCCTCATCTCCCATTAGACACATATTACTTCCTACTGTGAAAATAGTGGTCTCCTAACCTGTAGTCAAGAACATGTTTCTGCAACATACCATACCACCACTCTCATATCACAGCATCACAGAACAGTTGAGGTTAAAAGGGACCTCCAGAGGTCATCTGGTCCAACCTCCCTGCTCAGCCAGGGCCACCTAGAGCCGGCTGCCCAGGACTGTGTCCAGCTGGCTTTTGAATATCTCTAAGGATTGACACTCCACAACATCTCTGGGCAACTCATGCTAGTGCTCAGTCAGCCTCATGGTAAAAAAGGTGTGGTCAGAGGAAACCTCTTGTGTTTTGGTTTGTGCCCATTGCCTCTGGTCCGTTCCCTGGGCACCATTTAAAAGATCCTGGCTCAATCTTCTTTACATCCTCCCTTCAATTATTTATATACATTTATTATATATTATATGCATCATATTACTTACATTATATCAATTTGTTATATTTTTTATATCCCCTTAAGCCTTCTCTTCTCTAGGATGTACAGTCCCACCTCTTCCAGGCTTCTGCATAAGAGAGATGCTCCAGTCCCTTAATCACTCAAGTGGCCCTTTGCTGGACTCTCTGCACCATGTCCACTTACCTCTTGTACTGAGAAGCCCAGAGCTCCACACAGTACTCCAGGTCTGTTTTTATGATAGTTGAGCAGAGGGGAAGGGCTACATCCCTTGATCTGTTCAAAATACTTTGCCTAATGCAGCTGAGGATACTATTAGTACTCCAAGGACACACTACTGGCTCATTTTCAACTTGGTGCCCACGGGGATCCCCTGTATATAATGGCGCATGGGGTTGTTCCTCCCCAGGTGCAGGACTTTGTGTTTCCCCATGTTGAACTTCATGAGGCTTCTGTCAGCCCATTTCTCCAACTTGCATACATGTATATCTGTCTCTCTCTATATGTATATCCACATACACATCTATCCATACCTTTTCCGCACAACGTCCTTAGGAGTATACTACAAGCTGCAAGTTGCAATCAAAACATCTCTCTTTCACTCATATTTCAGAAACTCAGTTCAGATATTTTGTAACATGGGGATGATTGGTTATATTTATAGAAGAAATCCACATGGTAGTAGGCAAATTATGAATGGGCAACTGTTAAAACAACATGGCCTTTGATATTGCTTTTAATATGGTGGTGGTTCTTTTATTGAGTCTTATGGTTGGATACAAATATTTAGTATTAAAATCACATCCTGAGAAGTTAAGGGCTTTGCAAATCCATCAAGGTTCCTGGTCATTGATTACTGAATCAAAACTTGCATTCTGTGTGTATAGAGGGCACTGTATTTGTGATATGGTATTTTTCCACAAATACAACATATGCTAGTAATAACAGCTGAAAATCCATACTGAAAATTGTAAATATCTGCAAGTATAGCTCCGTCTACAGGAAAAACTTTTATTGATTTGACTGAGACCACAAAACATAGAATGATTTAGTTTGGAAGAGGCCTCAGAAGGTTCAAACTCCTATTGAAGGCAGGGCCAGCCTCAAAGTTAGATTGGGCCAATGTTACGTAGACCTCACAGCTGCAAAGGACGAGGCCATGAGCCCTGTCCAGCTGAGTTTTAAGTACCTCCAAGGATGGAGTTTCACACCTTCTCTGGGTTACTACTGCTGTGTTGAGCACCACCACTGTGAGGATTTTTTTATTATATTAAAGCAAAATTTCTTATAGCACCACATGTCTATTACTTCTTTTTTTACATTCCACAAAAATGACAGCAATATCAGTTTATACACTTAAGGTAAACATCAGCTAACATTGTATCTATTACCTATCTGATGAAACCAGGTGACAAATCACACACAACTCAAATTATAATCTTGTATAAAAATAGGATATAAAGACATATTCAGATCTTTTACATGTTTCACATGTTTATTTTCTAGGTGTATCTTACATAGCCACTTTTCAGTTGAAGTTAAAGTAATTTACATAAAACAAGCCAATGATTTGCCTTGAAGAAATCAAGTATGATAATTAAAAGCAATAGTTAATTAATGTATCCAATGTGTCAAAAAAAGTAGAATCTAATTTAATTTCTTCATGGACCTGACTGATCCCATGTCTCTGCACAGCAATTTTACCGAAATGAATTTAGGCAGAATCGCAGGTTATGATTTATTAGTCTGTCATTCATTTAGGTGTCTCATTTTTATAAACATATTCCCTGGATCATAAAAATATAACTCTGTTAGAACATGTAAAAAACTCGCTTAGCCTTCAAGTATTTTCTTTTGTTTACCAAAGTTGAGACACCGCTCTCTCCTGTTCCAGCGATGTTTTGTATTCCAATCTCTACTTGTTCAGCTACAGACACAGGGTTTAAAAGTAGGACCAGCTATGTTAGGCAGACGACCATTTAAAAGGCATTTTAAAAGCTACTTGTGAAAAAGTAGACAATGGCCTATATAAATCATTTTTCTCTCTGAAATATATTTAACATTAAGAAATAAATCTTAGCTCTATTGAAAATCTCACATTGGAAGAAAAAATATTGAAAGAGTGAAAGAAATATTAGCAGCTATAGCAGGACTTAAAACACAAGGCAAAATACAATCAAGTCCAAAAATAAACAGATATAAGAGAATTAGCTACAGTTGTTGAAAAAGAAAAGTAGAAGAGTTCTGACATGGAACAATACAACAGAGTGATCCCTATGTAGCTGCTGCCAGCTGGAAACACTTTGGCAAATTGTGCGACCTGTCTCTATATTGTTTTCCTTCACATTTTCATCTTGCATTTTCCATAAACTGGTCACGTACTTTTGCTACTTTCAGCCCATGTGTTTATCTGTCTTCCTTTGTTCATTTGAAGATGTAACAACGGATTCATAAGGAGATGCTGATTGAATGTCTGTGACAGGAATGCTCATGCCTGTGAGCCGGGGAATAATCAAGAAACTAACCAAGAAAATGATCCCCTACCAGAATTTATGTGCAGCACAAACTGTTTGATGCATCTTTCTTACATACAGATTTCCTATTTGTCTATATATACACAAAACCCTACACCACAGAACCCAGACGTATTTATACAATGGAAGACAGATCATCACCAATGTATTTTTTTTTTTTTTTTTTTTTTTTTTTTTTTTTTTTTGTCATTTACAGCCCTATTTTCATGGAACAAAGCTGTAAATTTTCGTGTGTAAGGCAAGTTTTCACAGTTCCATTATTCATCTGTCTATAACCTTTATAAAAAGTCCTATTTTAGGATCTCTTTTCTTCTAAGGCAGACTTATACTAAAAGAAAAAAGGAGCAGGTGAGTCTGAGACAATTAGGTCTCTAAAGATGGGCTTTTCATTGATCTACAAAAGTCACAAGTAACTATTTTCATGAACTTGAGATTTTTGACTGACACATTTTTATAGAGTGCCATGTTGCTTCTCATTGCTAATCACCATCTCAAATGGATTCATTTGCTGATTTTTTTCTCATTAGGCATTCTTATTAGGCAAAAATTTCCTCAAAGAAGAACTGCTATGCTCTAACCTCTTTTGTCACACTTACTTCCAAGGACAAATGGGCACTTAGCCATCCACTGGCTGTGAAAAACAGCTAATGAAGAGGCACCAAACTAATTTTCTTTCACAAAGAGCACTTCCTGCAGCCAATTTATTTTATTTTGCTGCCCATACTAATAATCAATCATTTCTTAAACAATCTCTTTTTTATTAACAGGTTCAATTGATTAACAAATGTTTCATTCTAACATTACATCACAGAAATAGATGCGATATCATGTCATAAAATAAAGATGCCAAACAGACAAGTCCAAAATACACATGAGCTTAATAAAGCTACAAACAGTATAGCTGAGAATACGTAATTGAAAAGTACCATCCATGCCAAATGTTAATTACCCAAAATAACTTTGATACTGACATCAGTAAGGTTACATAGGATCACATCAACTATGGACATAAAATCTTACACGTTCAAGGCTTTACCAGACATCTTATTTTCATCATTACTTATAGAAAACAAGCAATGTAATATTATTGCCTGTTCTTTCAGGTCAGATGTCTCTTTTCATATTAAAAATCTTCCTCACTAAGACTGGAGTGTTAGGATTATCAGCCAACAGGCCAGTGAAGCCAATGTGATATGGCAATGTCACAGTATATTCTAATGGACAGTAATTTCACAAATATATATATCAACCCAGCCATCAGGACACCTAGATTCAAGGCAATCCCCTTTTCCACAAACCTCAGTACGATGCAGACACCTTGTTGCTAAAGGAAAATTCTGGTTTAGAACTTTGAACCTGAGACCAAAAAAGAAAGAAAGCTCTAATGCTGCTCCTAGAACTTCTGCAGCACAGGTGAATTCACTGAGCCTCAGAGAGCTACAAATAACCACCTTAACTCAACCATGAGGAACTCCACTGGGTGAGTTTTACCTCACAGGATAAGATAATGATTTGGGAACTGGTGCTATTTGCTGATTGCTGTAACACTGTGTTCAATTCCCATTTAATATGCAAGCTTATTATTATTTAAATATTTCTCCGTAATAATAAAAAATTGATAGGCAGCACAGAACCTCTGCTTCTCTTCAGCACTTTGAATGAACACAGTAGTTAATAAACTCAGCAGCATCTGCTGAAGGAGGTGTTATTTCGTGCATTTTATAGAAGGGAATCAAAACCAAAATGTTGGGTCATGGTCTTCATCCTGAATTTCATGTTACTCTGGCAACACAAAGAGGCTCTATTCAGTTTAGCCATCTGACTCAGTCAGGCTTGTCGCTCATGGGTAGGATGCAACACACCAGTGAAATTTGTTCACCAGACTGCAGGGTCTGAATCAGTCTCAAAGCTGGAAATTTGACTTAACTGTTTCAGGCTCAAGATTTCATGATTAGGCCTCAAAACACATCTGCTTTACAACTTTTACCTCCTGTTGACTTCAACCTAACATGACAGTGGTAAGCTTTTGTAAAGCAGCACTCAGCATTATACAGGACTTGATCATTTCCAGTCTATTTTTTTCTTCTATCAAAAGCGAATAAAAATCCCAACATGAATATCTGATGCTGCCGCAGGCCACTGAGCAAAAGACAGACTGTCTGTTCTGAAAGAGCAAGTTCTTGCTAATGAAACTTTCTGCTGTCTTCTTCCCACTAAAACAAAAACAAATTGCTAACATTTTTCCCACCAACAGGTCTGAGATTGTTTGTGAAAGCTTAGTGTCAGCTTCTAAGAAACATCTGCGTTAATGAATTTCTATGAGATGTTAAAGCTTTTTTTTTTTACACCAAATTATTGGCAAACCTGTAGACACTTTTTTAGCCCTAAAACCATTGAGGAAACTTTTATTTTAAAACTCTTATAAAACATATTTCTTAACTTTGTTGGTTCAATTAATAAACAATTCATTGTTCAGCATCTTTCCAGTGCCACCTATTTAAATTCTGAAAGTATTGTCGTATGACAGCAGTGCCTATTAAGTCCCATATGCTCAAATGTATGACAGAGCTGCTGCTCCACAGAACCAAATGCCAGTAAAAACTTCTGTTCCAAGCCACTGTCAAATGGTAAAACATGCCTACCAGAATTTGCTCGCTTGTATTCCCCATTACTCTAGGTCTGCTCATCCACTCTTTTACTTATGTTCTTCATTCTTTAAGAATTACATATTTGTTATCTCTGCTTGGGCAATGTGTTGCCCATGGGACTCCAGAGCAAAAAAACAAGTCTCCTAGGTTTTGTGATAATACCATTAGTAATATTAAGGGCAGAGCCAAAACCAGGATTATGTCTCCAGTCTCCTTCAGGATCCTATCAGGTGGACATCTCCTCTCGCACTTTGCCTGCCTACCAAGGAGCCCATTTGATATGCAGGCACCGTTAGGAAATCGCCACAGTTCAAGTCATGCCTGGCACAAGCCATTCCAATGGGAGTATTTTTGCCTTCTTTGCATGGGGTATGGACATTACCAAAGGAGCACAGCCTTTACAGTGACTCTCCAGAAACCACTGCGATCACCTTTGCATGCTGTCGCTCTGCCTAGCTCTTACCACCTGGAATGGCTAGATTTTCCCAAACTCCCACCCATGTTGTAATCTGAATGTAAAGCTTAGCCTAACACAAACATTAGAATTTTGAGATAATCTTTTCAGCTCTTGACCACTTTCTAATATGTTAACATAAATTTGGAACAAAGTGGAATGAGAAACTGTTCCTCTGCAGATTGCCCAGGTTTGACTATCCTGATGTCATCCCTTATTGAAAGAACCACAGAAGATTCTACTGATGATTTCTTTCTGAAGGGCACTTTATTGTGGAAATGAAACAGTGAAATGATTGCAATTAGTAAATTAAATCAGCATGCCAGAGAGAGTAGTTATATAAATGAACACAAAGACAGCAAGCCATTTATTCGTATACTCATATGTCAGTTTAAAAAAAAAAGTTAGAGGAATTGGCACTCCCTAATAAAATCAGGTTGGGCATTTATTAACTTTTAAAAATAATCTTACTGGTTGGGGAATCATTTGCTTTAAGTGCTACTACTGTTAATGAGAGAAAGAGGGCAGTTAACTTCATATTTTATTGAGAATTCACTCCATCCGTGAAATAATTTCACATAACAGTAGGTGGAATAGAAACAGGCTAAACTGATAGTATGTGCATGGTGAAGAAGACCAATTACAACGAGAAGGGAATATTTTGTAAAAATAATACTTTGACTGCATAATAGAAGTCTTCCTGTTCCAATTCAAGTGGAAACACATGCAATCTAGACAGTATTAGCTAATCAGAAAGCCTAGTCCTCATGGTAAATATACACAGCAGGTTGGGCTCTACAGCCCTTTCTAATAATTTTGTAATGACTTTAAAACCCAGGAAGCAGCTCTGCCCTCAGTGGTTGTGTGCAGACAGTCCTGCCTGCTGTTACCTTGGGTTCCTGCGCATGCTGAGAAAGACCAACTGCAGCAAACAATGCTAATGGATTCACATCAACCAGCTGTACTATCCCATCCTGTCTATTTAAGGAGTACCTGGCTCTGCTCTCTGTAATAACTAGCCACAATAAGGATAAAAGACCCACTTCTCAGCTGTGCTAAAATGAAGTTCTTGAAGGTCCCCTGTATGCATAGTCTGGGTGATATCTGTGCAAAACCTGCAGCATGCAATGTATTGAAACATAGTCTGGGTCGTCAGCCATGAAAGGCATATTCTGAATTGATTGTGGAGATCAGTCATGAGAGGAAAGCTCATCCAACCTTGAGGCTTGCAGTTTTAAAGAGGGCAGTGAATTATGACTCTCAGTTCAGAAATTTTGAAGGCAGATGATAGTGTAGTTTGTCACCTGGCTGTTAATCTGTTTCACCTTTTTCATCTTACCTCTGCAGGGATGTGCATGTGAGACATTTATAAATACTTTGAGATGCCTGATAACCTTGCTTTAGCAGTATCCTTTTTTTTTTTAATATCAATTTGCTTACCTCTAAAAATTATTGCCTGAACCTACTAGACTCAAAATGCTGCTTACCAGTTCAAGCAAGCTGATATGGGAAATAATTTGTATGTGCACAGCTCTTACCAAGCAGAGGCTTAGTTTATTTGGGACTTGTTTTTTGCTCTGAAAGGGAGATCAGGCAGACCTGAAAATGTCCAAGGTGCTATACACTTCTTGTGCCATTATCATATACTCCCCATTCTATTATATCATTTCTTCAGATCAGTAACATTCCCTTCTTTCCACAAGGCCATGATGGATTGATTACACTAGAGTTCACATAAATTGGAAATATAATCAGATCCAGCACTTTGTATGTCTTATCCCCAGAAGGTGTTTGAGTACTTCTTAATGAGTCTTTTTAATGCACTTATTTCTGTGACCAGTTAAAACATATCAGCCTAATGGAAGAAGTGCGTTTAAAGGAAAACTTTGAAGAGTAAGAGAAAACTAGCAGACTGGTGCAAAAAGAGAAAAGGCTGACAGAGCAGCAGGCATGCTACACAGCCATAGAGACTCATTTTGTTAAGAAATTTTGCTAAAAAGATGCTAGGCTTCTCAAGAAAAGAGAAGAGAATAATTTGTCCAAGAAACAGAGATGGAAGTGGGTGGGGGAAAAAAAAAAAAAAAAAAAAAAAAAAAAAAAAGAGCAATAGCATCTGGTGACATGCTGAAGGAAAAAAGATATTGGAGTTGATTGTGCTTTCAAAGATGGCAAGCCTGAATGATGGTGGAGAATTTCAAGGGAGTTATAAAAGAAAGAGAATTGAATACATGCATGCTTAATTTTTTTTAATTTTTTTTTTTGTCCCCTAAGACTGTTGTGCAGAGAGGTGACTCAGGGAAGGGGCAAGGCATGACAACATGGGTGATGGACCAGTGTCAAAGGTGTAAACATCATCCAAAAAATCCAAACAACAGACTAATTATCTCAGAGTATCCAATAGTGTGAGTTTGAGAAGGGAGTAACTATTTCTCCTCCATCCTCTAGTGATCTGGAAATGCCACCTGGGCGGATGAGAATACATTTCTGCACATAAAAAGGTCCAAAGAGCAACTATTGGAGATGGGAGAGGCTGAGAGCAGAAGTGATGATGGTCCCAAGACATGTTGAGGCTGTAGCAGATATGGAACTAATCTGAAGAATGCCACTGAATGTAAATCAGAAGATGACAGCTGAAAATCAAACGATATTCCTCATAAAATAACTATGTAAGAAGAAGTTTAGGACTGGAAATAAGTTGTGCTCCCTAATTCTGCTCTTCCTTTTACTCACCTCATTCCAAACCAGGTGTCCTTCTCTCCACTAAGAAAAAAAAGACGAAGCAAATGGCAACCTGCTTCATTTAACTCTGTACAACTAAAATAAAGGCATCAAATACACTCAGACTTGTACCATTTGACCAAATTAGCCCAAGAATTTCAGAAAATTGGAAGTGTAGACTTTATTTATTTTCTAAAATTTTGAACTATAGCAGTCCTGGTCTGGGACTTTGTGTTATGCTGGTTCACTATTGTGCTAAAATAAATAACACAGGTTCCACAGTTTCCACTAACACTTAAAAGCAGCCAACACCTGCTTTCAGGTGTTGGCTGATAAAAAATGTTACCCCCTTAATTTTGAAATGTGAATGAGCATGAATTTTAAAATGTCATATGGACTTTCGTCTGATCAAATTATTAATTCAACCTGTAAATCTTATATGGGATTGAGATTTAGATGAGTTTGTCCACAACTCCCCCAACCTTAATTATAACTGTGATTAGAAGAGAGGATGGAAGGTAACAGTAGATGGTAATGTGGAGAGGCAAAACAAAATCAGAATAACATCTATTTCATTGATGAGAGACTCCTCATTATAGTTGCTACATCTAGAAACAGCTTCATTTGGCAAGAAACTACTTCAAAACAGTCCTTTTTTCCACAGCAGATTGTATTTTGCAGAACCTCAGAGGTTTTATGGCATTACCTTAGTATTCTGCTTACAGTTATTCAGCATAGAAATGATCAATATATTGAAAAGAACAACAGAAGAACATGTATCTCCTTTCAAATTAGTTAAATCCTGCAGAAGTTTATTTAGAAGAAAATCACTGATGATATAAATGAGCTGCACAGGTCTTTATGAACCCTTGGTATTGATGGTGAGGTGACAAAAAGAAACACAAAACGCAGATGTGGAAGTCCAGGATCAATATTTCTGTCTGACTTTCAGAAAAATAATACTAATGACAACTAAGTTTATCAGTAAAGTGAGAATATTTAATTATGAAATTATTAAAGGGCATGGATCTCCGTAACATTTCTGTTAATTTATTTTTTCAAAACAGAATTTTCTTTTCAAACAAATGTGTGTGTTTCTGTCCAGACAAGTACAATTCAAAGGACAGGATTTAACAATATTTACTCCAACTTCTCTTTTTCCAGCAGAGAGAAATAGCACAGGAACAGAAAAAAATACCATTCACACCACTTAAAAGAAATCAAGGATGAATAAAGTTATCAGAAGAAGCAAAATCTTGTTTCAAATATTGTATTTCAGTCTTAAGGGGCTTCTGCATTTGCCTGTTCTGTAACATTCTGAAACATAACTGGGCAACTGCTTATAGGTAACTCCAGGCATGTAAAGGTTGTTGGTATGTATAGTTAAAGTTAGCAATCTGCCAAAGAGGATGCAGAGGCCCTTTTTGTCCACAAACCCAGTCCTTTTTAATTTCCAGGGGTTTATGCTCACAGAAATTATGGGTGAAGTCTGCATGGTTGTAAACAAAGAGAATTCCTACTTTCTATTTGACTGTATCTGTAAATGTGCAGGTTTCAAGGGCAAAGTCTTAGCAAGAACATTTGCACCCACAAACTTCTTGCAACAGAAGCTCAGGTCAGACAGGTAGAGAATTAGCTTCAAAAATAACCGGTAATGTCAAGGTGTCACTGTCAAGTGACATAGCAGTTTACTGGCTGTATATCAACAAAGTACACATCATAACATACAAAATTCATTCTACACATACCTTGTATGCAACCAAATTACTGGTGTAGATTAACACAATTAACTCTGATATAGTTATTGGGAATTAGGAATTAAGCAGAAAGCTAAATGTTTCTCCAGGCAGATACGTCAAGGCTTACTCTGCTCAAGGGCTGCTGGTATCAGAGACTAGAGATTTATAGGAGACCTATGGAACAGCTATACTGAAAAAAAAATATTTTCTACCAACACTTGAGATAGCAAGTACATGTAAGAAAATGCTAAGACTGACATTAAAAAGCACTTATAAGTTTTGTAGGAAGAATGAAGAAATAGTTATCAGATCACAGGTCCAATCTGTTTGCACAGGAAGTCTGGAGCCACAGTTTCCCCTTTTGTAACCAGACAGCTACTAGTTCTGGTTGTATTCCTTATCCATCTTTTCATAGTGAACTGAACTCCACCTCTCAACTCAAGAACGTTTTTACAGCAGGTAAAAATAAACTATCGGTGTGAATCTTGCACCTGAAGGGCACAGTTTTTCAAGGCATTTTTCAACTTAAACTAAACCTTCAACTCTCTCAAGGTGTTCCTCAGCTTTTCAGCTTGCCAGAACTATGGAACACATGATTCAGTTTTAAAAACAGCATTATAAGAAATGTCAGAATGACACTGCATTTGATGTTCACATGTATCTCCTATAGGACTGAACAACATGTACCACAGTCAGCTGGAGATAATGGGGTAGTAGTTGGAACGTGTGAGGAAAATGCTTGTTGGTTTGAACATACTTTTTAGAAGAGACCTGAATTTAAAAGTTATTGAGTTTATTTGATAAATGAGGAAGTGGGAGAATCTTTGTTTTTCCAGACATATTGCTTCTGAATGTTGAATCTGATCTAACTAGATGTATATATATTCTGTGGTAATATTTTATGTTCAAAGATTTTGTTAATCTTATTCCTTTCCCCAGAACACGGTGCTAAGCCTTGGTAGCATTCTTTGCTTTAGGACTGGGTTACCATCCTTGTTATTTCATATTCCAAGGCTTCAGTGAATGTAACAGTGGTGACAACAAAAATCACTAGCCTGCCACATATAAGGAAGTGGTTTTGACTCTACCTCCTACGCAACTGCACTTCTCCATTCTGGTTGTACCTTCTACTTAGATTTCAAACTATCAGCTTGTGTCTGTTCTCATGCCAATGAGACTGTGTCAAACTGTCTCTTTAGTTATTACCCTGCTATGTGTTGCCTTTTCTGCTTTTAATGACTGATACAGAGGACTAAATATGTCTGTTAAACTAAGATTTCTTTCAGCAATATAGCTTTTTGTTTGTTTGTTTCTGGGACCAAACATGCTCAATGTGAGCCCTGCTGTTACTCTTCTTTTTTTGTGGTTTGTGGATTCACCTAAGGAGAATCTATCTTAACACCCTGTTGTCTTATTTTAAGTCAGTCACATCTGTGATATTTTAACTGGGAAAAATGAATTTGTTCTTCTATAATTTGTTTTAATATAGTGTTTTTTCAGGTCCCCTTTTAGGGCCTCTTTGGCCCTAATTATCTAGGAGGCCAAACAGGCTCAACCTTCAATCATGGTGAAGTGTAAGCTTCATGGAAATGCATCTTTCACAGATCATTAGCACTTTTTATTGCAAGTTCCATTAGAGATAATCAGATCACTTTACTCTTCCCTGTAATACATAGCCCAGGTTAACTTTCTAATTCAAAGAGTGTTGTCCAAAACTTTTTAATATCTGCTTAAAAATACCTGTGAGCTTTTGCTCAACTAAAAAGTTAGTAAGCCAGAAGATGACATTTTAAATGCTCTTTCTCCGAAGACTCTAGTTATTCTCACACAGAATTATGGGTTTGTCAGTTATTGTTTTTTCCTGACCAGACTGTCTATATTGTTCACACTGGTCCTCCCCAATCCTTAATCAAAGCATTCAGACCAAACATCTGGTTATGCACATTACCTTTGCAAATTGCATAGCAGGATTCCCTGTCAAAGCAATGTATCCGATGATTAATCCAGTATGTCACATCAATCCAGATTACAGAAGTTAACCTGTATCTTCATTTTCACAGCTGTATTTATAAAGATACAAGAACAAAAAACCTCAAGACAGTAAAGTTACGAGTACATTCACCACAGGGTGCCTATAAAGGAAGAAGGAATGGGCCAGACTGGGAAGATTCACCTTTGGCTTTTGTTATTTCTTGCACTAATGCTTGCTTAGAAGTCTTTAGTAATGTAATGTCTCTTTTATTGCCATTAAGTTCTCTACTCCACCCATCAAGAGTAAGATGACTTGTTATCAGAAATTGTCCTTTAACAGCAAAAGCAACATTACCTCAAGAACTACTGATAAATGCTGTCTCTGCCTAGTCCTCCTCTGCCAGACAACTATTCCTGATTTGTCTACTTGGCAGTCCTTGGTAATCCAATTCCCAAAACAGATGAAATCCTATATTTGGACTAAAATGTATGTGTCTTTGTATATCATTAGAATGGAAACTAATTCCATGACTGGAATATGAGGTGTCTGTCCCTGGCAGAGCGAGTCAACAGCTTGCCTTAAACTTGACCTGAATAAGCATGTCTGAAAATTGTCTTCTTTCATAAAGCAGAGCCATAGTGAGACTTTTTCAGCCTTTTCCAAAGATAGATTCCTACTCACAGGCTTTGAAAGAAAGAAATAGGGTCCAGCCTTTTTAAAGTGTAGCTGGAAGATCAGAAAAGACTTGTTTGATGTGTGTTCTCACCCATAGCTGAGGGTGTGGGTGGGGTCGAAGATGGGGCTCTACCCCCACACTGACCTTTTATCAAATCTAGCTATGTAGGCACCACGTATCAGCTCATTACCTGGGGTCACAGGGTAGTTACTGACATCTAGTCAGCATGGTCACTGAAGTTGGGAAAGCGGTTCAGCTGATCAACACAGAAGTCTGCTTGAGGATTAAATGAATCATTCCCTAAACCCCACCGACTATCTTGACTAGATCTTCATTGACTAAAAATAGAATTTTAAGTTGTTTTGCATAGGTGTGAAAGTCTATGAACACCACTCTGGAAGTCACGATCTTGCTCCCAATTCCCTGTTGAGCTGTTACCCAATGAAGCAAATATTCAAATACAAGTTAGATACAATTTAGGTATATTGAAAGCAGGAGGGAGTAAAATGTGCAGTATTTAGGGGAAAAAACCTCACTCTGAAATATACTTACAGTCACGCTGGGTGCTCAACTCCTTGGAGGATGAAAGTTCTCAAGGAGACGATGTCCAACAGCAGCTCCCCAGGGTGTGCAGCAAAACGGACCGTGCAGCAGCCCTGGGCCTCCACACCCTTACAGGTGTCTGGGCTACCAGGCTGGTTCCTTCTGGAAGATTCCAGGCCCTAAGCTGGTTAATTTTGGAAGCTTCTTGGCCACCAGACTGGTTCTTCTGGAAGCTTCCAGGAGCTAGGCTGGGTTGCTTCTGGAAGCTTCTGTTTTGCCAGGCCAAGGTCTCCTTGGGCAGCTGTACTTTCCAACACTCCCTGGGAACAGCAAATCCCTCAGTCTGAGGCAGCATTTCCTCACAGGGACATTAAAAAAATCTCTTCTCTTTGCTGTTTCAGCTTGACCTCTGCCCAGTCTCTTGTGCCTGCCTCAGCGTTTACCTCAGCTGGTGTGGCAATGGACAGATGAAATTACAGAAATGTGTGAAAAGTTCAGAGCAGAGCTCTTGATGAGAGTAAGCCAACATGCAGATGAGAATGCAACAGACATGTCGGGGGAAGAAGCAAACACAGAAGAGAGTAACTCTAGTCAGAAGACCATGCTGTAAGAGAGGAGAGGCAATGATTCCTTCATGTGCTTAACACTGTTTCTGCATTATGTATTATTCTTTTGGATTAAAAACCCCCAACAAGCACACAAAAAACCTTTGAGAAATGCCCAGAATCTAATGCTCCAACTTTCTGTCTCCTTCTAGCTATTCTCCCAGGGTAACCAGAATTTCTTGAATTTATGACCCTAAATCCTACCTATGCCTTCTTGTCAGTAAATACTGTGAATCGTTTCTTAATTCTTCTGCAACATCTGCAAGATGAGGCTAGATGATTCTAACAGCATATTATTTCTACTTGCACTGCTTTTAAATATCACAGTTTAAAAAAAACCCAAACTTTCTTCCACATCAGACATACTAAATTTATAAACAACCACTAATATTTTAGCAGAACATTCTACCATTCTTCTGTCTCCCATAGGAAGACATCTCAATTAGGAACATTATTTTAGAAAGGTTATGTCTTCTCAGTTACCTAGTAGGTAAGGTATCAGTTTCATGTCTTTAGAATATTATTTATTAAGTTTACTGTTAGAAGCATTTTAATATACTTTTGGAAGTAATGTTATTGACAATACATCATTTTTTCGCTTAAAATTATTTTCAAGACCATGTCTTTGCAGTAAAATGTAAGATTTTCGCTCAGCAAAAACCAAGATGAAAATACGATTTGTTTTGACACATTCCTGCATTGTTCAAGTTTTGTAAGAGCACAGAAATAGCAGTTGTGGAAAGAGAAATAATCACTCATAAAATAAGGTATATTGGCAGCTTGTCTAGCTGGGACCTGGTATTGACAAACGCACATGAAATGTTGCTACTGCAAGAAACAATCACATGCTGACCGAAAGTCTTACTCTCCTTGGAATATGAATTCTGCTAGTCCAACATTTCTGCACTGCATATCTTTGTTATATTTAGTGATAGAATTGTCTAGGTTGGAAGGGACCCTTAAAGATCGCCAACTCCAATCCCCCGCTGTGGGCAAAGGTTCAGTATAAATAAGTGCAAACAACACAGATTCCGAAGTTAAATACTGACATCAGTGTCAAGCCTAACTCATCAGATCGGCCAAAAAGACACCACTCTCATTAAACTTTTTGCATATACTTACTGCTTCCAGTGTTCTTAATCAGTTTGTTGCTGCTTAATACCAAGTAAAAACTTGAATTATTTAAAGATTTTTTTTTATGCACCAGTTTATTATCGTATACTCAAAACCAAACTAAATAGCATTTTTCGACTTCTGTTTAGAGCCATAAGGGTTTTAATAATTTCTTGCTGCCTTACTTGGAACACCTAACACCTAGGTTTACCTTATGTTTTACTTAACATTAGAATACTTGATAGATACTACCTGTCCTAATTACATTTCTGTATGAGAAGATCAATCCAAAGACTTAAGATTTATGTGCTTCTACTTTTAGGATATTTTTTAATGTGATCATAATATTCACTTGTGCTTTTCAAGTAGCTTGTTTATTCAAAACAGAAGTGAACAAAATCCCCCAGTAAATACATCCATTGTTTTAAAACAATCCCAAAATTATGAAAGATATGGTTATCTGCAGTCATTTTATATTTCAATGAAAATGTTCTCTTTGGTCTATTCAAATCCATTCAATCACTTTGTCTTCAACTAAATTTTGCAAGTAAAAATGAAAGCAAAATACATCTCTGTAGATCAAAATGACAAAAGCAACCATGAGAATATATCTATGAATTGAAAAAACAGCATATGTGAATGGCCATTTAAGTGTTTCAGAGTCTATCCATTGGTAGGCTCCATGCAGCCGTTCCAAATTAACACAAAAACATTAAAAAAAAAGAAAAAAAAAAAAAGGATTCTCATAACAGGTCTGGGGTTTGGTGCTGAAAAACTAACATAATACAGCTCTGCCCTGCTATTGCACTGGGCAGTCCTTTTTAAGGGATGTGAAGAGATTTGTGTGCTCTCTTCCCAGATATATTTAATCAGGGTGTTTTGTATTTGTGGGTAGGAATGAAGGGCTGAATTCTGAAGTCTGGTTTTATATATTTCCCTGGGAAACATTGTATCAGACTGGAAACACATAAAGATTTGAGATTTCAGTACTTGATGCAGAACTATATATTATACATTATATTGGCAGATAATGAGGAAAAATCAAAGGAAAAGAGAATGGTTTTGCCAACTCTTGATATTTTATTGCTATAGTTACAACATTGGGTGGGGGTTTTTTTGGTAATTTGATAGAAATCTCAACTGTCATTAAAAAAATAAAATAAATTCTAGGCTTCCAGATGGGAAAAGCTTGAAAATATGATCCATATAATTGTCTCAATACTCAGTAGCTTGGGAATAAATGTAAAGAATGTAAATTTCTTGTACCTTTGAAAACTCTTTTGATTATGAGAGTCTCATTCAGGGTTAGCTAATGCTTGGACTGATACAGTTGTATTCATTGAATTCCACAGCTACAAGTAAAAACCTCCAAAAGAAACCAGGCTTAAGGTGACTCATTACAGGTCACATGAGGCATAAATAATAAATGAAATTTAAAATATCTGTGCTTTTCATGAGACATTTACAGAATCATTTCCCTGTCCTTCCCCGTTAACCAAAAGTGGAAGTAAACTGTGAGTTTTCTACTGCAAAGTAAGGGATGTAGCTACTATATGTAGACCAACTACTAAACTGACATCATGGGCATTTTTAAAAATAAATTCACAGAATCACAGGATTCATGACAGGTTGAAGCATATCTTTCACCATTTTTATCCTGTGGTGTTAGTGGAAACCTTTCTACACCACTATCCCCTATGAGGATGATAAAATCAGTAAGCCTCACTCTAAAATCAGTCTATTGCATGATTTGTATCTTTTCCAGTGAGTTGAAGGATGTCCATACTCAGGAACAAGCCAGATGGTCTTCTCGTGACAAAGGTGATTGAATGGTTTGAGTTTTCTGGAAGAGAGTTTTTCTGGGAAAACCTATTTTGAAAGGTATATAAAGCAATTAAACATAATTTTAGCACTAGTATGATCCATGGAGCAGTTTCCTTGGAATATTTCACTCCATGAAGGTACTCAAGCTTCGCAGAAACAGAAACTGTTCACAGGTGTTATACTGAGCATTGCCCTGACATAAGAAAGTCTGCAGGGGGCATACGATTACATATCTGACACTACTTAAGGGTGTTGCCACATTTGGTTGTCAGTTCTAAGCATCTCCTTTTCCCCTCTGCTGAATAGCACCCTTTCAGAAAGGAATCTTCATTTGCTAGGAGCTAGTCTAAATTCAGGATCAGCCAGACTTCTACGCTGCTATTTCAAGGAACTAAAATGGCCTGAGAGAAACTGGCAAAGGGAGTACTCAGCACTTCTTTCTTCTTCCAGCTCATTGATAACTAGAGTAGGCAGCAAGAGGAGGAATCAGCCAAAATTGTGATGGATATTTGTAGACGCAGGGAAATCAGCAGGATGAGGTTACAGACAGTGCTTCCTATTTTCTCCCTGTAATGCTGAGGATGACTCAATTACTTTCTTTAAAAAAGAAATCTGTCCACCTCTCAGCACTTCTGTTATCAACCATCTTTCATTATTAGGTGCAAAACCAAAGTCAAATGAAATCCATTGCAACTAAATTTTGACTGTTCATACCACCTCTTGATAGAGCCAACAGTCAGTTGTATTCATGGGCAGCTTTATGTGACTTGTGGATTACCTGTTCTGTCAGAGCAGAGGCTTCAGAGGTGACTACACAGAGTGTTCTCTGTTCCCCATGCTTACCTACTTATTGTATCCAAGCTGTCTGTTACCTAACATAATGGAGAGTTAATTTACCTGTTTTCATGACACCATTTTGACCATTCCTGAGCTGATCATTCCACAGATGGGGAGAACTTTCTGTCTCTGAACTGAATTCACCACAGAAAAACTCATTTCGTGATCAACCTTATTCTCCAAAGAGATTGTGTCTGCCTCTTTCTCTGACTATTCATATTATTAGATAGCCATGCTGAAATTATAGCATCTTCTTTATTTTGTCTGTCTTCAAAATTAGACTTATAGAACAATCCCCCAGAACTTGAATATACAATTTCAGACCTGCCCAAAGGCATATTCTTATAGGTGTGTGGCTGCAAAAAACACGTGTTCTGGTTATCCACAAGCTGCCAGGAAGAGAAGATGGACACCAACTCTACTGTTTCTAGTTTGCTAAACATAGAGCTTGCTTATTCTAGGCCTCACAGGCTGCGGTCACCTGTGTTGCAGTGGCACAGCTCCAGGATGTAAAAATATTAACGATTTTTAAGGCTTAATTTACCAGACAGATGACATTACTGGTGATTAAGTTCATTTTCATAACTTCTGTTTTTGATTAATTAGTATTAAAATGTATTTGCTTGACAGTATTTACCAGACCATCTGTACATTTTTTAATATCTTTCACTGACTTAGTTGGAAGACTGATGTTGTCTGCACAGTCAAACTCCTAGCTCACTTTCAATGCCATCTGAACCGATGGTATATTTTATAGTGGGAACAAAAATTATTTCAAACAATATGGGGAACCAAGATATGGTCTAAGCCTTTGTTAACCAGCATTGTTAACTTACTTCCTGTGCATGGTGTGCCTTCATTAAGAATCCTCTGTTTGACTTATTTGAAGGATTGCAGAGATTTGCATAACCTCCTTCTCATGTTACCAATGTTCACTCTGGAACTCATGTGAAATTTGGGAGCACTTATGGGAGAAACCATTACATAAAAAAAAAAAAAAAATTCAAGTCAGGACTCATCATTTCAAGGATCTTTTGCTCTTGTCAAAGTCTAAGCACTTTTCTATTCACAGAATCACAGAATTGTCTAGGTTGGAAAAGACCTTGCAGATCATCCAGTCCAACCATTAACCTCACACTGACAGTTCCCAACGACACCAGATCCCTCAGCGCTATGTCGACCCGACTCTTAAACCCCTCCAGGGATGGGGACTCCACCACCTCCCTGGGCAGCACATTCCAACACCCAACAACCCCTTCTGGAAAGAAATGCTTCCTAATAGCCAGTCTAAACCTTCCCTGGTGCAATTTGAGGCCCTTCCCTCTTGTCCTATCACTTATTATTGGTTAAAGAAACTCATCCCCAGTTCTCTACAACTTCCTCTCAGGTAGCTGTAGAGGGCAATGAGGTCTCCCCTCAGCCTCCTCTTCTCCAGACTAAACCCCCCCAGTTCCCTCAGCCGCTCCCCGTACGACCTGTGCTCCAGACCCTGCACCAGCTCCGTTGCCCTTCTCTGGACACGCTCGAGTCATTCAATGGCCTTTTTGTAGTGAGGGGCCCAAAACTGAACACAGGAATTGAGGGGCGGCATCACCAGTGCCGAGCCCAGGGCTCAGATCCCTTCCCTGTCCCTGCTGGCCACGCTAGTGCTGACACAAGCCAGGATGCCATTGGCCTTCTTGGCCACCTGGGCACACTGCTGGCTCCTGTTCAGCCGGCTGTCAATCACCTCCCCAGGTCCCTCTCTGACTGGCAGCTCTCCAGCCACTCCTCCCCAAGCCTGTAGCGCTGCTGGGGGTTGTTGTGGCCCAAGGGCAGCCCCCGGCATTTGGCCTCATTGAAACTCCTCCAGTTGGGCTCAGCCCATGGCTCCAGCCTGTCCAGGTCTCTCTGCAGAGCCTTCCTACCTTCGAGCAGATCAACACTCCCACCCAACTGGGTGTCAGCTGCAAACTGACTGAGGGTGCCCTCGATCCCCTCGTCCAGATCATCAATAAAGATGTTAAACAGGAGTGGCCCCAACACCCAGCCCTGGGGGACACCACTCGTGACCAGCTGCCAACTGGATTTAACTCCGTTCACCACAACTCTTTGGGCCCGGCCATCCAGACAGGTTTTTTTACGCAGCGAAGCGTGTGCCCATCCAAGCCGTGAGCAGCCAGTTTCACCAGGAGAATGTTGTGGGAAATGGTGTCATAGGCCTTACTAAAGTCCAGATAAACAACATCCACGGCCTTTCCCTCATCCAATAAGCAGGTCGCCCTGTCGTAGAAGGAGATCAGGTTTGTCAAGCAGGACCTGCCTTTCATAACCCCATGCTAACTGGGCCTGATCCTCTGGTTGTCCATTACATGACTTTTAGTGGCACCCAAGATGACCTGCTCCATGACCTTCCCTGACACTGAGGTCAGACTGACAGGTCTATAGTTTCCTGGATTGTCCTTGCTGCCTTTCTTGTAGATGTGTGTCACATTTGCCACCCTCCAGTCCAATGCAACCTTCCTAGTTAGCCATGATTTCAGGAAAAACATGGAAGGAGGCTTGGTGAGCACATCTGCCAACTCTTTCAACACCCTTGGGTATAACCCACCCTATTGTGCCTTTGTTTTTTAAAAGGAATCATGTCAATTTATTTTTAAAAGTAATTATTTTTCACTGGTGCAGTCTAGGTTTATGAATCTCACAGTTCCGAGACAGAAGAGACATTGATCTATGTGTGTTTTCTACATCTACCTTTCAGTTATCATACACAACCACCCTATTCCTTGTGCTTTGTGTTTCTGATGAGTTTGACGTTTAGCTTTTGAATGGCTGTTGGAGATGAAAAGAGAAAGTGTTTTCTATCTTTAATAAGGGTACACGCTCACGTGGTGGTTTACTGCAGTTTACTCTGTGTAAGCTTCTACCGTTGTAGTAGAAACCCTGTTACAGAAAAAAAAGAAACACATCTTCTATGCAAATACGAAAATTCATTGTTGGCTTAATTAAAATCTTAACAATCTAATAAAAATAGAGCAAATACTTGTTCTTGTTGCAGTGATACTGACAGTCTCAGACCAAATTACCTAATTCATCCAAGAAAGTCTTAATATCTTTAAAATTATACAATTTCCTAACACCTCATTTCTGTGAAATTTTGCTCAGAATTTCATTGTTCTCCCAGGTCCTAAAGTTAATGGCAGAAGGAGGTATTTTTGACAAAAAGGGAAATAGGGTGGGTTGCACCAAATGCTCAGCACCGAAAGTTCTTCAATGCAGATGCTGGGAGTTTATTTATTCTCATCCTCGTGTTCAATTAACACAATTTTTGTACTTCTAATGCTTTCTGCACCCTATCTTTCTCTATTGGTCTACAGTTCCACATTATGTCTGAATTTATTTTATAATGAATATTTTAAGTATATTGGACATTTAATCCTTTATAATTTTATTATCTCTGAAAACTTTAATTTTCAGATCCTGAAGTCATACTCCTTCAACAGTCTGTAACTGAACATTGCTGAATTTTTTTGTAACTGTAGAGTCTCTGGTATAATCCATTGCTTATACTTTCAAAGTCTGTTATCTCTTCACACATGCAGTCTGTACCACATCATTATTCTAGAGTCATAGTTCTTTCTAAAGAGATTAAGTATTTGTTAACATTACCTGTCACTTACAGATAATATATATATCCAAATTATTTTAGTACTAGGCTTTGCACCACACAGTTATACAAAGCAAAGTAAAACCAGAAAATGTAAGTAATTGTTACCTGCTTACCAGGCCATTGCTGTAATCTAAACTAGAGCTCAAGACATGGCCAGGACAACCCTAGACACAGCAAGCCTGCATATTCCAGTACAGAGGCCTTGCAGCATTAGTTTGTAGCCTGTAAACTTTTTGTTATGAGCAGTGGCAACACTGGAGGTACTGGGTTACACAATATTATGAAGATTCCCCATAAATTGAGGGGGCTAGTGGCACCTCGGCAGAGGTCTGAGTGCTGTTTGGAAGAGAGGCAGAGTATGTAAAGGCTTTACTTCAACAGGATTTATGTTCCTAAATATGCTAGTGTCTCTGAGACTATATATTTTACCTATATGCTATCTGTCTGCAGGCATCCCCCAGGTATGGGGGGATTTTCTTGGGCATGGCTCCAGGGCATGCTCAGGTGGATGGTATCTGAGGGAATATTCTCTCTTTGTATGTGTTTATAGGCACGTAACTTCAGTCCCTGTATGAACAGAGACAGCAGTTAAAAAACTGTCACGAGGATGGCCCTCAAAGTTAATGAAGACAACTTCTGGGTTGTGAAGTTCTGCCAATGAAACAAGAATACAGTATTTAGCCGTGCTGTGATGCTGTGACAGCAACAGAAACCAAACAAGTAGATAGATAACAAAATGTTTTTTTTTCCAGCCAGTACTGCTCCACGTCACCTGGATGGTTTATTGTGTAAAAATATGTGGCCTGGGAAACGTTAGGGAGAACTTTGGTGTTTACTAAATTCTCATGATGCTGCCTGCAGATATGTGGATGAAACTTGCTATTTAATTTGAATCCAATAGCCATATTTCTTTCCTATTAAAAAAATAGAGCTGCTCTTGGTATAGGAATAGAAGAGAGATTTTATGATCTCTTTTGTTTAAAATTCCAGCTGGTAGTAGTTGCAAGTTTAAATAATATATTTTTGAATATAACTTTTTTTTTTTTTTCCCACCCCAAATGGATACCCTTCTGTTTACTGACTTTTATAAGTTGTTCAAATAATTGCTAAAAATGTGTAGGACTTGAAGTATATTTTCTCATTAAAATTTTCTTCTTTATGTGCTTCAGTGAGCTCTGTTTATCACTCATGCTCCGGAGTTTCTGATTCTGAACCTGAAAGCCACAAAAACCAATTTACCCCTTTCTTCTTTATGTCATGCTATTATAAAAGGACAATTATGTTCATCATTATTACTTGGGCTGAATATATACCTGTACCTTGTAAATCTACTTTACATCTGAGGATTTTGCAATATACAGTAACTGAATTCACTTTTTCTGGCATCTGTTAATAACCTTTCCTGTTCTTAGTATTACAGTGAAGTAAAATGCTCGTAACTGGATGCAGAATACAGCAGAGACAGTCTCCTCTGCCTCCTGTGATACAGATATTTCAGGCAGTCTGCTTCAGCAGACATTTAGGGCTCCGTATCTGTGGCCACTGTAACACAATCCAAGCATACCTTGTTTTTCCAAGACTTCTACTGAGTTTCATTCTCCAGGAGGTCACTGAGACTCCAGGAGATCACCTGGTTTCCCAGGGTTTCCAGAGGCAAAAAGTTTAATTTGGAAGGTAAGACAAGTTCAGTAGAAGGTTGACTGACAAGGGCTTCCAAGGTCAGGCTTACCTAAGAGACACTGATGACTCTGTCTACCTAACACAAATGTCCATTCACGTGTCAGAAGGTTCAGAGAGACAAGGCAAAATACAGGCAATACTTAGAGCTTTTATACCAGCATTTTCTTGTACAACAGCTGCAGGACAAAAACTGCTATGACTGAATTTCCATTTCCCCAGCTGGGGTATCTATCTACACTGGCTGGTAATGTATCATAACTCTTTTCAAAATAAGAAAAAAAGGTAACTGCAAGTGATTTCCCCAGTAACCATAGAGGATTCATGCACTGCAACACAGTTAATAGCAACTATAAACTCAATTTTTACTGTTTCAGTACAATTCAATGGACAACTGGGAAAAAATTCTAGAGTTTCAAAAGGTTTACAGAAGACATAAGAAGAGAAGAGGAAGGAAATGTGAAGGTAGTTCTTAACACAGCATCCCTAATAAACTCCTTTATTTATCGTCCTTAACTCCCTTCCATCACCTTGTTTTACCTGCCTGTCATCTCTCAATTTATTTGATGATTAGGACCCTTACAAAAAAAACCCAAACATTTTTCTCTTTATGACACCACCACTAATTCATACCTGGAAGGTTTCCTCTTTTCAAAACCTGTGACTATCTTTTAGGATCATGAAGAAGTAGCAGGTGATGAATGTTATGTAATTTATTCTAGGTCTGCTTTTAATTTTTCCATTGCATGCATTCAGAGTAATGGTAACATCTGAAAACCACTCCTCTTTACCACTCCTGCACATATTTCTCACACGAGTTTCAAATTTCAATTCCTGTAACTAGCTCAATGATCATATTTTCCTGTCAGTCCCTCCCTTCCCCACCCGCCACTGAAGCCAATGCTGGGTTTAATGACTTAATTTCCCAACATTTTCAATATCAAGACTTTTATAGACAAAAATAAAACAATGAAAAAGCATACAAAAGGCTATGGGGCTGTTTCACACTGATGAGTGGCTCAGGAGAAGAAAGAATGCACTCAAAAAAAGCTGTTTATGCCTCGTATGTTGGACTAAACCATGTATGTTAGATACAAATCTATGCTTCTTTATCTATACACTAATAGGTCTTACCTTCCTACCTTCTCTAAGGTATAAATACAGGTGTGAAGAGAAGTTATGTCTATTTCCTACTATTACCTCATTGATTTATTTGATAAATAAATCTCTGTGTCTGCATTTATCTCCATCTGTATTAATGCATACTGTTAGGTACTCCTCTTGGTCTCTGCATTTTTATCTAGAAGGGACATGCATTCAACAATGTTTTGTACTTTGATTTGAAATGCTTTGTTCAAAACAAAGCAAAATTGAGCAATATCAGGTCACATTATTGCATGAATTTAGCAGTCATCTCCTAGGTAGAACCAAAGCCCTGAAAGTCTTCACCTTAACCAAGAAGGAATCAGATTGGAAGAAGCATTTGCTAGTAATGGCAATGGTTATAAAATACAGAGTTTAATCCCCTGAATTCAGTCCTGGTAAAATCATATTTATTATACCGATCTACAAAGGTTACATGGGATCCATTGGGCATCAGGACAAAATTAGATTTGATATTGCAGCTAAGAGCATCTCCCAGAAGGCAAATGTTGTGACAACGAACTGTGAAAGGGCAAATTCTAAATGCTGATAGAAAAGGTTAACATCATGCTGAAGAAGGTAATACTGAAGGAACACCCTACACTCTACAAATTTGACACAGAAAGTATGTAAGAAGCAATTCCAGACACAATGAATACCAAGAGGAAAAAGGAAGCCCACATCATTAAACAGAAAAATGAGCACATTTTCTGAGGCTAAAGAAGCCTTCTTAAAAAACATATGGGAATCTTGTGTAAATAACACAGTATAAGACAGATCTTGTCCAAGTAAGACAGACGCCAGGTCTGGTGTATATCGGAAATAATGAAAGCCAAGGGAAACTCAGAAAAGTGGCAAAGTAAATGATAATAATAACACCGAGATGTTATCCATACCAGGAGGAAAAAAAAAAAAAAAAAAAAAAAAAAACACAGGACCCAATAAACTAATGACAATAGAAGGGCCAGAGATTAAAGAAAAACCAAAGGAATTTAATGTTCTTTTTAACTAATCTTTACAACAGATAAAGGACAAGGAAATTTTTACACCAAAGTATCCTTCTTCCATAACTTTAAAGTCTCTGAAGGGAAAACTTAAAAGAATTTACAAGGTCTCAAGTGCAGTAAATAAACTGTCATAGCTGCATTTCATCTGGGATCAGAATGAAGTGAAATATGAAAAAGGTGACACACCTATGGACCTCCTATTTTTTTTTCCTGCAAAAGACCTGCTCTCCAAAGCAGGAGAAGCAGGATTTTATGCTCCTTAGTCCCCACCTTTCCCTGGAGTTTTTTCTTTTATCCTGATGGCACTTTACCATATCTTTCTGGGGCTTTAAGCAATCCCTTCTGCCTCTAGAAACCTATAGGGTATTCATAATTCGTCCTAATCTCACACCTTTCCCATTCTCATTTTTCTTGTCTATCTTATTCATCTGGTGTTTTCTGCAGGCTTCAAGTCTTTCTAACAAACTCCTTCATTTATAACTTCCCCACAAGAAACCTGTGGTTTCTTCCTGTTCTTCAACTAGAAATCTGCATTGGCTATTTTGATGTGCAAACTCTCAAGGATAGGGACTATGTGTCTTTGTAGGAATGCTGTATGGCAAGAGGAAGGAGGGAGGGTGATATTGCAGAAGGGTAAGAAGCACTATGAATATTAAAAAAAAATTTAGGTGCTGAGGATACAGTTGCTTTCACATATATTTTCACATTTTAGATAGGTGAGAATCATTTTCCAGATTTAGTCATCCATAAATTAGACATTCAACTTCATCTTCTTCATTAGTCAAATAAGAGAGATAGGTTACTTCTGAAGACATTTGACCACATCCCAAAAGAGGTAGCCCGTAAGGGTATTTTGTTGAGCGAGGCTGATTTTGCTTGTTCTATGGTGACAATGCATAGTGCAGAAGCTCATGGGAATGAAGGGTAAGTCAATAGAGTTCTTCATGTTCATTTTTAATGAAGCTATTAAAAAAAAATTAACATAATTGGTTTGAGGTTTCAATAAAATTAGAATTACTCCAAAGAAAAAGCAAAGCTGCTTGGGTTTGGGGAAGACTCATTTTCTGAGTTTGAAGCATTTGTTTATCCCTAATTTAAAACAAATAAGAAAAAAAATATATGCTTTTTTTTTTTCATACTTTTTCCTTCATTTCTTAGATATCAGGGATCAAATTCAGAGTTAAGAAGTACCCTTGTGGGGAACAAATGAAGTGACAGCAGAGTGGGAGGAATAGGAGTTGTTATCCAAAATGTTCCTGACACCATCACACCCCTTCAAGTGTTTGTTAAATAATATATTAATAGTACATACTGCCTGGAAAACGTCATTCTGAACAGATGCTGTAGAGAAGGCAAATGTTATGATCACTGCAGTAACATAACAGGCTGGACTCTAACTACCGGCCTGGCAGCAAAACCTGTTCGGTCCCAATTGCTCTTAGAAATAATTTAGTATTACTGTCTCTCTGTAGCCCCGGTATCTTTAAGGTTCCAAGTGTGGCTTTAGGAGGAGCACAGGTTCAGCAAGGGCTGCTGATGCTATCTGCACAGTCATCAGTGCAATCTCTTGCCATGTTTCTTCTGTTGGCAGGCTGTCATGCTATCTTTCAAAATGGCCAAAACCTAAAACACCCAAAGCCCTTGATGACCTTAATATCTGGTCTCAGGCAAATGCCAGTAATGATCTACATTTAGCTCATGTTTCTGTCTCCATAAAAACTGTTGGTCTGGATGTTATATGAGAAATACTAGAGCTGACTCTGAAAAGCCATCAGCCTGAGGTGTGAAATTTCCACACCCACTAGAAAAGAGCACCATGCTTCACAGTGCATTAAAGACTTGTAAGAAGTTTAGACAAGAACAAAGATTGTTATTAACCCTCTGGTAATACTGGCAAGACTCTGTCAGACCCACAGATATCAGCATCTTCAAGCAAGTGTGATGAGAAAAATGGCCAGACATCTTTCTGCTTGGATAGGAAGCCAAGAGATAGGAAGTGTGAATGATCTCAACAGATGGATCAGAACTATAAAGAAGGTGTGCCATAAATGTATGGATTGGTATTGTTCAGGCAATCTTAGAGTTCACTTGTTGGTGAGAGCTGAAATTTTCAGCAGCAAAGAGGAACAGAGCCTGTCAGTGTATCAGCTAAAGCATACAGAGTGACAGAAATGGTTAGAGGTTGTCCCAGGCAGGTGGATGTGTGTTGGAGAACGGCTTGCAGAGAGCAAGGCCATAGCTCCCTGCAGAAGCTGATTGCAGCCACCTGAGGTAAACAGAGGAAAAAAAAAGGGGTACAGTGATGCTAACAGGGACTGTTGTGAGAACAAAGAGATAAGTTGGGGCACATTATGACCTTGGGGGTGAGAAGAAAACAGCTCTGGGAGGGAAGCAGGTTCACAGCAAGAAAGATGTTTATGCATACCAGAAATGCCACAAGGGGCTGGGATATTATAATGTGACTTTTAGATGTACCCAATGGCTGAGATATTATAATGTAGTTTCTTAAATGTATCCAACAGAGTTGCAAGTAGTGTATTGTAGAGTGCTTATATAAGGTGTGATTTCTTTCAATAAAGTTGAAGCTTGCTCTATCATTCACATGCTTGCTTCCTCCGCCCGCCGCAGATGTGTTTTTTTCTTTTCACTTCTATTAAACTTTGCAGATGTGTCTGTTTTGGGTTTAGTAAATGTATCCTTCTTTCACCTTCCTCTGCCTTGAATTAAGTATGATTTTATTTTCAGCATGACTATAACTGGCTACAGTAAAGGCACTTACTATCCAGATGTGGTGCTTTGGGACTAGGAGGTATCCTGCATCTGTCACTACTGCATATCTAGAGTACACATTTAAACTGCACAAGCTATTTTGGGAAAAGGAAATTTGGTGGCCTTGGGGAGTTTCTTTCAGTGAACACTGATAACCAGAAGACTATTCTGACGTTCAACAAGATAGTGGGAATAAGACCCCAACTAATTCTTTCAAAGGAGCTTGGATGTCAATTTATAGTTTTAGATTTCTGCAGTAAAAAGAAGTCAGGAAAGCCTGTAGGTAAGAATGTTTGAAAAGATACAGCCAGTCTAAACTGAGGATTTGCTGCATGGATTTCAATGTAAGATCTCATAGATTGCTTCAGGAAATCATCACTAGAACTTTCTCTGGAAAAGGGTCAAACTGTCACTCAGCCATTCACTCCCCTCCCCTCCTCAGGACAGGGGAGAAAACAGGATGAAACAGCTCATGGGCTGAGGTAAAGACAAGGGAGGTCACTCAACAGTTACTGCCACAGGAACACAGACCTTACTTGGGCATAATTTGAGTTATTTTATTGACAATCAAAATAGATTTGGGTAGTGAGAAAGAAAGACAAAAACTAGAATACCTTCCCCCTCCTCCAACTTTTCCCCAGTCCCAGCTTCCCCGCTTCCCTGCCGACTCCTCTCCCCTGCCGAGGGGCGCAGGGGCTGGGGGTGGCGGTGGGTCCCTGGCAGCCCTCTGGGCCGCTCCTCCCTCCTGCCCCGTGTCCCTGCTCCAGCGCGGGCCCTTCCCCGGGCTGCAGTCCTGCAGGGACAACCTGCTCCCGCCGGGGCTCTCCACGGCCGCAGCTCCTGCAGGAAATATCCCCCCGCTGCGGCGTGGGGCCCTCCCCGGGCTGCAGGGGGGGTCTCTGCTCCCGCGGGGTCTCTCCAGGGCTGCAGGGGATCCCTGCGCCGGGCCTGCAGCACCTCCTGCCCTCCTCCTCCTCCGGCCTCGGGGTCCCTCTGCTGCTGCTCCCTCCTCGGCTTCCCCCTCCTCTGCCTGGGCCGCCTTTGGCCCTTGCTCCAACCTGGTTTCCCCCGGGCGCCCCCAGCTCGGCTGAGGGGCTCAGCTGTGTCCTGGCTGGGGCCGCTGGAGCCGCCTGGGACCGCCTGGGACCGGCTGTGTCCGGCACGGGGCAGC
>NW_020799095.1:144472901-144526785 GCF_003259725.1 Athene cunicularia | reverse complement strand
GCTGGAGCAGGGACACGGGGCAGCCCCGGCCTCTCCCGCAGAGGCCGCCCCTGGCTCTGACAGCGCCTGGGTCAGGGACATCCACCACTGCTGTCTCTCAGAATCTGTATCCGACACCTTTCCAGTTGCTGATCATTATAATGATCCTGTTTTAATCATGAAGTACCAGGAGATTCAAGGTCACTACCATCTTCAAAAACTGTACCTACCTATGTTGGCTAAAGATGGGATTTTTTTTATCAGCACCAGCATGTTAGTGAAAACCCTAATGTAGACTTTGAAATATGTTTTATATTACTATTTTAGTATTTTTTGTGACTGTTACATATATTGAAATGGGGAATAGATCATAACTAAGAAATTGGCCATAGTTGGAGAGGCGTGTAGAGAAACGTCAGGTAAGAGTGCTTCCTTATCTGAGCTCTAACAATACCCTAGCAGTTGAAGAGTCATGTAGAGACATGTCAGAGAACTACAGAGGCTGCGCAGAGCCTTAGGGTGAAAAGTTCAACAGCGAGGAAGAGGAGATACTTCATCCCTGCGACCACCGCCCAGGACCCTGCGACCACCACCCAGAACTGTTGAAGTGTACTGCGCAGACGCAAGTGGGAAGAAACCTCATTAGAATACGAAGCGGGGTAGGCGGGGATAGGTTATGAATATGTATAGGCGCCTCATTAATATGCAAGACTTTGTAACATATAAACAAGACGAAAAGCTACGGAAGGTGCGCATGTTTGTGGTGGAGCGATCCCCCATGCACCTAGCGCTGAATAAACATACCTACTTTACAACTCCACGGTTGTAGAGCCTTGCTTCCGCAGGTCAATATGATTGCTGTGACAGCTCCAGAACTGGTATGTACTGATACAGATCCTCTTGCAATTGCATAACTAGGGAGCCGAGCACTCCTTACCTCCAATTTATCCCAGCTCCCTGCCGCGTTTCTGCCCATCCTTCTCTGTCTAGGTATCTCCCAGCATGGTACCTCTGTTTGGACTGATGTTTTCTACAACATTAGCTCCAATTTTCAACCTCACATTGAAAGCAGACCTCAAGCCAAACCTCTTTTCCCCTTAGGTACAAAACAGTGAAGCTCCATGTTGGTTGGATGTTTCTAGGGATAATACAGTAAAGCAAGTGCTTAGCACTTGCATATAGCTACATTCTTTTAACGAATCAAATGCTTATGACCATGAGAGCATCTTCATTTCTTCCCATTCCTTCCCTCGTGTAACAGACAAACACCTTAAGGCAGAAAATGCTTTCCGATCCACTTGACAATAATAGAGGCTTTATCTCCATAGAAAGAATAAAATGTCAGTAGATTGGAGAGCAAAATATGATTTAATAGCCTAAATCAAAGCTTAGTGATGCCAGTGAAAACATCCCTGTGGAAAGACTGTGAGAGAAAAAGCAAGTAGAGATGAAGACCATCAGATCAAAGGTTCCAGATATCAAATTTAGATGATTTTTTGGAAAGAGCTTAGCATGAAGTTAAATACACCTCCACATATAAACAAACACCCCCACAGTCTTACGTAAGCATGTTTTAGATCCAAAAACAGAGAAAAGGAGGAGAATCTTAAAATGGTACTTTAAGCTTTTGTTAGAATTTTTACTTATCTTTCTTTACATCTGTGCTCCTTCCTCATATGTGAAGTTTTCCTTTTTATTGCTCACTGCTGTGCAATTTTTCTGTCTGAGATCATTCACATAGAGAACACAAAAGAAGGAGGTTTTTGATCCTGACTTCAGAGAAAAAGTCAGGAATGTATTGAGGAAGAGAGTTAAACATCACATGAACAGAAGGGGGAAAGCTGGCTGGTGTTTATGCTCTGCACAGTGACCATTGTCTCTCAGCTTTATTCCTTGGACATGGTAGAAACAAGGAGCAATTCAGTCATATACTGGAAGTAGCTCCACTTTCTGCTAGAAAATGGAGGAGCACATGATGCTAAGAGGTATTCAGAATTAACAGTAAGATTTAAGTCACTTTCCCCCAGTGAGTACAATGTAGTATTCTACAATTATTTGCCAGAGCTGTCAGTTACTCTGTCACTTTTGATTGCTTCTCTGTGAGTCCCAAATTTATTTGACATGGCTTCAGTCAAGAAAGTCTGGCAACAAACATATCAGTGGCCTTACTAGGAACGTGGCATGCCAACCACAATGTGATGCATATTTTTCATAATCTCAGATTAAAAGACACAAAAATAAAGCTGTTTTTAAAAGAGCCTATGTACCTCAAATAATGCAAGAAGTCATTAGCTTCTAAAGCACAGCCATTGTAAAAACATTGTTTTTTCCCCAAATGTTTAGTCACTTTAATGGTATTTGCCACAACTGAAATATTTTACAATCCATCTGCTTGCTATTCAAGCTGAAAGAGAGTGGAAACACTGCCAAGATGGTGCAGTATTCACCCTTTGCTCTCAAAATATTGCTGTGATACACCAAATACTTCCCTGCATCCTTCTCTGTAATCGCAATTTGTCTTCCAATTGTGGAAACTCTGTATCTCAATGCATTGTTCCTCATATGCACTTCAGATAATAAAGTTTGTAGTGTGTGTGTACAGTGCCAGCCATGAGCACCAAGTCTCATTTCTATTATCTAACTTTTATCTTTCAGCTAGGGAAATTCCTAGAAAGACTGTCCTTTTACATCTCAGCACTGCTCAAAACCTTTTCTGTATAGTGGAGGCAGTTTGATGTTGGTGTCAAGGTGAACCTTTCTGATTCTGAGGAGACTTGCCTTTGTCCTACTCTAAATATTTGAAGTGCCCTCCCCTCTCATATCTATCAGCAACCCCTCATGGGTTTGCTCATGTCCAACGAGTGAAGTTTAATGGGTTACATATTTTACCATCTCCACATCTGTCTTCTAGTGGTATTGGCAACAGTGAGGACATGAGTGAATTAAATGCCCCTTCACAACCTTGTTACAGAATTCTCTTGCATGCTTCATGTTCTTGAGATAATAGTCTGTTCTTGAGGTCCTTCACAGTGTACATCTGAAAAGTCTGCAGTTTTTCTCTGTGCATCTTGCTTTTGTCCTGCACTTTTTCCACTATGTCTATTACTGTTGCAATTACAGGCACTAATACATAACAGCATCTTGACATCAGATACTGTACAAAATTGTTGTTAATTTTTGTGATAATGTTTCTACATCCAGGTGTAGCCTGCCATAGATTTTCTTTGATGCTTACAGCTTTCTTTAACAGTCTTAATAATGTCAACTGTTAATTCAGTGTTGACATTTGACTGGCTGTGGGAAGGTGGTGATATGCTGTGAGTGAATTCTCATTGCTGGGTAAATTGTATAAATTGCCTGCCAGTAAACTGCAGTTCACTGTCTGAAACAAAAGAGGCTGAGATAGCAGGCCTGGTGGAAAAGCCCCACTGCTCTGTCTGTGATGGCTGTTCTGACACTGTCAGACAAATTGCTTACTCTGCAGAAACCAGACTAACAGCTTGCAATACTGCAGCAGTGAAAGAAGTAATTAGTCAAAATATTTGCTTGTGCTGTGTTCTGTGGTCTGAGGTGCACAGTGCTTGGATAGTCTGTCTTTCTTCTGCTTTCCTTGCTTTTCACTGCTTTTATGAAAACTGGAGACAGTCATGAAAGTTACTAGAGGAGCTAGAGTTTGCACAGACGCAAAATTTGTCTTTGTCCTCCTCATGGCTTTGGAGAGAACCTTTACATATCTCTAGCGCTCTCTTATCAACTTGTAGTTTTTGCACTTTAGCAGCATGACCAGGTGATGGTGGGTAGCCAAGAAGATGTGACTTTCTGGAAAATATTTCTATTTGCGTACAGTTGATTTGCATGTGAATGTTCTAGCTGAACTTCTCTCTGACCACACACATCCCTTTTCATATGGATGGTGTTTCCTCCTTCCAGTAAGAGTGGACCTGACAGAAAAGCAACATGTCATGGCCCCCTAGACTTTGCCTAACTGCATCACCATGCAGTGCTGATTGCCCATTTACACAGAAGCAGTTACAGTCAGCGCTGCTGCTTTCCAGGTCCTTGCAACACACTGAATTGTGTGAAAGTAACAGTACCCACATTTCCTCCTTGATCAGGCATCACCTAAAATCTCAGACACTGTAGGCAGCTCAAAAAGATGTTGATAGAAAGGTCTGAATTTTGTTATCGTTAGGTATGACTCTGCTTCATTGCCTATGTTGACAGAAAGGTCTGAATTTTGTTATTGTTAGGTATCACTCTGCTTCATTGCCTATTCCTTGTCCAGCATCAGGATATAGCTCTTGGGAGGTGAGTGAGGGTCCCCAAGATCATGCTACAGTAACTAAGAAACCAGTCTTGTTCTGGTGTAGTTTTAGCTTTGCTACCCTGATATTCCTAGTAGAGGGACAAGACAGTGGATGTGATTTACCTCATCTTGCCTTTACTGTTTTCAATACAAACACCAGTGCTGTCATCTGCAACTCTGGAAAAGCTTCTCCCCAGCTCCTTACCACAGGTCCGATTTCATATTACCTGCTCAGTTACATATATCTTCCAATAACAGCCAAGAGGTGGTGAGGCAACTGCCTTCCTAATGGAACAGCTTCCAGTGACTAGCACTTACCAATGTCTGTCTGTGGTCCCAAGCACCCCAGTTTTGCCTCAAGTGATTCTTCTTTAGTGTGACTTTGGCAGTGGTCTCATTTCAGTTCTTTCAGTTTATGCAAATGTGCAGCTTCCTTGTCCTTCAGTAGATACATTTCTGCTTATCCAGCTTGTAAACCCATTAATGATGCGAAAAGGACTTATTTTCTTTTGTTAATTTACTCTAGAACACTATTCCAAGTAGATATTACACTGAGTGAAGGTTAAACTACAGGACCCCTGGAAGACAGGTAGGACATTCCTGGTAGCCAGTTAACAGCTCTGTTGCAAAATTTCACAACGCATTGTTTGAGGTCAGTATTTTTCCTTTTTCTGTCACATTTATATTTCTGCCTGAATAGCCTGTTTCAGATTTAATGTTGGTAAACAGATGCACCCACAAATTTTGGTTGAAATTGACTGTATGTTAACAGAACCAGCAGAAATTTTAGCCTTCAATCCTTTCTTTGGTATTCTACTTTGATTTTGCATTACCAAAGTTATGTTATGATTTGTCATGATATAATATTAATGTAATATTTCTTCATTGCCATATTGCTTTTTTCTCTGATACAGAGCTGAGGTACTCTGGGCTCACAACGGATGTCTCTAACACTGAGCTGTTTCTGATGCCTGTCTTTGCATCTCTTCCTGGTGTAAACCGCACAAAGCAGGATGACTGGTTTTGTTATTTTTATATGTGTAAATATAAATCATATTGAAGTAGAACTATTTCCTAAAAATTGCTGTTTACTTTCTTCATATAATATGCTTTTTATTCAGACTTTATATTAAATAACTTCAAAATGTTATCTGTGACTGGCATATGTAAGGTATCTCGTGAACTGTTCCCCAAATAATTTTTTATGTTTTGGTGCGCCTATAGGTTTCTGCTGCTGCTATGAATTAGCCTTATTTCAGGTTTCCACTTAGGCCAGGTAAATGCCTGCCCTGTTTTCACAAGTCATTTGAAATATGAGCTCCATTCCTGCTTTTGCATACACACATAGGTTTCAGAAAAGGTGGTTTGGCTTCTGAACATTTGTACTAAAACCTTTTCTTTGTTCTACTAAACACTCTGAAATCTGCTGATATGCCAATAACTTCTTCAGTTCTCTCAGATGTAATATTTGACATTGATGTGATGCCTTATGGACTGGCAAATGCTTTTGGAAATTTCTAATAAATTACCTGAATTTGAGCATGTCACAGCCTTATAACAGTGTTTATGGTCCTTATTATTCCTTTATCTAGCTTGCTAGCAATCTTGTAATTTTATCATTACAATCAAAAGAAGGCGTAACTTTTAAAGGATTGATTTCAGTGTGGTTAGAGACAGAAATTTGGTAGGTTGCCATAACGAATGTTTTAATTGTGCTGAAGAAAATGATTGACTTAGTTGTTCTCTTTGGAGATAATTTTGACATACTTTTGAACCTATCAGTTCTGATTTTTCATCATGCTAACACCATATTTAGGTTTCAACAAAGGTAAAAAGAAACCAAAGGGAAAATAATGAAGAGAGAGAAATAAAACCAAAGAAAGTCAAGTGGTGAAAATTCAAACGATTGCTCACCACCAACCGACCGATGCCCAGTCAGTCCCTGAGGAGTGGCCCCCTGTCAGCCTTCCCCCTAGGTTTGTTGCTCAGCATAACGCCATGTGGTATGGAACATCCCTTGGGTCAGTTGGGGTCAGCTGTCCCAGCTATGCCTCTTCCCAGCTTTTTGTGCACCCCCAGCCTCCTTGCTGTGAGGAAGGTATGAGGAGTGGAAGAGGCCTTGACTCTGTGTAAGCACTGCTCAGCAATAACTACAACATCCCTGAGTTATCAACACTGTTTCAAGCAAAAACACAAAACGTAGCCCCATACTTCCTACTATGAAGAAAATAACTCTACCCCATCCAAACCAGCACATCAGAGACTCAAAGATTCCAGGAGTATGCTTGCATTCTCAGATAATATAAAAAGTTTTTCATTACATCTGTTTAAATATTTGCACTGCTTTGAAAGGTTTTATGTGTACAGTCCTGTTTATTACAATGAATAAAATGCCTTTGTCCTCTTCTTTCTTCCCCATTTTTTCCCCATGGGATTTAAGTTTAACATTGAAAATATCTGCTTGAAGTTCCTTCCAACTGCTACTTATTATACAATATCTCACATACAGACCTGCATTTCTCTCAGGAACATCTTTCCTCTTATACTGAATTATGTCTGGAGTTGGAAGAAACTTCTAGCCATAAAGATCACTCTTTCTTTCCTTCCTCCTCATTCTTGTGCACTCCATCTATCACTGTCTTTCTCATCTTTTTGAAGACTTACTACCTTCCTTTTGAAGTTGTTTTGGTTTTTGAACAATACAGAAATCCGCTGCTGCCGCTACCTTTTTTTTTTTTTTTTTTTTTAAACTATTCTGTGAATTAGATTGCCTTCAGCAGATATTTCAAGTGAAATAATAGCACACAACTAATCCAATATCAGATCATTATAATGGTCCTCACTGTGAATGCTGTTTACCTATTTTCTTTCATCTTCTTTGCTCCTTATTGCAATCATTCTTATAATCGATGATTGGTAATTTTGATGTTGGCAAATCTCTCTCTCCTTTGGCCTGGTACATTACATCATCCATTTGTTAGTCTAAGGTTATTCTCCCCTTGACTGTTACCAGTGGGGTGTTAGTTATTCGATGTCATCTTCTCTCTCCTCAGGTACCTAAGTTGAAAGAGGAGTTTGCTTGTTCCATTTGATATAATTCTGATCTAGCAATCAAAATATAACACTGACATCTGCTTGCCATTTCTGATGAGAGAGATTCACAATGTAAAAAATGCCACTTCCAGGTCCTTTTTTGCACCCCTTTTTTTTTTCTAGTTGTCTTTTCTTCTTGCTTCTAGCTTTGTGCTCCTGCTCCTCTGGCCACTACTTATACTGCTATTGAGCATCTCTAGGTCCCTTCTGCATCTATGTCCTGTGTCCTATTCCAGTGTTACATCCACTTCACTAATACCTTTTCTTTAGTGACTATGCGTCATCATCTCTTTACCTGTGACTCCCCCTGCTCCCAATGAAAGTCAGTGAAGTGAATATTTTAGAGTCAATGCTTTTTACCGGTTTTCCAAAGACTCTAGGTTGCAATCAGCCTTCCACCTGGATTTTTTTCAGGAAATTCTCTGACTGAGAGGAAATAAAGAAAGGCCACTTCATTACCCAGCAGCAATCTGAAGGGCAGATGTATATGAATCAATGTATCAAGGGTGGTTTTCAGTCAGGAAGGGGGCTGACCCTGGAAGAAGGTGGTAATGTGATTAGCACCTCTTCTTACATTGATCAAAAGTTGCTGGAAAACATGCAGGAGTTGAGTCTGAGCTCAAAACTGGGAGAATTGCTACCAGAGTTCAATTAACTTATCAGTCTGGGCTACTGATCCAAGGACATGGATCTTCCAAGACAAACACAACATTGGTCTTTAACAGCCGCTGCTCACAACCATGGCTCTTATCTATCACTGGGTTCAACTCTCACCTATAACTATGCTGTGACATGCACCTGCATTATTAATATATAATTGCCTTCTACAGGGACACTGCCAAAGTTTGACTTGAGACCTAACTGTAGATCCCATATGTGGTCTGCCACTTTTGTAAAAAATATTTGCCTACAACAAGTAAGAGCAAAATGTATCCAGCAATGCGGAGTCTGACATTTAATACTGATTTTCTTTATTCATCTCTATGGAAATCCCATAGCTCTAATAAGGCTTTTCCTAGACTAGACCCCACCTTCACTAAATAATAGCCTTTTAAAAGAGGTAATTTTAAGACAAAGTTGTAAGCACTATGCTTTCTCTTTTCCATATAACAAGTATAAGGCATAGAACAAACAGGAATACAGATGGTTCGTTGAAATTAAATTGCACTTCATAAGTTGTGTGCAGGCAGATGCCCCAAATCACAGCAATACTACTATGGGGAGCTTGATGTCTGTGCAGTTTAGAGACTACAGAGCAGCTGTCACTATCCTGGTAAGACAGATTCATTCTCTTACCAGTAAGTTCTTTCAGAGAAAATGTGAATCTGAATCTGAGTGACTCAGAGACTCATTTAAGCACCAAAAGGTGTTCTTTTTACTTTGAGTGAGGGTGTCAGACTCAGTCGTGATGTCACGATTGCAGAGTTGCCAGTAGCAACCAGTCACTTTTGTACAATTCAGTGAGAAAAAAGAATCCCTGGTCAGGAGGCCTTTTTTTTTTTTTTTTTTTTTTTCTCCTCTAGAGGGCAATACAGAGCACGGCCTAGTTTGCATGCCCTGAATCAATCTGTGGAGGTGCTTTTCTCTCTGCTGATTATATAGGGAACCTTGTGAGTTTAGTCCTAACTTGGGCAGCCTGATAGAATTATACATTAAAACAACGTGAAAAATCGTAAAGGAGTATAGTCTTCTCAACTCCTGGAGACTGTAAGGAACTCTCCCTAGTCACAGCCCTGTTCAGTACTCTAAGAAGGCAGGACATCAGAGAAACCACTAGGTACGTGGTATTAGGACATGAGGTCTCTAAAGCTGTGTCTATACCAGGGTATTAACTAGTGCCCGAACAGTGGCAGGCAGTCATCCTCACTGCTCAGCCATTGGAGGTGCCCTATCATTTTGACTGTCACCATCTGAGTATGTTTCAAGAATTTCCAGACATGAAGAAGGAACTATCACAGGCCATGTCTTCCCCAACAGCCAGTTTGTATGCAGCCACTTATCTTGAAAGTAAACTAGGCTAGAATTACAGTCTTCGCACAACCACAGGCATATCCTGCTACTGTAGGTGTAGCCCCAGTGTTCTCAGGGCCAGTGCTTAAATATCCAAATGGAACTCCCTTGAGAAATTCACAACTTGTTTACACTGAAAATTTAATTTTGGATATGACTAACATTCACTCATAACGTCACTTTCATTCTAGATTATGCAAATCTTTTTATTCTGACCTAGTATAAGCCATTTTAACACTTAGCTATGGTCATATCAGGAAAAAATCACTGGTTTGGAACCAGAGCATGCATGTGCATGAATTTAGAAAAGCTGATCTAGAATATTTTAGTAAGGAACAGGTGCTTTTTTTTTTCCAAAAATAAATGCTAGACAAACCCTATACTCCCCATCTATCACAAATTTTAAAGGTTCTCACTGTAAGTTTTCCACTGATCCAAGATATGAAGAACAAGACAGGGATATTTTCTGAGGGACATCCTGGAAGTTTTAGAAGGTTATCTGAAAATATCTGGGAAACTGAGATTCAGAAGCTGAAGGAAATGCCAGTTCCTCATATAACCCTGATGTTGCTTCACAACGGTTTTTCTTCTTAGCAGAGGAATAGAATCATAGGGTCATAGAATGGTTTGGGTTGGAAGGGACCTTAAAGATCACCTAGTCCCAACCCCCCTGCCATAGCCAGGGACACCTTCCCCCAGCCCAGGTTGCCCAAAGCCCCGTCCAACCTGGCCTTGAACACTGCCAGGGAGGGGGCAGCCACAGCTTCTCTGGGTAACCTGTGCCAGTGTCTCACCACTCTTATAGAGAAGAATTTCTTCCTTAGATCTAATTTAACTCTACCCCCTTTCAGTTTAACGACATTACCTCTCATCCTATCTCAAGTAATTTTTGCACACTTTTGTATTATTGCCTGTGCTACCATCCTTATATATTAGAAAAAAAAAAAAAAAAAAAAAAAAAAAAAAAAATCATTTTGACAAGAATTGTGTGTCCTGTCGTGTTCAACTAAAAGTGATTCCTTGAAGAGCAAAATTATCTGAAATATTCTGTGGAAACTAAACTTTGTTTTTGGATTAAGACTTGGCCATTTTTTTTCAAGAACTATTCCCTAAACTTAATCACATGTCTGATCAAAGAATTGTATTTAAAACACTAAATTCCCTACAGAAAAGTTCAGGGATGTCCCTGCTCAGGGAACAAATATCAGTATCTGAGCACTGTGATATTAAGCACAACTTATGCCATTAAAAAGGGCAGGCAATTCACTGTGAAGTAATCAACATGTGGTGACTTCCAAGAGGACAGAAATATGATTGCTTCCCACTACTCAAACCTGAAAATGTTCACTTGATTTGATTGTACAGTTGAAAAGCAAAAATCTCAGTCTGGAAAACTTTCTGAAAAAGCAGGTCCTCTTTCAGCAGCAGCATTCTCAGGTAGCTTTGCACTTCGTAGTCCATTCTCTTCACCACATTCAGCTTCTAGCTGGATGTTTCATGAAGCTCACAACCTTTTCTTTCTCACAGCTCTGTGTGAGATTGACCAGACTAAGACACTACCTTTCTTCTACTGTCTCTCTCTCACACATATATTCAAGATAATTTGTTTCCTAGAAGCAGTTCTCAGTCATAGGCCTGCAACCCATAGAAGTTGATCCTTCCAGAACCAAGTAGGCCAACCTGTTTCTAAAGATTTCTTTAAAATCTTGGATAAGCAAAGTCTTAGTATGGGAAGAGTCCTTTTCTCCAGAGCAGAACAATGAACCTGAGAAGCACAAGTAATGGGGAGTAATTAATGACTTTCAGTACCATTTCTGAAGGAGAGTAACAATACACATAGTGGAAGCAAACCAAATGGAAGGAAAGTTGGCTGTTAATAAATGTAAGAGAGAAATTATAAGAAAATCTTTATCTTCGTATTTCTAACCCAGATACTTAAGGTATGAAGGCATCATACTCAACTACTTAAGTTGTCCAATACCTCACCTCCAATTTTATGTTTTCTATTATTCATAACATATATTTAATACTTGGAAGATACTGATATCCCAGTAAGATATAGAAACAGGAGCTTAGATTTCTGGAACAGAAACATCTACACTGTCAATTCCAAAGAGATCCAAACCCACTGAATTCTTCAGAAAATCTAACATGAAATGGATGACTCCTACTTTGGTTCTTCAGAAAGCAAATATATTGTAGAAAGTTGTTCGCCTGATTAAAACTGGTATCAGAAACCTAAAAGGTGGGATTGTTACCTCTGATGACTGATTTATATTTTATGCTGTACCCCAGCTTAGCATGGGTTAACCCCACCTAGAATACTGATGTTAGGTGAGCTCTATTCCACCGCATGCGTGTTGTTTCAAGAATTCACACTGAAGCAAAAAATAAATGATCAGTTATTCTTGTTGAAGTATGTGGTGGTGAAGTTCAGAAATATTTAACCAATAATTTTATGCCAAGCAAAAACATTTGTTTGATTAAAAAGCCTACAGTAAAGTGTTTTAAATGTCTTATGTTGTAAAGCTGTAGTAAGTATTTAAGATTTTTTTAAAATGCAGTTGTAATTAAAATATAGCCAACAGATGAAGCATAACCTTCAACTCTCCCTTTACAAGTTCTGTGTTGTGAAACACTTGTCAAATTATTATGTCTCCAGTTAATTAAAATTAAACATAAACAGACCAAAACATTTTCTAATTTGCAGTTCTGCTCTTGAAATCAGTATTTTTGAACAATATGAACTGTGTGGTTTAATTAACAGGGAATAGGGCTCTTCAATTTGGCCCTGTATCACATCTTGTATAAAATAATGTTTCCAATCCTGCATTAATTTACTCCCAGCCATGACTAGCACAGTTCAAAGACAAAAATTAATATTTTCAGGGCTTAGCTAGGCAGAGTTATCTAGACTCCTATCTTTTAATCTTGATTTCCACCCACGCCACAGCTCCACAAGCAAGAGGATTAAGAAAATAGGACAATGAATGCATTACTGTCACTGTACTCTAATGCATATGGAAGTTATTGGAGGGTAATACGGTACTTTATCTAACATCTACCTACTCCAAAGTATGCTCTTCAAGTCACATTTAAATGTCTCACTATGTATGCTTTTATTTGGTCCTTGCATAGTCCTTGACAGCAATGGGAAATAGCTTGTGAATTTTAGTATCCATCTTTCACAGAGGGAAGTGAACTAACACATAAGAACCAAGAAGGATTTTTCCCATTCCTACCCACATCCCTCCTCTCAGATCAGTACTTTGGTGAGTCATCTCAGATGGATATGGTATGAGTATGGGTTTAGAAAAATGTCACTACAGTTGCAGATGCCAGTGTAAAGACTGGTTATAGTTTTCACATTATTTTTCATTGGGAAGATACTGATCTCCTGCACCTGCAGATGCTGCGTTGACAGTAAACCTCATGTGCCTTCTGGAATGGCTGGCAGCTTAATTCAGTGGCCAGTCATAATTTTAGGAAAAAGGAAGTTAAGTTGCCTTGGATTTGGAAGATAGTGGTAACAGATTTCCATCGTATCTCCACTGGACCAGTTAAGCATGTGGTGTATGTGAGGCAGAAAGGTAAGAGACCTAGAGGTTCCTCTCAAGATTTTCTCTCTGAAACACTTTTTTTCAGAAGGTTCATCCTTGGCTGGGAAGTTGTGTCACCTCCATGACAAGGCCTGAAATAGTTGTATGCTTTTAACGTGTTAGCATGTAACCCAACAATGATGGAGGTAGCAGGGGTGAGAAAAAAAAGATGACAATACAGTTTGGTTCACTTCAGAAGAATAGTGACTCTGTTCTATTTTTACAGCTTCATTGTTGGCAGGGACACAGTTGCACCTTGCTTCTGCTGCCTAGGTGGAGTAGAGTTCAGACGCTCAGTCTCATTAAATTTAATTATGGTTTCTTAAGATTCTTCTCCTTACTATTCTATTTGGTGAAAGGCTTAATTAAAGACAAGTTCTTATTATTGTTTGATTCTTTGCTATTCTACCTAGACATATCTCTATTAGCAAATAAAAAATTAACATTCGTGCCCGTATACTTCATTAAAGAACTGATACAGAACTATAACTGCTTTGCCTAACAAATGGATTGTGCATATTCTATCACATTATAGAATCAGATGGTATTTAGAAAGAGAATGAAAAAGGAGTGACAAAGTTGGATGGCAATGGACAATAAGCCTGGAATTCATTTTGTGATTTTTTATTTGGACATATGGCAATAGGAAAGAAATATGGAGAAAACAGAACATAAGTGATTATCCATTTGTGTGTTCTTAATTGTGAAGTAAAAGGGAGTTAACATTGTTTCACTGCTGTTTTGGGCTAAGTCACATCACCTCACAAGGGATGACTTAGGTGCAGGTACACAGTAACTTCACAGCTAAACGGTGGTGTCTAGTGCCATATCCCCTGCCACAGTTTGGCTGATTTCAAGCTCCTACTCCACAAAGGTCTGCCTTAATTTTTGTGTTGTATCTATCTGCCACACCTGGGAGGATGACTCGGATACCATAAGCTATTTCAAATTGTGCTACACACTTACATTGAGTCCTTACCAACAGAAGAGCAACAGGCATGCAGTAACTTAATGCAACAAAATTTATTCACTTCACAAAACGTTGGAGAAGCCTGTTTCATTGATATGAATCACTCATTATTTTCAGAACTTCTGCTTTGTTAAGTAACAGATTTTTTTTTTTTTCTGAGAAGAAAATATTGTGAAGAAATCTTAATGATTTAGCACCCTCAAAACATCTATATGTGCTGATAATTTTTTAACGTTGTCAGTGTATTCTGAAGTCTTTTCAAGTAAGCTTCTTGGATACTTCATCTATTTTTAAATCACTCTAATTGTCTCCAAAGAAAAAATGACCTCTTTGCACTCTACACTTAACCACAGAATGCAGGAGGTTGGATCTGATGATAATCATATAAAAATAGGCATATTGTGTCAGAACTGAGATACAGTTATTCCCCTATTCTATCTCTGACAGTGACAAACAGTAAATATCTGGGAGGTGGTATCAGACAGCAAATACTAATACTTCCTGAAAATACTATCCTTGCATCCAACAGTTTATGACTCAGCAACTTCCAGAAACAGACAACTGTCCTTGTAAACAGTAGCCTGGGCAGATTCTTCATCCTGTATGGAAGCTGCTCTTTTTAACTTCTTTTCAGTTTGCCACTTGTTAGTTTCTTTTAGGTTCATTTCCATTAAGTGGTTTATTTTTGTACTGTAAAAGACAGCAAAGAGCTGATCCTCATCCATCTTCTTTAGGACACCTATGGTTTATAGGTTTCATTAATATCCTCCTGGATTGTCTGTTTGCAAGTTAAAAAGCCTACCATACGTATAAGTGCAGAAACAGTTCTGGACCTTTGTTCGCCCTCTTTGCTCTTCCAAAACTATTTCTACTTCTTTTAATTTATTTCTTTTTAAGATAAAAACCAGGGAGGAATGAGAATATCATACCCTACAGAAGATGTGGACACACTGTGGGCCTGTACAGTGGCATAATGATGTTCTTGATTTTTTTTTTTTTCCATAATTCTGAATATTTGGTTTGCTTGGTTGTCAATGCTTATCATTAAGCTAATATTTTCACAGAATTATATAATGTAACACTAGGTTTTGTTCCTGGGTGATAACAGTCTACTCAAAACCAATCATTTTCTATGTAAAGTTTGGACTGTATTACTTCTTGAGCATCACTTTAAATTTATCTGTATTGAATGTCATCTGTTATTTCATTGCTTAGTTATTCAGTGTTGTAATATCTTCCAGAAACCATCGGCTGCCCTGTTTTTCCTACCATAAATTACTTAGTATCATCAGCAAACTCTGTTGACTCATTATTCACACCCCTTTCCCAGGACAGATACTGGGAAACTCCACTGCTGGCTTACAGTGCTGGTTTTGTCTGACACAGAATTAATTTTTGTCATAGTAGCTAGTATGAGGCTATGTTTTGGATTTGTGCTGAAAACAGTGTTAATAATACAGGGGTGTTTCAGTTACTGCTGAGCAGAGCCTACACAGAGTCAAGGCCTTTCTGCTTCTCACCCACCCCACCAACAAGGAGGCTGGGGGTGCACAAGAAGCTGGGAGGGGACACAGCTGGGACAGCTGACCCCAACTGACCCAAGGGATGTTCCATACCATATGGCGTCATGCTCAGCATCCTCCTAAACTGAGCATTGTGGGTTCAAGCCTTGAAAGTTCTGTTGGCTTCATATGAACCATTTTTCAGTTCTCTGGAGCTTTTACACTTCAAGTATATTGATCATATCTGGCTTATTCAATTTTCTTTATAATAATCACATCAGTCTTCTTATACATGAAAATTCATGTAATATTTTTCTTATGAAAAGGTTATTAAGTTATACGAGATAGGATCAGCCATTAGATTATGTTTATTGCTTCACTTTTAGAGAAATTACAGTACTTCAGTGAGGAAAAAATCCACAATTCATCTTTTTAAGTTAACATTTCCATGAACATAATCTCTGTGAAACTTTATTTTCTGTATTTCTGAATTGTTTCTAGCTCATGGGCTACTTTAAAAATTGATTAATATAAACCAGTAGTTTCTCCTGTCATTCACTGCTCAGTGTTCAGCACTGTCTCTTAGAGACAAAAAATGACAATGGATCCTATGAATAATATTTACTACGGAAGTATAAAAATCTGATACAAAAAACCACATTCAGATATGTTTTAATTTGACTGCTGGAATATTATCTTCATCCAGTACACTAGCACATAGCCTACTTAGCAAATAAATGATAATTTCACAACTAGGCAAGACCTATTCTATTTAAAGCTATGAAATCAGGCCTTCATTGAATCTCAGTTAATATTTTACTTACACCGGGAAACAGCAGCAGTAAACAATAAAACAATAGCATTTTTCAAACTAAGGTAAACTTATTTTTTCCACAGCTGAAGTACATTATGATTCTGAAGATCGGTACTTCTGCAGTATAACAGTTTTACACTCAATGATCTGATACTGTCTTTTAATTCAGTTGGTGCTCTTACAAATATGGAGTTATTACTAATACCATGGTCCTTGATCACTCTGGAAATTTGAGAAAATCCATCCCTCAAATGCACTAAATATGATTTTAGAAATCAAATCAGCTTCTGTCTTTGGCAACATTTGCCGAGGAGGCTGATTTTTTAGAAAGTAATGTGAAATTAAAGTGAAAACTTACTGGAAGCCACCCAGGATCACAGGACATTTTTTCAAGTAATCTTATCCATGTTGTCTAGATCAGATTTGGTCTTTGGGTATTTAACAAATAGTCTACATTTTCAGTCTGTCATTATGGTCTTTGGCTATAGAAGGAGACATGCTTTGTTGAACAGATGCCAGAAAGAGCTGTTTCTGATTGAGAAATTAAAAGATTGTTTTATACAGAAACTGTAAAACACACTGGAAAAAGTAATGTAGATGTATATTGTTAGGTTATATGATACAAGGATCATCTGCACACACTCAAAGGAGACCAGAAGTGCAGTGGCCAACAACTGAAATGGGACCATCACAGGCCCGTATTTCTGGATGTCAGCAACTGAAGAAACTCGAGTGTGTGCATAGTGTGGATACATATGTCAGTGTCTGACTGACAGCATTAAGCAGGACTTGGTGGCGAGTAGGTAAGAAGTTTAGAAGGCAGGTTTTGAAGTGACCATAAGTCTGGGACAGACCGAGGCACCAGTTCCCTCCTCCAACTGGCTACCAGAGGGGCCAGGAAGTCCAAGCCAACTGCTGGAGACACCGTAAGCTCTGGGGATCAACTGAGAGACACATTTTCACATGTGCATCCCTGTATATGAGGCAACTGGAAATGGGGTAATTTGCCGACCAGTTACTAGGTAGGCTCAGTGTCCAACACCTGTTACGGTTGGGCTCCATAATGTGTGTTCCTGCGTGTATTAGTGTTCACAAGAATAAGCAACTGGAGTGGGGCAGCAGCACTGCAGGCTCCTATGCCCGAGTCTCAGCAACTGGGCAGACTGAGACCTGGGGGCAGCTGCTGGCTTGAGGGTCTGGTGACAGCTGTTGGAAGGATCCACACTGCACATATGTGTAGGCTTTCCACTGACAGGCCTTCATCCTCATCAGCTGGAGGAGGGAACAGGATGAAGCTATTGGTGCTATCTGTGTCTGAGTGCTGAGTTGATATGTGTAGATCTACGTGGACAGCCACGTTTAGATGTGTTGTACATTTGTGCTCTGTGTATGTGTGCTTACTGGGAAAACATGCTTAGTCTTGCTTTTGCGTGGACCTCGGGGCATGCAGCTGCGGTAGTCTCATCACTATTAGACTACCAGATTTGACAATCCTAACATATATATTGAATGTTAATTTTTTTCTAATGTCCTGTCAAAAAAAAAAAAAAAAATTCTCACTACAATGAACCCTTATTTAGAAGAAATTTTTGCATCAGACTTCAAATCAGAGAAGTCAAATAAACACAGCAATGTCTAAAAGATAGTTGAAAAACATGGTATGGACTGGTCTATACCTAGCTGAAAAATCAAGCATTTAGTTTAAACTATTCTTTTGGTTCTCCTATTAGTTGTAGATCAACAAGCACATCCTAAAAAATAACTGATCCCATCCTAAAATGGGTTTGAGAGAGATGAGGTGAGTTGTTGCCTGATGTTTCTCTCCTTCACAGATTCTGTAAGGAGGCTGGATGCCTAACTGTTAGATAATTAAACTCAGGTAAAATGAGCCCTACCCAGAGAAGCAGAAAAGGTTCACAATCCATAAAAACTTTTCCTTTACCCTCTAATTTCCCAAATGACTGATTTTAATAATGTGTAAGATCAGATTGGTACCAAAGGGTATTCCTGTAGTGATGTGCTGCTGTAAAAAGGATACCTTAGCCTGTTCTCTCTTCCAGACCAGTGAACTTCTGTAGTGTCTAAATGTCTATTTAAGGCCCATAGCAGGTAAGAAAGAATCCCACAGGCCTGAGCTGTCAGAGCTAATAATATATAAAAAGATGTTCAATACTCACAAGAGTAGTGTTTGGATAAAACTATCTTTCATAAATGGTCATTTGGTGAATAATAACCTCAATTTTACCTTATTCACGGCTAAGAAACTAAATTTTCAGGGAAAGCTTTTTGTTTATTTCCTAAAAATATACTTTTTAAAAAAAATTAGTAGATTAGTTTCAATACTGTAGAAACCTTAAGTCTTTGGATAAGAATTTTAACAATCACAAATTACTTTTAATTTGAATTAATCCAGAAGACCTTAGTTATTGTACTTTGATATTACAAAGACAGATTTTTCAGGCCTCAGTCAACACAATAGACTCCTTGTGCTGGATGCAATGCAGAAACATGATATATACCAGATGGAGATCCACCGAATTAAGAAGTTTATTTGTACTTTGGTCCCCTCTTTTTCTAACACTGTGTTAGACTGTGCATATTCCTGAATCACATCAGCTGAGCTCAGCCTCAGTGCTGTGATGACCTCTCCTTTCTCATTTTAAATGTGCCTGTCTCTGTGGCAGCCCTTGACAACCTTACCCCCAGAATAGATACATCAAAGTAGATGAGAAAGAAAAAACATGTGACTGGGGAAGCATCATAGAAATAGGAAGGTGACCTAAGTAAATTTCTGGTCACGTAAGAAGTCTGTGGCCAATTGTAAATTTGGACCATGAGAACTGAACCATCAAAGCTGCTGCCACAAAAGAATTATCTGACCAATTACTGGTTTCAGCATCATTAGTCCCTCTTCTGTTAATTTCCTCAATACCACATCCACCACAGGAAGCTGTTAACTAGTATACTATGAGAGAAAGGTGATTGAGGAGAGGGGGTATTTAAGAAAGAAAATAAAGACTAAGAACATGAAACTAATCTAAGAAACCATCCAAATAGCAAGGGAGATGTAAGGATCTAAAAGAAATTCAATCGCTTCCACAGATGATTGCATTCTTCTGTGGTTTAGCGTCCTTCCAATTTTACCAGAATCTAAATGCTGAAGAGCCACAGCATTAGAGGAAGAGGTGAAAAGGACTCAGTGTGAACTGGTGCCAGAGAGGAAGGTAGCTTCCCTTACCCTGCCAGCTTGCCTCTCCAGGGGAGCTTCACTTACAGTTTTAAACTATACTAGCACAAATCCCCAGCTATACTCCAACATCTTTTGTTACAGAATATCCCAAAGCAAGCTAACGCTGGGTCCCAGTCTCAGGGTTATCCCAGATGGAAAAGGGAACAGATGCACAGTGTCTGTGCCCTGTATGTGGAGCTGCTTGTGCACAGCTCCTGAAGCAGAAGGGTTGCGTCTTGCTTACTAATTCCTGCACAAGCCTGTTCCTAATGGTACATGGGTCCTATTTCATGCTGAATTCAACTCTTCAAACACCTTACCATAGTAAAATTCCACCTGATCCTTCACAGCAATATGTTGTCATGGAAACTTGAATCAATCTAGTCATTAATAACTTTCTTCACATAGGAACTCGAGTGCAATATCTTTCCAGATTGAATCATGGTACAAGTTACCCATCTGACAATAACATCAAATCAATTTATGAAGATATGCTCCATTAATGATCTGTTAATGTGTCATGTGACTATCATTTGATAAACAACATATAAACCTTTTGTATAACTATTATATAAACCATTACTTATTATAAGAATTATATATTCAGGTATCTTTAATACTGGTTAGAAATATATAATATACATCTATATTATGTGTTATATATTTATGGTATAAAATATATGCTTTTATATTTTAGTAAAAATAATATATTTTATATAATAATGTAAGGACTTGGCAATTAAAAGAGTTTGTTCACATTAACAGCTTGATTTGAAATAGCTCAGTCAATTTACATAAAAGAAGTATTGCCCATTCTTAAATCATGCTGAAAATGTTAATGAAAGTTTATTTTAATTACTTATTTCTGTTCATCCTGGTCTTGACAGTATAGTGGCTAGGAAAAATGCTAGGAAAAGAAACAGTATTTTCAAAGCAAATAAGTAGCTAGCAATATTAAAAAAATTAAACTATGATTTTTTTATGAGCCTATGTAATGAAAATATGCTCATCAAAAATATTCAGGCACCTGTCAGATAAACATCAGGGCTCTTGCATGATAACACACTGGAATTCTGATTCTTTATTACTACTGGCTGTCATTAGCATAGCTGATTGAATTTTTTTCTGTTGAAACTGAAGAAAGGAATTTCTTTGTCACTTTCACAAATTTTAAAATTTCTACCCTCCATGGATTTTTTTTTTTTTTTAGAAAAAACCAATTAAAAAATGAACTTATTCAGAAGAAATCTGAATATTGGTGGGTAGAAGACACAATTTTTATTAAAACCTTGTGAGGTTGCTCCCTGATATCATAGTTTATTTGCTTCCGTTCCTTTATTCTTCTTCTATATTCAGGCTCTCTGACCCATACACATCTCCCGTATGGTACCTCTGGCTGTAGGACTCTCCTGACATTCTGAAGTAGCTCAATAAGAATAGGAGAACAAAAGCACAGTGGGTAAAGTGGGAATCCTGATCAGAAAAAAAATATATTAAAAAAAAAATCACTAAGAGCACAGTGACCTCAAACTGCAAATCCCATGATATCAGAAGTTTTGATTTTCAGCCAGAGCTTCTGAAATAGTCTTCAGGTGTTTGCTTGCTATTTCTAAAAAATCAATGGTTTTAAAAAAAGAAAAACAGTTTTCTGACAAGTCCTAGTTACTCTAATAGAAACGTCCATGGCCAAACAAATATAGAAACACACTGAGAATCAGGAAGCCTGGTTTTATTTTTAATTTTACCACCCACAGTTTGACATGGGGTACATCACTCTCCTCTCCATTTCCACGTCCATATTTGGCCTATGTCTCCTGAGTTGGGCTTCTCTTTTCCGCTGTTGGATATACAAAAGGATCTAAGCCTCATTGCACAGAGCTGTGAATTTTAAGGACAAAACACTGTTCTGAACTGAGCTCCTGGCCAACACAAGCAATAGTTTTTCACTGTGGAATTCCAATAGCTGGACCACCATCTTCCAAACAAAGAATGAGTCTAGAGACTTAATAGAATGGAAAAATTCCTTTTAAAAAATCTTTCCCTGCTCAGGGCTAACAGTTAAGGTTTGTATCTAAAATTATATTGTCTGGTATCAGCTTCTAACCACTGGTTCTTAATAACTTTTCTCTCCTGGTTAAGGAGAATTGTGGCATCAGAAATATCCACCCCCATTGGTACTTCTGGACTTTGATCAAATCTGCTGCTAAATTCTTCCCTTTAAACAAGCTAAACCCAACTTTCTAAATCCTTCACCACAGGAAAAAAAAAAAATCAGACCTCTAATCATTCTTTTAGCCTCTTTCTGAGTTTTCAGTCTAGGATCATTTATATTACAAGCTGGTTGGTGGTCAGTGCCGCACACTGCATCAAAAATATCTCTCACGTAACAGTTCCACTCATGGGGAATGAAAGAAACTGGATGTCTGTTTGTCAGAGGCAATATACATTTAAATAAGTCACAAGACACCAAAGTTAGTCAAACATGGATATGGTTCAACAAGGTTTGTATCACAATGAGCTCCCACCTCAGTTGCACTGAGTGGCAGGAATAAGTATGATGGGAAGACATGACTGTTAGCAGAGCTGTGCATACTGGAATCTAAGTGAGGCATAGGGGAGGAAAATGAAACTGCAATATCAGTCTCTGTCATTTTCCCACCTAAAACGTCCCTGCTAACAGGCAGGCTTATGGCATATTGATTAGAGGAAGAAACCAAGAGTTACACCCATTTCTTTCTCTATTACTGACAGATGACTTACATAACTTACCTGTAAATTATATATAGCCGCTACAGGTTGGCCATGCTTAATTAATAGGCAAAATGTGGTTCTACCTCATACAGAAAGGAATATGTATAAATGGATATAAAATGTATGAAGTTGACTTTTTTACTGGGCTGACAGCACTTTTGTAAAAACACTGGCCTAGGAAACCTCAAAGATGCCTTGTCTGAAGGGGTCCATGACAGCAAATCTAGACTTTCGTCTGGCTGAGGCAGTTAATTTCTGTGCTATAACCTGGGAAATGGGTCACACCAGTCTGGAAGGGGCAGAACAGTGCATTCCTAAATCTTAGGAAAAATATTAGAATTGTAATGTTAGGAGTACGCATTAGTAGTGAAAATATAGCTGTAACCATGGCCTTTGTCTACTGACGTCTGCTTCTCCTATCTCATCTTTAGCATTCCTGAGAATGTTTTAACTTCATTGCATGTCATTAGGAAACTATTGGTCCCATTTCATATCCTTCCTGTTGTATTAAGATAAAGACAAATACAGGTTTCATTTTTAAAAAGTCTCTGTAAGTGACAGACATGAAACCATCTTTGCATCCAATCATCCTTATGCAGAATGCTGTCACACAAATAATGCCCTCCCACAATCAGTACACAGATTTATGGTGTTTATGGAACCTCTGGAAAAGCAGATTTTGACCCCTTCAAAACCTATCATTAGTGCGGTTCATCTATCTATTTATTTATTAATGAAATTTATTTATTTATCTGTGTATTTAGTTAGTGAGTGTTATCCAAAGTGTTTAACAATTATTTTGTCATTTAACATAACTAAAAATGATTCTTGTACAGATCAGTATCTCAATATGCTAATAAAAAGTGGTATTTCATTCTCTTTTAAAGTCTTTCTCTGAATATGCCTAATGTTCTAGATGATCTGCTGATCTGCTTTGAGATTCACAGAAAAAAAAATATGGCTCAGAGGAGCCCTGTGTCTGAGCTACAGCTCATTTACTGGCCAGAAAATATTGCAGTCTCTGAACATAGAGGCCATGGAGATTGTCAGGAGGGGACACTGAGACCCTCCAAAGGATAGAAGAGATAGTAAGGACAGAAGTTCCTGGAGAGTAAGTTCCAGAGGGACTTTTGAAGTCTTAACACCTCTAAGTACATGTGTTAGAGCAGCACCAACATTCACCAAGGAACAGTGTTGGTTATCCTGAAAACAGCAGTGCTTTCCTAGGCTTTACTGAGGAAATAGACTCCGGTATTAACCTTTCCTCTGAGCTGTGTTGAAAAGGCATGTTCTGATTCTTCCAATAGAGCAAATTTTAAATCAATAAAAGATTCACATTGTAAATAAATAACAGATAGAACTGTATGACTTTAACTAGCAGCACTTTCCCCACTTAGATGCTCTGCAATTTTTGTTCAGGAGAGGTATTAGTGCCTTCAGCACTAAGTGTAGATCTCCTTCATGATTCTCACAAGGACTATCACCAACCAGTGGAGAAATATGAAGAGACTAGAAATTATCAAATGCTTTCACTGCTGATGATGCAATAGTTTCTGAGGATGGTTAATACTCAGCTTTGCAGTATTGAAGACTATCTCCTGTACGACCTACCCTTTTAAAAATGGAAATGCCTTGAAATGATGTAACCAGAGGGAATAAATCCTTCTCATTCAAGCCACACAGCATTAATGGTTAGAATAATAAGAGTTTTAACCAGACCATGTTGTCTATCTGATAGATTAAAATAGAGGACATCTCTGGGGTTTTTGAAGAGTAATAAACATAAAAACAAATCAGCCAACAGAAGGAGGAACCTATGACTTTATCCAGCTTTCAAGTGCTTTAGTGGCCCAAGCAGAACTGTATATTACAGCAGCAAAATTCTGCTGTTTTGTACACAGCTCTGGTAGAGATGTTGCACGTTGGTCCAATGGCACAAAGCATCTCCATTAGCAAGGCAAGCTAGACTAGTAATTGCACTTTTTAGAGTACGGATGATCTATCTTCACAGTCCTGACTTTGACAGGTCTCAGCTGATGGACATTCATAGGGCTGGCTTATCTTTAGGTGAAAGCAATGTAATATCTAAATCATAGACTCACAGAATACCAGGCTGGAAGGCACCTCAAGGATCATCTGGTACAACCTGTCTTGGCAAAAGCATGGTCTAGACAAGATGGCCCAGCACCCTGTCCAGATGAATCTTAAAAATGGCCAGTTTTGAGGATTCCAGCACTTCCCTGGAGAGATTATTCCAGTGGCTGATTGTTCTCATTGTGAAAAAATTTCCACTTGTGTCCAGTTGGAATCTGCCCAGGAATAACTTGTACCCATTACCCCTCATCTTTTCCATGTGACTCCTTCTAAAAAATGGGTCTCCATCTTCTTTGCAGCCATCCTTTAAATACTGGAACATGGTGATAAGGTCTCCCCTAAGCCTTCTCTTTTCAAGGCTGAACACATCCAGTCCTCAGCCTTTCCTCATATGTCAGGCTTCACAGTCCCTTGATCATCTTTGTGGCCCTCCCTCTCCAGCCTATCGACATCTTTTTTTTTTTTTTTTCAGTATTCCAGGTGTGGCCTGACAAGCATTGAGTAGAGTGGGATAATGACTTCTTTATCTCTGCTGCTGATGCCCTTGTTGATGTAACCCAGCATCCCAGTGGCTTTCTTTGCCACAGCAGCACCCTGTTCACTCATGTTGAACTTGTTGTGCACCAGGTGCCCACATCCCTTTCCACAGAGCTGCTCCCCAGCCAGGTAGATCCCAGCATATGCTGCACTCCTGGATTACGTTTTCCCAGGTGCACTTGTCCTTGTTGAACTTCAGAAGTTTCTTCTTAGTCCACAATTTCAGCCTATCCAGGTCTTCCTGCAGGGTGACTCTCCCTTTTGGAGTGTCTGCTTCCCCACTCACTTTGGTATCCTCAGCAAACTTCATCAGGGTACACTTGATCCCATCATCCAGATCACTTATGAAGATACTAAACAGTGTTGGCCCCAATATCAGTCCCTGGGGGATCCCACTTGTGACTGGTTGCCAGTTTGAAAAGGAGTTATTTCCCACCACCCCTGGATGTGGCCTGTCAGCCAGTTCCCCACCCACCACACAGACCCCTTGTCTAGACTGTAATGCACTAGTTTCTCTAGGAGGAGGCTGTGGGGAACCATGTTGAAAGCCTTGGAGAAGTCCAAGTAGACAATGTCCATCATTCACCCCACATCAACTGAGCAGGTTAAATTGTCACAGAAAGCGATCAGGTCTGTCAAACACAATTTGCCCTTGGTAAGTCCGTGGTGGCTTTCTCCAATCACGTGATTAATTTCACTTGTGATATCCCCCAGGAGGATTCATTCCATTATTTTCCCAGGGGTTGAAGTAGGACTGAGGGGCCTATAATTTCCTGGATCCTCCTTTAAGGCCTTCTTGTAGGTGGGAGTGACATTAGCCTTCTACCAGTCTTCTGGGATGTCCCCTGATCTCCACAGCTTCTCAAACATTATGTAGAGCAGCTTCACAATGACATCAGCCAGCTCTCTTAACATCCTCGGGTGGATAACATCAGGGCCCATCGACTGTAGGGGTCAATCTCCTGTAACAGTTTGCATATCAGCTCTTCCTTCACTTACAGTGGGTCTGTGTTTGCATTGACAAGATTTTTGTTCCCAAGACCTGGTAAAGACAGAGGTTAAATTATAATATGCTCCAGAATTTACCTTGCAATTCTATAAATTAGAAATGCTTACCTCTCACCTATTTTCAGTCTCTGTGTACCAACCCTTTTCCATTCAATCAGCTCCAGCAAACCCAGCCTCTATCAGCCACGCAGGAAGGATAGGATGATCTCACAACACCTGCTGTCTTGGAAGAATCTCTGGCACTCTGTCACGTAATTTTTCAGTTCATTTCTGAAGCTCAGGTGATGTGTTAAGTTTAGTAAATTTATTAAGACTTTGTAGTTTATTAATTCCTGGCTAGGCTGTGAGGTAAATTAGCCCTGAAGAGGGTAAATTAGAAAATTTTGAGATTTATGTGAAAAGTTTTGGCTGAAATAGGTGTTCTGGTCTGGGTCTGAGAAATGCGTTTACTCACTGAAACATCTGTGCCAATAGAAGGTCCTATATGTATTGTCCTGGTTCAGCTAGGATAGGGTTACGTTTCCCCAGCAGTGGGAAGGGATCTCCAGCCGGGTTACTCACACCATGCTGAGGTCAAGTCCGGAGGGCAGCGTGGGAAGCTTTCCTTTGTGGCTTTGGTCGTGGGGAGCAGGCGCGCGGGCTGGCTGTGTTCACTGTGGTATTTATCTGTATATCTTTTGTCTTGTTTACTGTTATTACTGTTTATTGTTGTTATCATTGCTACTGTTGTTGTTCAGATTGCTTATTACACTGTTGTATTAAATTTCTCCTTATTTTAACCCCAGGGTTTGTGCCCTACTTGTGTCCGAGGGTGGGGGAGGGACAACGGCAACATGGTCTGCAGTGCCAGCAGGGCCTAAACTACTACAGTATCTATAATTTAATCCTAATTTTTAGGTATAAATAATAATATTATGTGTAAAATGGTATGGGAAACAGTATATCGCAACTGTTGCAGACAGAATGATTAAGAGTATGAGGTTAGCATACATGAGTAACACATAAGGCAGTACAGGCCAACTAGTTAGATTAAGAGGATTTCTAGGGTCAGACAGTATCAGATGCATGAGAAAGAGCTGAGTCAAGGCTTTAGGTGGATAAAAACTTAGAAGAAACCACTTAATTGCCAAGCAGACATAATCTTTGCCTTATTTAGATTGCAAGAAAACAGTGTAGTCATATCCAATTACATTTTTATAGATTAAAATATTTCATAATATTGATCAAATAATAAAAGATTATTCTGGCACCCTGTATATGTTCTTATGTCCTTGAAGAATGGGACTGTAAAGCTTCTCATCTAAGATATTCAAATATTTCTTGAAACTCAGTTGTTGAGTTTCGGTAAATTAGGTACAATTTCTGAACTAAAATAAGTAATTTACCTGTCAGGAATTTTTCTCTTAATTTTGTATTCTCATCCTTTTTATAAACGTTTCTTATAAGTCACAGCAGCACATGCACTTGCTATGTCATATCTGCAAACCATGATTTTTATTTACTTATATTTAATTATTATTTCATTAAGTAAAGTTATTTTCATTTGTTTTCACAGAAATCCAATCTCTGTGATTTTTTTTCAACTTGTGTGTTGTCCCAAGTAGTATCAGGATGTCATCAAAACTGAATACAATTATAAAGAAAAAAAAACCAAACCAAAACAAAACAAACAAAAAAAAAAAACAGATTTGTGCCTTCCTTGTGGATTATTTTCCTTTACTGGTAAACACATTTCCAGTAGAGCTGCATCCATACCATGGATGCTTTGCTGCTACTCTATTACCAGCGAAGTGCTTCTACCATCCATATCTCCCTAGTGTCGAAAGCATATGCTTTACTGCCCTGCTTTAATTCCTTATAAGTCCTGACTTTATTTAAAGAAAAAAGTATAAAAAATATAAAAATCTTTCTTTTCTTCTTGTTGAGAAAAGTACAGAACAGGACATCCCCTGAGGAAATAAAAAAAAAAAAACAAACGAATTCATTTTAAGGATGGAACAAGCAAGGGAACATTGCTGAGAAGGTATAAAGCACATCTTACTCTGTGTCAGAGTGTACTAAAATTCAACATAAGAATGTGGAAAAAAAAAAAAAAAAAAAGAAGAAGAAAAAAAAAGAAACCAGAAACAAAAGAACTCTAAAAGAAAAAGCCCAGCTTACCAAAGTGCAGCACAAGAATAGCACAGTCTTGTGGTCTGAGAAATAGCAATGAGCAGGGAACTCCTACAATCTCATGCTGTCTCTAAGTGCAACGCCCTTTACTTCTCTTGTCCCCAAGCAGAGATGATAACTAAGTGGGTCCAAAGCACGAGAACTTCCTCAGCTCTCTTCTTTGTAGTACTCAGCTCTACAGACAATGAACTCACCAAGGAACCGGTCACTCTAATTGACAAGACACCTGCAAGCTGGATGCAAACAATTGCGTTGTAGGAGTAGAGAATTTCCTCATCCAGACAGTGCTTATGACGGAGTTCACAAATTCTGCTTCACAAGCTCTCCTCTGGCCTGTTATATGTGAGTAAAATAGGTTTTATGTTCTAAAATTACAGAACACTGATCACACACTATCCTTTTGTAAATCACTGAAAGCCATGTCACTAGTCTCATGTGCTCACATGTGGACTCCATGTGATTCAGGAACGTGATCCCAACCTAACCACACTGCGATTAAGTAGGTGTGAAAGTGCCTCCCCAACCATCTCGACTGACAGATGAATTCAGGGTCTCCTAGTGATTCAGAGTTCTTCCACTGAGAACACTGCAGCCATGTATAACACATGCCTGCCAGGTATCTCGAGACTAAAGTAAACCAGATGCAGCGGATGGAGGTAATTTCAGAGTTATTAAGGTCTTTTTTCAGTACTTCGATGGGGTAGAAGTCCTTAAAATCAATGCAAATATAAATTATTAAGTCCCCTTTATAGTCCCAAGGAAATTCAAAGGGGCTCTATTGTAAAAAGAATCAGGTCTGAGGACTACATGAGGTACACAAATGAAATTGCACAAAAGTAAACTACATAAACAATAGGATGGAGAGGAATTTGAGTAGGTCAGGTACCTCACCAGCAGAAAGGGACCTGTCAAACTTCTCCTAAAGTCTTTGGTGCTCCTGTTTGTTGCAAACTAGAGCAGCCGAAAGTCAACTCAGAACAGTTTTCCTGGTCCCTTGCTTTTTCCCTACATCCAATCTCCTCCTCTACTTTGTATCTCCTGCCTTCTACCACAATAAAATGTGTTACTATTATGAAGCAGTTGGTGTTTCTCTTTGCTGTTTTTGAGCAGGGGTGGATGAAACAGAAGTGATAAGGCTGTGGAGAGAGCAGGGACCAGGGCCTCTTTTGCAGGTGGCATTTTTTGGTGCAGGAAAGGCTGAAAACCCACAAAGCTCTGCCTTGCTGTACAGGCTAACCAAGTCTGATTTCTACTGCTTCCTCCTCCTCATGTCTGCCTTTTCAAAAAGCTCTTTTTTCTCTTTTATGTATAAGACACCGAGTCCAAATTGCATAAGGTGGGAATAGGCTCCTCCACCCCCACAGGTTTTGATCTTTTTCTGTTGGATTTTGTTTTTCATTTCAACAGTATTTAATGGTCTCTAACTGTTTCAAAAGAATGGAAGGTTTCTGTCACTCTGAAATGGAAAAAAATTAAAGAAGAATAAAAGCTTCTCATGTAAATGGAAAAATACACCAAAACTTGCAAAGAATGGAGAGCAATATTTCTTTGTGTCTACTTAACTGAGAAAAACTAAATTGAAGGCACATTTATCAATCCAGTAATAAGCATGGTCTGTATCTAATCCTTTCTAGGGCCAAATTCTTGTTTTTACCTCTGTAAATCAAATAAAACTCTGGAGAAGTGAATGGCATGGCTCCTGGGTTACATCAGCATGAATGCGACAGAATAGGCGAACTGGTTGAACTAAAATGGTTTTATTTCTACAGCTAGAAATACATTCCAAAGAGGTGAATAGTGAACAGATATCTTCCTAAACTATGCTCTGGGGATGCTAAGGGCAATTATATACATACAGCCAACACTGTATCACCATCTATAATGCTCTTTGGGTCATGGTCTAGTAACATTTACAACACACAAACTTCATGCCCATCATCCACTAAACATTTATTCATTCTTGACAGATAGAACCAGACTATAACATCTGATGATATCAATACAGACATATGCACCAGCCATGCAACAGCTGTGAAAATAAAAGCCATTTTCCATTTCTTCACATAACAAAGCAAGCCCTGTTTCAATTAATGTTTCAGCTTAGGAAAGATTTGGAGATAGACTTTTCATGGTTAAACAAACCAAAAATTTCCCTTCCCTCCAGAGAGATGTTCTCAACTATGTTTCACAAGAAACAAAAGAAAAGACATTCCAGTTACATGAAAATGGTGAAAAGTTAGAGAATAAAGAGGTGCTATCCAAGTTTAGCTGATTTTAAAAATAATCCATGAAATCTTTCAAGCTAAAGGGAGCATTTACATTGATGCTATTGGGGATTTATTTCACCATGATGGGTTCAGTAGTTGTTATGTATCCCAAAGGAACAGAAGCACCTCTGAATTGTGTTGCAGCATAGATTAAGATGTTAAAGCAAGCTATCACTGCAAATAGGCCATGCTATAGGGAGAACAAAGAAATAGACTGATGGTATGAGCAGAGATGTGTTGCCTTCAGAGAGGACCTCCAAATGAAATCTCCAGTCTGAGCTCATTTGAAATCTGAGAAACTGGGATCAGGATCTGAGTGTGCCCTTGTGCCAGTTTTTGCCGCATTGTGCTGTTTCCCATATTGGGAATACTTACAAAACTTTTGAAATAATAAATGATCATCATAAAATACAGTACTGCAAGAGCAGTCTGGCACAAGAAAAGCAAACAGATCTTTTGACTTCTGGTCACAAGCACATTTTCTGCTACTTTTATAGTGTCCATCATGTTTTCTTCATTACTGGTACCCTGTCAGAATGTATAAAATAAATCTGCTATCCTTTTTGTCCTTTTATTTTCTTTTGGCTAAGGTTGTCACCTTTCCATTTGTGCTTTCTGCACACAGCATAACTCATCAGAGCTGGGCTGTTTGTTTGCTTTTTCATGAGCACTGACATTACAGTCAACTTCAAGCTGGGGACAAGATTTGCTTGAAAGAGAACTGTGCTTTTCGGCACAAGGAAGAGAGCACATCTGACCAAATCTTGACCCCCTCCACAGATTCATGATCTATGTTTGGAATTTATGGACTTCTAATGTCATATTTCATTTGTGAGAGAAAGGTGCTAGAATATATGATATTATAACCTCTCACCGGTGCGACCAAACTCTGTGTTGAACAAAGGTTAGGAATATTTGCATACAAAGGCTCCAGATATGACAATTCATGTGTTTTCTTCTTTTATTTCCACCATAAAAAAATGATGGGTTCAAATCAGAATCTGGATGTAAATATTTGTTTTTATCTTATAACTCTTCTCTTGCCTGAATAAGTTTCACTATATTATTAGTTACCTGTTAATTTTCTCAGTCATGTGTAAGACAGAAGAAGCAGCAGTTTTGCCCAGAGGATCTCACAATCAATTCAGTTCAACCATGTCTGTATGCAAAGAAGAATATTATAATGTCAAGCATAAACTGTGGTTAATTATTTAAGCTGTAAGTATCTTTTAAGAAACAAAAGAGCATATTAAGCACAGACAGTAAAACCACCGCAAGACATTCCTTACTAGAATGAGTCTGCTTTATAGTAGATTAAATTGTAGCCTCAAACTACTTGATAATTCAGTTCTAGTGTTTCTAGTTTGTCAAATTTAAATATTAAATAAGTGTGAAATTTCAGCCAGAGGTAAAACAAAGTTTCAGGACTAAAAAGTTGCTGCTAGCTAAGAAAAAAAAAAAAAAAAAAAAAAAAAAAAAAAAAATATCAGGTGTTTTTTTATTTTGATCATGAACCAAAACAAACAAACAAATAAAGATGACAATCAGGGAATTCATAGGTTAATTATTTTGCCCCATTTCGGGTTAGGAGCAGAAAAGCACACAATGGTCAGTTGAGTATGTGCTATATGCAAGATTTCTAACTTAAGAGTTCAGCGGGGTAGGATGGAATACCGGCTTCATTGAATCCACAGTAAAATTCTGATATACAGCATTTATATCACACGGCAATAATATCTCTCCTCCTCAGAACAGTTTGTGACTTTGCTCTCCCACCAGTCCACTGGGAGTGTTTTACAGTAGGAATTTAATACCTCTCAGCAGATAACTCTCCATTTTTCTGGTCAAGGTCTTACAAGATTCTTCTTGTGTGTCAGTGAGACACTGGCACTTTAAACTCATCTACAGTTTTCAGCCAAAGGCATAACACCAAAATATACACCTAAACAGCTACTGTAATTTAAAAAGCTCCAGGAAGGTTGAATAATTTCAAAAGCCAACCAGAAAAGGGAGGGTGAAAACAGGCTACATGTTTTCTCTATTAAGCAATGAACCAGTGTTTAGAGCACTTATACCAGAGATCCTCTACCTGTGAGGGCTTGAATTCATGCCCCATCCCTCTGAGATAACACCATAAACTTTATAGGGAACTGTGAGCTAAGGACCTCTTAACCTCTCACTTCCTGCTTTAATATCTGATCTAATATATAGAATATTTAAATATTCACTAGAACAAGGAGAGGAACCCCAGTAACCCCTTTCCTAGCAATGTGTCCCGACCTTCTGTCACTGCCCTCTGCAGACTGCATTCTGTGCTTAGGCACCAGGGAGTGGAAACTCAGAGGTCTACCAGGATTTTGTAGTGTTCATGCTTCCAACATATTAGTATTAAATATTTTCAAGCATCTCTGTGCCTCTGCACTACCAGCACATTATGGTAGATGGTTCTTATGGCATCTACAATACAGACGGTGTATTTAGAAATGGTGTGGAGTGACAAGTCTGAGATCACAAAGGAAATCTCTGCCCACTAAAGAATTAAATTTGTGATTCGTCAGCCTGAGTTGAAACCCAAATGAAATAGTGACAAACATTAAAATCACTGAATAGAGCAAGCTGGTTTATCTGTTATATCCCTCTGTTGGCCCTTCTGGAAGTTTTAACAGGCCAGCTCCTGATGCCTGTTTTTATATGGATATGAAAATCAAAATTTTACTGTTTAGTTAATGTTATTTGTCTACTTATGAACAGGAACAAGGTATCCGACATTATTTGAATAATTTTATTATTAACCTTTGAAACTATTGATCACAAATACGTGCTAAGTGGCCTTCAAACTCTTTCGGGGTCGAAAACTTTGATGTTTTCAGGTAGGGCACAACAAAGCAGGTGATTATCACAAAATCCCTCTTGTTCGGGAGTTTCCATCTTGCTCAATACCTAGATGAAGACACAGAGGAGACCAAACAACTGGGACTTCACTGCCCTCCATATGCTGCAGACAGAACTTGCCATGACACCCAAGGCCACAATTTGGCTGTGCTTTTATTCCTAGTGGCTGGCAGGCACCGGGCTGTGGATGGAAGTGAACACAGCATGAGTCACCTTGGAGGAGAGGGAAGTGTGTGTTGTGAGTGGGAGGAAGCATTTGGATGAGCTGGCAGAAGTGATGACTGCCTCAGGACGCAACGATCAGTCATTACTGCCGAACTCGGTAGCACCAGTGGCCGGAAATAATTCTTGACTTCCCTTGTCTGGTGACTGTACTTTCCTTGGTAAATGTGGATATCTTGATGGTCTTCTCTGAAGCTAGTTAACTCCTGACTGAAACTCTGGATTAAGAACAGGTTAGGGCCACCTCTGGTGTGGCAAGTGTTAAGGGATTCACCTAAGCCCTGTGACCAGGCAAGGACTCTGAGTGGCCAAGCAGATGCAGCCACATGGACTTCAGGTCTTTTATTTAGCACCGTTTCAGGGTGGGCTGTACCCAGGGTGTTTGTGAGGACAGGGAAAAGACTGGCAATCTCTGATGATGTCTATCATAAATGCTTTCTCCACAGGTGTAGAAGCAGATCAGCACAGCACCATAACCACGTTTCCTGACGTATTAGGTGAGAGCTTGCAGCAGAGCATAATGGGGACAAGAATCCATTTCAGTCATCCTGGCTGCAAGTCTGTCCCATGATTACATGCCCATCACGCATACCTTATGAAACGGACAAGTGCATCTTCAACATTTGCATAGCTATTCTGACACTGAAGAAAGGCAAGTGGGCCTGCCATTGAGGTATCTTAGCTAGGGCATAAATTGAAGGCTCAAGCCTGCACCTATTTCCAGGCTGTGCCACATGTTTCCTTTCTTTGGCTGCACCTTCCCATCCCAAGGGCTCTGCAACATCTCCTTCAGACACGGTGAAAGCAGAAGCCACAGAGGCACAAAAAATAAATTCCCTTAGCTCAGGCTCTTTGCTTTAGAAAAGCCACTTTCATCCCTTGTGGCAGCTTGTCAGAATTAGAATCAATTGACCTTAAATGTGTTTATCTTTTTATTATGCAATTAGCCACATTGCAGGGTCCTGTGATTTCTTTTTGTGACTTAATCCTTGTAACTGAATTGCAGAGCTATCCTAGAAATAGACTCAATAGAAACTTGGAATAGTAATAATTACAAACCTCCTGAGCTTTCCAGTCTCCCAAATTAATGTATGTTTTAATTAGCTATTGGTACTTAATTCACTTCTAGAGGCAGTTCATTTAAACCATTGCAAAATCATTTAAAAGTTATTTCCATTTTTTTCATCAGAATATGAAATCAATGCTTAAAATATCTAGAAAGTTCATGCTTTTCGCTCACATTTTTACAATGAGTTTCAAGGGAAGAGAAAGACGGTTTTCATTTTACCTGTAGTTTTTCAGTGCACCACCGAATAAATTCAGTGCTTAACAGCCCCACCTCCTGGTGAAAAAGCAATGATAAAACAAAAATTTGGGTTTTGCTGGGGATGTACATTCCCTGGCAATTTTTTCTATCTCTAGCTTACATAATCGAAGCACTTGTCTTTTTTACCTTTGCATGAAAGTTCTGTAGCATGTTTAGAGCTGCTTTTTTTTTTTTTTTTTTTTTTTTTTTTTTTTCTTTTACCTTGTATTCCTTAATTTTTTTCTCAATTCACAGGGATAATATATTTCAATCATTGCTTCTCTCCCTAATGTCTCCTTTAAAATAGCTGAGGAATCCATTCTCTGTCCTTTTATGCCTCCCCATAGACAAATCCAAAGCTAGAAATCAGGGAAAATCCCAGCAATATCTGGGAACTTGTGCAGCTGTTCTTGTGCACAGTGTCTCCAGGAGTTAAAGCATCAGACAAGGAGGAATTCCCAGATGGTATGAACCCTGAAGAATAAATCATTAGGTGTCAGAAAACCTTTATTCAGTAACATGGGTCAGGATGCACCTGCCCTTAGGAAGGACATTTCCTGTGTGGCTCTCTTTCCTCTGCAGAAATTGAGGATTTCAGTTTGTTTTGTCTCGGAGTAACCTCCTAATAGTAATTTCTCATACCTTCTATTCTCTTTCACTGATTCCTTACCTTCAGAAGTGATCATATAAAATTGATATAAACCCAGAATGGTTAATAATGAGAAAAGAACTGCCTGCGTTTGGGGAGATTAAAACAACCTACATTTAATCCTTGAAAGAATCACGAGGACAACAAAAAGGTCAGTGGCTTCATTGCTAAACAGAGCATGCAAGGAAGGAGCATGGCATGTACATGAAGAGGGGCTGGATGCTTCACACTGAGAGACACCTTCAGTGTCCATCACAGGGAAGCTTGCTTAAGATCTGACACTTTTGCTTTTGATTCAGCCTCTGCTTCTACCTCTGTGCCATCTTTAGGCTTGCCAGCACCTTTCTCCCCCAGCTACCTGTCAGCCCAGATCTTCCACAACCTCAGGGTTCCCATCATCGCAGCTGGCCCTACAGCGTCTTGCAGAGGGGAGACTGTTTTGCAGCAAGGCTTCTGAAGAGCAGGAGTGGTGATGAAACATCAGTCTACCTCATACTGCCTGCTGGGCAGCTGGGGTCTCTTTGAGGTGGTCAGTGGTAACAAGGTTAATTATTTTCTAGAATTAAATGCAAATTAGACTATATTAAGAAATGCTTTTTAAAGCACCACAGAGACCAGGAATTATGTGCTTTTACAGGTATTAGATAGTGCATTTCTAATGGAATCTGTCCAGCAAATACATGTTTTTGTTTCCTCACTTGTCTGTAGAGTTAAAAAGACTCAGCTAATACTTTCCAACAACATGCCTTTAAATACTAATCAAGATCAAGCCTGAAGCTATTGACCCCTGTTGCAACACAGTGTGTTAACATGCAAGGGAAACCTTCTCCACCCACATCTGAAAGGGGCAAACCAGCCCTGGTTCCGGAATTTGGCCCCATATAATCATTATTCCATTTGCAAGCTTAACAAAGGGCTGCATTAAACTTCAGGAACTATTGATTGCTCTCAAAGTGGTTCTATAAAATCAATTGCGGGGTTTTGTTTTAGGGAAAGGTGTAAGTGAGGAAAAGGGAGTACATGCCAAGATTTAAGATAAAAGGCATGTGGTTGAGAGGCATAGGAATGTCATGGGGTCGCAACTTCAAAGGCTGAAGCCCCATCTAGCCAAGTCCTTTCTGCTGCTCAGATATCCCATCACAGGTTGCTCAAGGCTGCCTCAGATTCTCCTAGCTTTGTTCACCTCCTTTACATTATATATACAGCTCTCTATGGTTTGCAGTTTATTCTAGTTTAACAAATAAATTAAGTCACTAGGGAAAAGAGGGAAGGGGAGACAAGATATCTGTGCAAGTGCCTTAAGGTTGAATTGAATCTTTTATCTTGCTTGAAGGATTGCCTACAGAAATAATAAGAAATAATAGGAATATTATTGGGATGTGGGCTTCAGTTCTGCCAGCTTATAAACACATAAGCATAAAAAACATTTTGGTGCTTAAATAATTTACAGAATAGGATAAATTGATTCACCTCTCACAGAAGGAAACCCCCAAAGTATCCCAACTCATCTACTTTATCTACAGCATTTACCATGAGTGCAAGAACCAAAATGAGGTCCATGGATCCAATTCAGCCCATACTGGTGGAGAGTAAAAGCCATTTAGAACTGGTAATGTTGACTCACCTCCCAATGGCCATAACACAAAACACTCTTATATCAAGTATTGGACTCCCTGGAACTGTCATCAAAGATAATTAGGAAAAGACACTGAAAATGAAGGATGTATCTTACCATCTCTTGCTGGACTATTCGGGGAGCTTGTACAATGCTTCCATGCTGCACTTAGCCATATGTATAAAGAGGAGTTTGTTTTTCTAGGCTATCAGCAAAAAGCCTCTCAGGGAGCACTAAATTCACACAAAATGACTCTGACAGTGCTTGGGGCTAGTACGGGGTAATAGTGGCATGACTCAAGAATTTAAGAAATGAAGTTGAAGGCTGTATCTAACTGAATGCAATTGCCAGTATAGCTTGTGTTTTAGAACCTCTAGAACACAACCAGGAGAATAATTTATAACTAATAATCTAAGAAACAGCTTTTTTCTTTCTTTTTTTTTTTTTTTTTTTTTTTTTTTATAATCTTTTAAAGTAAGCAGTTAATAAATTGTTCATAAGCAGCTCCTTGCACTATTGGACCTTTGAGCTGTGTTGGATCACTACATGAAAAGCATTGGATTGCTATGTGGACCCTACTAAAGTAAAAATTTAATCAGAGGAATTGCTATGTGATTGAATTTTGTAATAAATAAACAATTCAAGCAGTTTATGATACTATGTTAAATACCTTTTAAACAGTTGCTTCCCAATATTGACTTCTTTGGGCTTATTCCATTCATGAAGGTTTTCTGTCATGTGTTCAAGTTGAATGCTGATATAGTGTAATTTTTCACTGAGAAAATACAATTAATAAATTAATAATTATCAATAATTAATATATATCAATAATAGATAAATATTAATAAATTAGTAATAAAGTCAGTGGGAAGGAATTGAAAGAAAATACAAAGTCGATTCATTTAAAGTGGAGAAAGCATTAGGAAGGATTAGGGGACCAGTGCTGCCCTGCCAGCAATGTTTTCTATGGCTGAGAGGAAGCCATGTCACTTCAGGATGTCTTTATTTCCCCTTTTGATTCTTCATTTACTTCAGCGTGAAGCACACCGCTGCCAGCAGAGTGCCTGGTATGATGGCAGTCTTATTCCTGCAATATCCCCTGGTTGCGGCTGACATCTGAGTAACTATTTATAAAATTACAGTTCGTCACAGATAAACGTTTCTCTGTGTATAACTATCTTAATAGTCAGTTTTTTTCAGCAGTCACCCACTTCTAACATTGAAATGTTACAGGGTTTTTCAGAGGATTCCCAAAAATCCACCTTTCCCTGTAAATCTCATGAGAAAGACTGTGCTGTTGGTAGAAAAACTAATCAGCTTCCGTCATGGGGAACAGACCCGGGGTTTTGTTCTGAAGTCCCATGGATGCAGGATCAAGGCTTGAGTTCTGCTAGCTTTCTTCTCAACTTTTTTTTTATTTTTATTTTTAAGATTCCTTAACAATCACTCCAGAGTTTCACGCTGTGAAAGATAGCACCAGGCTAAATTAAGCAACGTGTTGATGGCTTTAAGGTATCTGAATATACTGGGTGAAAATTTCACCCTCCTTTCCAAACTGGACAGGCCTTTTTGCTTGGGTTTGAGGAGCAAATAATTTAGATAAAATGGTATTTCCTCAAACTGCTGTATACCTGATGAAATAGTCTTTCTTCAAGCTGCTCTGTATCAGACCAGGTAACTATGAAGTACTGTCTGTCCTATCGTGCTCTTGCTTTCATCACTGGCAGCAACAGGAACAGGCTTTTCTTGCGGGAATTCCATGAGCAATTTTCCATCATGTTACTTCACATTAGTTCAGCCTATTAACTGAATATTTTGGCTCTTTGTCAGTATCAAAAAGAGAATTCTTTCTCAATATGACCCTCTTCCAGAACAAAATATATACAGTCTCTGGCTTCAGACTAAGCAGACAGATGACAAGGGCAGCACATTGTGGGAAGTAGCCTTGGGGAAGACTGTTTGCAGCCTCACCTCCAGTACACATGTAAAGAACTGTGTTATTCAAGCACCACATGTCTCCTGCTGGTGCAGCCAGCCTGGAAGCTTCTGCTGTTGCACTTGCACCCATGTCTGTGGTGGGTGAACTCGTAGCAGCAGTTACCACCTGCTTCTCATCCCAGCCCTGATGGTGTTAACTATGGCCAAGGCAGGGTTAACAAGTTCAGCTCTCCCAGATCTCTCCTTCATTCCAGGTCATAATCCAAGAGCTGGTTTAATTTCAACTACCTGTAAGGACTAAAAAATGCAGTGGAGTTCCAGGTTGAGAGGGTGGAGGTAGGCTGTGCAGCAGGCATGCAGCCAGTGACTGAAAGAAAAGGAATGCAGGCACTGAATGCAAACCAGCATGCATGTGCCTTCAGGAGTGCTGCATTTCTATGCCCAGTTGTGCATGTAGATGGAAAAAAGGAATGAAAGTGTTTAACTAATGCTCTGCTGCACAGCTTTTCAATAGCTAGCTACTTTTGAGACTCGGCTAACTTGCTAACCTGAACTGCCTGGGTTTAAAGGGATACAAGTACTAAATTCCACTGCAAAAAAGAAAGTTATTTCAGGTTCTGAAGTCAACCAGCAACTTTTGAAAGTTGATCTGTGGGAAGCTTGCATTAGAAAATAAGAGTAGCAGAACCTAAGTGTATCTAAGTGATTTCTGAATGGGTCAACAAACATGTGAAGAGGGGCAAACTGAATTTGATTTAATTTCAAACGAAATTAAAAGGACCCGGGTTGAAAATAAAGAAAGGGAAGTTCTTCAAGTTACAGGTAATAGATTTATAGAGCTCCTTGCCAAAGATGAGAGAATGGGAGAAGGCTGGAAAAGATGTCTGTCAGGTATTCCTAAATGGAAAACCATGTCAGCCTCAGGAAATCCCCTCATAGGAAAACAGTTTCAGGCTGCAAGAATTATAACTAATAGGTTTGTTCTTTTACAGTCTGAAAGAGGGAGATGACAGTAGGAGGTAAAAGAAATTAAGTCAGGTAGTGATGTGGAAAGATGGGGAAAAGACTGTTTTCGGTAGAATCACACCTCTGTAAATACACTCATCACAGAATCATAGAACAGTTTGGATTGGAACGGACCTTAAAGATTATAGTTCCACCCCCCCTGCCATGGGCAGGGACACCTTCCACTAGCCCAGGTTGCCCAAAGCCCCGTCCAACCTGGCCTTGAACACTGCCAGGGAGGGGGCAGCCACAGCTTCTCTGGGCAACCTGTGCCTCACCATCCTCATAGTGAAGAATTTCTTCCTTTCATCTAATCTAAATCCACCCTTTTTCAGTTTAAAGCCACTATGTCTTGTCTTACCACTACATGCCCTTGTAAAAAGTCATGCCCTCTGTCAGCTTTCTCCTTCATCCTTTAACATTCTTAAGGCTCTACGACATTTTTTTCTTCCAAGTTTTGTATTTGCTATGATGAGATGGGTAGTGTTGTGTGGCTAGTAGCCTGCATGAGTGAACACATGAAATCTTGAAGGCTGTTTTATGCAAAACATCTGTTACATATTTGCTTGTGATTCCCATGGTTGGGACTCACTGGTGTGGGTGGGCAGTGCTCCTGCACCAGCTCAGGCTGTAACTCTATCAGTTACAATCCAGTTAGTGAGGAGGGTCTGTGGGAGAGTAGTAGGAGGATTTCACCCCATATGAGAGGATTCACCAGATTATGATTTCCCCTTGATGCATGTGTGTTTTAAAGCTTGGCTCTCACCCTCTGTTTTTACAGTTTACTGAAGCTAATTTCAAGCCTTTCCTCCTTTTTTGTTCAGCTCTGTAGAAACTTTCCTTTCACAAACAGTCCATTAGAGAAAGTCGTGCTCCATTGACTTGGCTACAGCTTTCTGAGGCAGCTGCTGCTGTTGTCCTTAAAGCATCTTGCCAACTTCCCTACCTCTTGTTTGTATTTTAAATCATTACTCATATGGAGAGAAATGTATCTAATATAATCAAAATATTAAGACTCTGCCTGTGCTTTTTATTGCTTTTTTTTTTTTTTCTTTTCAACTTTGCAGAAAAGCTATTGATGTTTTATAACAAATCTCTCACTATTGGCAATGACACTCAAAAATTTGAGAAGTCGACACATGTTCCTGCTATGTTCTTAAGGAAATTCTCTTCTATGTTTTTTTCCTTTCTACTGAATGAGAAGGCTAACCATGAAGATAGGTAGTAGGTAGGAAATAGTCAAGCACACAAGCATTTCAGGAGACAGCCAGTGATTTCTGCTGAGCTTTTTTTCACCTGACTATTAATCCTTCTTTCAGACTCCCTGGGAATCAGTACTTGCTGCAGTCTCTCTTTTATTTGGAACAAATTCCACAAAATTTATGAGGAAAAATGGACGATAACAAAATGTCCCAAAATAATTCCCTTCAAACCATACAGGAATTTTGGTATGGGTGAATTAAACTTAAATAAGCTTCCTGGATGATGAACAGGAAGGGCATGATAGCCTCTAGCGTTCAGCAGAATATCTTCTCTCACAAATATAAAATAATTGCTTTTTGAAATGTCAGAGGTTACCCACAAACTCTTACACACTTTCAGACACAACTACCTCTCTATAACAGGTATTACTGGTTTTGTTTCATTTGTTGATACTGTCCAATCTCATACTAACAGGACGACTCATGTCTTGAATTTGAAGGATACTTAGTACTGTCATTATGGCCCAAGTGAAAAATCAGAATGATCTTGAATCAGCTCTCCAATCTTCTGCTGACATCATGCTCGAACACTATGATACAGTACTTAGAAAGGAAGTAGAAAGTAGACAGATGAGCAAACTGGGATCAGCAAGAGATTTCTGAGCAACCACTAACGATATAAGCAGTGTCCAACATGGTGAGAACTATGTGTAAAAGTGACAGTATTGGTATTATCATTAGTAATACTGTAGGAAGTAGTATTCATGGTACATCATCTACTAGCCACCTTTGAACGTTTCAAGGACCTTACAGCACCTGGCAGCTGTAGGTATGCAAATTTATCTATGTATTTATTCTGCAGTGTTAGCTATTATTTTCTGGAGGGTGATGTTATTTCTGGACAGCTTATGCCTTGAACACGGTCTGACAGATCTTGCACCAAAAAAGCATTCTGTGTTTCATTCATAAAGTGAGCAATATTTCCTAACAGAACTAAGCAGATATTCCTAATTTCATTCTCTTGATCTGGGAAATGGACACTTTTCTTTAGCTACAGCCTATTTTTCTTTATGGCTCCTTTACAAGGTCACGATCATTCACCCAATAAGCTCTGCAGAGGTCAAGGACCTCATCTGAGTTCTCCTGTGGCATGCTCTCCAGGAAGGTGGAGGTCAGCCTCTCTGATTGATACAGGTCAAGTCTGTCATTATCCATTCACCTCCTGCATCCTACAGCAGCTTTCCAGGGTCACACAGCAACCATGGAGCAAACCCAAGGATTTAATGCAAAACTATCTTCTAGCTCTGCTTCAAGCTCTGAACCAGAAAACAAGCATTTCTCTTCTTGACCTGCTTCAAAACTGCATGTCAATATCTATCACAAATAATACAACAAGAATAAGAATTAGAATTCCTTCTCCTTTTTATTTCCATTCTCAGTCTTCTAGATGCAAACAAACAAAATCCAACTTTTACTTTGTAATAAAAGCAAAACATTTACGTGAGTAGAAAACTTTTGGGGAAACTAAAGAGAATCCTAACAGCCACTACTAAAGGCTAGAGATGTTTTCAAGGATCTTGTCAGCCAGTTTATGAAATTCTGCACAAGTTCTCTGGTCCACACGAAACATGTCTTGTAAGCAACTCTGGGTCAGTATTATTATAACCTTCAGTCAGCTACACCTTTCAGAAGCATCCTATAACTTCTGTGGAATTAATGTAACAAAGAGTAGTTCTCTCATATGAAACATGGATGAAAACCAGGCAACAGAGATGTTCAAATGATGGAGTAAGTTCACTAGACAGTAATTATTGATCATGCTGTTCTTTCATCTAAAGGTGGATATAAGAGAGACAAGGTTTGCAGGAAGACATGGTATCTTTTATTATGCCAGATAGCACGGGTGGAAAAAACCCAAAAGCCTTAAGCCCACAGCCCCTCTTTGTCAGCTCTTCATGTTATGTCAGTAACTTCCAGTTCATTATGGCAGTGTTGTCACAGCTAAACGGCCTAAGGATTTTACACAGCCAAGCTTAATTATTGGCATTATACTGCCTGCTTCAACCTGGAGAGGGTGGGAGATCTTATGGGCAGAATTATTCTGCTCTTAGTGCTCTAGGACCAGCTGGAGTTAATCTCAGTGACACAAGTAACTAGCATAAAGCAGAGAAAAGATTTGGAGGTGCATGCAGAGAGGAAACAGGAGTGCTAAACAGATTTCATTTTTATATTTTTTTAATTCTTTCTTGAAAGCAAAGAGCCCTAGGGAAACATTTAAGATCTACCATAAATCTATGTAAGCAAACTTTGGTCTACATAGAAAACAATTTGTATTTGTGAATGCACTTGTGTGAGCCTACCCTCTATACCCTGTCTATAAAGCTTATTGCATACTCATTTGCAGCTGAACCAGCTTAACTATTCCATTATTCAATTGTACCATTTAAATATGTGGATTGATCTATTCTAGAAAATCTTTCAAATTTATTTTCTTCAAAATGGGGGCACTGGAGCATTATGCTCTCCAAGTGATGTGAGAAAATTAGATTCAGTCTTGTGAGCTTGCTTGCTTTGAATGAAATCCTGCTGTAAATACAAGAATCAAATGTTGTTGGGAGAGTGCTTTTGCTGTGGGTCGGGCCTGTTTTGTATTTGTAGCTGAACACACGTTTGCAGGAGAATTCATGCTGCACTGCAGTAAAACCTAAAATACCATTAGAATATATTTGTGACAGCATGAGAAGAAAGGATCAAACTCCAGGATTTTTCCCTGAAAAATTAAGAATATGAAATAAATGACTTTTGCTCTTTAATTATTTGGTTTTGGATTTTGCACAGAATCAAAGAAAGCTATTGTTTTCACTCACATGTCCTTATAAAGATTCATCCCAGTGGTGCCTTATAACCCTTCTAATGAATACCTTCTGTCATTACAAGACCTGAATTGGTCCAAGAATTTTTATTCTTATTATACATTAAAAAATCCTAGTTTCATCCATGGTTTCTTTTCCTGTGAACTACACTGATTTATTGACTGCAACCAACACAGTGCCTATTTTCTTGCTAGTAACTGGACTTTTGCAAGTCATGGTAAAAGTCTGGAGAGGGGAAGAGGCAGAATAACGTTTCCTGAAGGGAGATTGGTATTAATATGGGGATGACTATGGAGAATCCTGAGGTGACCACTATGCTTCAGTCTGTCACAGATCTCAGTCATGCATAGATGTACACACTCTAATGAAGGAGAAAGGTGGAAAGATTTTTCCTTGCCCTTCCCACTCCTGCATAATTCCTCTTACTCTTTTTGTGTCTTTTAAAATGACAGTACAGTTTGCAGGTGCCCTAAAGCTTGCCTGACCAATATATAACAGTTAGGCTGAGGCTGTCATATGGAGCAATTTATATCTCTGGCTTACCTACACCCATCCAAATGGACAAAACCAAACCTTACTACATCCAAATGCTAACCTAGGAAGAGGAAGGAAAGCCAGAGCATAGGAGGGTAGAATTATATCCTGAAAAGTCACTGATTCTGACAAGTATATAGGCATTGTCATGCAGTAGGAACTTCAAATTAGATGCCATAGATAACATACATTAGTAGGATTTTGAACCAGCTAATGATGTAGGAGGATAAGAAAGACCCTTTATTTATTTATTTATTTGCTACTTCTCTTAACCAAGAAAAACCAAGAGAGGAACACTTTATCCAGATCTGGTCGCTAGACCGGGGAAAACTGGAACAGATTCAAACAGTTGTTACAAAAATAATTAGAGGGCTGGAATACATGGCTTCCTGTGGGAGACCTGAAGAACCGAAGCTGTTCTGCTTATCAAAAGATGACTGAGAGTTGAACTGATTACAAAATGTTTGTGTTAATGAGGAGAAAATAGAGCTCTTTTATCTAGTGGAGAAAAACGTGACAGGAATTAATGAGTAGAAGCTTCAGCCACACAAAATGAAATTGGAAATTTGGCACGTATTTTTAAAAATCAGGTTGATTAGCAAATAGTTTAAAACTCCTAAAGCAGATGCTGCAGGCTTTGGTTCTGGTTGGATGATATGCTAAAACTGTCTGTAGGGCTACTAGTTGCAGATCATAGAATCCTAGAACCATAACACCTGTGCCATGATGTGTGAGCACTGAGCCAGGACATGATTGTTCTGCTTGTTTGTATTTGTTCTAGTGTCCATCTACACCACTGCTTTCTTAATCTCCCTCTGCTCATTTTTGTTAACAGTCCCTGTGCTTGGATATCATTAGCATTGTTTAAAATACATATTTGGAAGACCATACATGAGATTTCTCTTCACAAAAAATATTTTAGTCAAGATTTTTTGAACTTTGGCCCTTCACCTTGTAGCTTATGTGTCATAAGGCCATGTTTTATGGGATTTTCCCTTTTCATTAGACTTTTCATTCAAACTTTGGTTTTGATGTGACAGCAAGGCAATGGCTTGGAATAATCACCCCTGTTCAAGCTTCAGGCCAGTGTCATGGGTGCTTCTTTTGTGTCCCCAATTCCATATATTCCCATTGATATCCAAGCCAGACAAGTTCACTGTAGGGGGGCCAGCCCCAAACTATGAGCTGCAACCAACTCTGTAATACTTGACCTGGTGGCCAGGGATTATTCCCCAGAGTGGACACATTTAATAGCACATGTATAACCATCTTTGCTATATTCTAAACTCCAAAAATACCAGAAACAAACCATACCTATGACTGTTGTTGCAAAGAGAGTCTGCAAGAAAGACAAGATTAATGGACATTGGGGTGTTGCAAGGGACTGTCACTACAGTGAGTGCATCCTAAATGGAATAAAGGATATTGAAGCTGAACATCCCAATATTTTTGAGGCCAGTTTGTTTCTTATAAGAAAGGAATATTATCTAGATCTCCATGGAAAAGTTGTCCAGCAAAAAGATTACATGATTTATCACCAGTGAGGTCCACGGTGACATGATTGGGATGGATGACATGTGTGCTTTTTTGGTTTTTTTTGGTTTGTTTTTTTTTTCAACCTCTTGTTAGCTATTACACATTTCTGGTCACTCAGCCAGATCCTATGTGTTTTGCTATCCTTGACTAGTATGGCAAGATTAATAAAACTGGAAAGTTATCAGAGAGCAAGTCTGCATAGCTAGGCAGGTCCCAAAATGCTAAACTTCTATGATTTTCCTTCAGATGCTTTCATGTCCAAGAATTCAGCATTTCCCATGGATTTATGGATTTGCTCTAACTGTGACAGTACATACTTGCTGAGTTTCTCTGGATATAATAAAATCCTGGACAGAAAATGGTTGACAGTGTTGTGAAGTCAGCAAGAGGTAGGCTTGCCTATGAAATGAAAAAGGTGCTACTAGAAATGTAATGATTTCTGCAGATGGAATTTCAAGGACCTGGGATGCTGGGACTTGCAGGTATAGGCCAAAGAGACTATGGAGGAAAACAGTGAATTATATCAAGAAAATATAAGCTTTATTTCTTGAATCCTGCATATGTACAATTTTGAGTTACAGACAACAGCTATGAAGATTTCCCGGAAAACAATAACTAGGGATTCCTTCCCTAGTAGCCACACAGTTCCTGTGGGTAAGTAAATGAACTGCAGCTGGTGAGAAGGTGCAGGCGTTTCCACTGGGTTTTCCCTGAGCCATCCTGTTGCCATCTGCTCCCCTTTAACCTTGCAATTACTGTGCAGAAAACAGCATGCAAATTTAAGTGCAGTAAGGGAGCTGGGGTCAGATTTGACTTTGACATTAATGACTCTACTTCTACTTCCAAGACACAGCTGCTGAGGCAATATCTTGAGAGGGTCTAATGAGGTATGAGGTTGCCTCTGAAAAAGCCACAGCATCATGAGCCAAGATAACAAGCCTGTGGCAGGACTAACTGCCAAGTATTCAGGGTGCCATTGTGACTCCACTGATCTCAAAGCATCAGGCACACAGTGTCTCGTTGGCATGGTGTGAGCTGAGAAGCAGCTGTTGGTAGACACTGCTGCCATGAACTTGCCAGAATAGTTGGTGTCAGCTGCAGTAGACCACTATCCAGTGACCTATGATACTTGCAGTGGAAGAGTGAAGCCTTTCTTCCTGTTGAGAGGGACCTCAGCTTGGATGGATGGGCAGAGAATATGCATCCTGTCAACTACATGTGGGAAACCACATGCTAACAGAGCCTGTTTTGACCTTCCGTGCGCTCACCATCCAGAGAAAGTATAGGCTCAGACTAATATCTGTGAAATTCTGCAGACAGTTATCATCCCAGAGCCTCTAACTGGCACAACAGAAGGAGTTAGAGGTTGCCAAATTCCAAATAATAAAAGCATCCTCTTTCTATTCTCAACTATACTTTCATGTTGGTCATTTAACACGTCACATAACAGGTAAGCCAGCACTGATGTCCATGAATGTTATCTTTATCTTTCTTCATGATCAGACCTTTCTCATTTATAATACAGATCCAGACATGGTATCATGTTTTGATATCTTCAAATCAAGTTTGGATGTCTTTTTGAAAGAAATACTTTTGTCACACACTGGACTTGGTGCAGATAGCTAAACACTAGGCTGAAATAAAAAGGATTACCCTACCCATACCTTTTAGCCTTATACTAAGTGCACCTTTGGCTTTTATTGTGGACTATGCAATACTTGATGTGTGTCTTTGCAAATAAAAAAATTAGAACCATGATTTGACTGCACACAATAGTGGAAACACACACACCCCACACCCCCACACGCCCCCCAATGTACTAACATATCCCAAATATAATTTTTTAAAAATAAAAACTCATATTCAGCTTATGGTTTTTTTGAATGACTGGCCTAGCAAAACAGTTCTACCTGGAAGTACACTCTGACAGAGCTGAAAACTGACAAGATAATGGTACAGAGAAAACAAAACTTTTGTTCAGGGAAAAAAAACAACCATGAGATCTTTTTAACGACCTATTATCAAGTAGAAGGCTGAACAGAGGAAATCAAGTAATGAGCAGTAAGTTTTATTGGAAATACAAAATTAAGGATTGACATTGCATATACCTGAATTCCTCCTACTGGCATCCCACTTTTTGGCCAAAACTACCTAAACAGACACTTTGATGGGAGAGGTGCCTGTCCCCTCATCCTCACACTGAACCTCATGTCAGGGCAGATAATGGGCGCTGGAATTAGATATAGTCCTCATCCAACGAGAGTATCTGCTTCCTTCAATATGTACCCTGCCTGTCTATGGCTTCAGCCTTGTACTTGTAATGTCCATCTTTCTTAGAAGTCTTTCCATGGTTTCTGATCCACAGGCATGACCTTGCAGAGTTTGTACTAATAATTAAATCATTAGTGGCATCACAGCAGCTGATCCTTAACTTACAGACATTTCAGTTTCCTAAATTCAGTAATTCATGCAAATGACAGTATGACACAGAAACACAGTGGCTGCTCATTCAAAAAAGAAAAAATCACCCTTGATTTAAAAAGAGAGGAAGAAAGCTCTCATTTTGACACTGCTCCAAATATAAAGCATTTTGCTTTCTTCTTTTCTTTGTTAAACAATAGATCATGGCATTTAAATGACTGATGAAAGAATACATTTTACTTTTATTTTTTATTGTTGCAGATTAATATGAGTGATGAACTTAACAGATACATATACTGAACTCCCCTATTCCTGTGAATAGCAGACACAGTCTCTGTGCAGACAGGCAAGGCTTCCTGCACATTGTCTGAAGGAGATTTTAGTTTGTTATTTTGGTGAATTAGCATGATTTTTAGGAAGGGCAATAAGTGCTGAGAAATGGGGATGAAACACAGACATGACAGGGTGCTGGGAGGAAAATTTGGTGGACGCTGAATGGGCACAGGATTTGTGTGCTGACCTGACTAGCTCTGGGAGGCAGACATTATCAGAGAGAATCCTGATCGGATCTGTGGTGGTGATTTGTTCCCTGACTTTAGAGAATCTGGTTCACCTGGACGGACAGGCTCTTTTGGTATCTAAAATGATTAGGTATACAAAACAAGCATTCAAAAGGTTTTACATAACTGCCTGGCTCCTCCTGACTTCTGAAAAAGTAATCCACCAACCTTTCTATGTGGAAATGAGCTTTAAAGTCCCAGCCTCTTCTGTAAAACATACACATTTAGAGACTTACATACAACTGAAATTGCGAATTCACTGTCTCAAGATTAGGGTTTACACACATACAAGACAGTTGGATCCCTCTATACACAGAGAATCAGTGGTAAGCCTGGCTGCCTCCAGATTTTGCAGTACATTTCTGTGGGCCTATCTTTCTTATTAGGGCTGCATGGTTATTTATGGAGCAGTGGCTGAGACTGGAGATCTAGTCACTGTGAAAAGGCAGAGCAAGGAGTGCTGGCTGAAAGTGTTGCATTTAAGCTGTTTGGTTGGAAGGGCTGATGGAAAATTTGATTTTCAACAAGATTTTCTGGGGGGGAGTGGTATCTGTTTTCCAACACAACTTTATCATTGAAGCACAAAAATTGCCCAGAGATGCAATAATTGAAATTTCTGTATTTCAGAATTTTGCCAGAGTACCTCATGATGACTATAATTCAGTTGCACCATTCCACCTTTCTCTGCCAAACGACATCTCCCATGATTCACTGAATCTGAGAACATCCAGAATACACTGTCTTTTTCTGATAAAGACCATATGATCCATCAGTCAAGACATAAAATAGCCTGCTAATGTACAGAAACGAGATACACATATATCAAAGCTATACTACCTGTGAAATACCCTGCAACTGTTTCCAAACTGAAGTATTTCAGGGCTCTGCAATTATTTTAGTATTTTAATTTTTACAGTCAAAACAAACAAACAAATTAACTGCTGATGTAATAGGCAAAGAGACAGAAAGAAAACAGGGGTACAGAAGAGTGAAGGGATCTGCCCCAGCGATTAAGTTTATTTTCAGGAACTCTTCATTGCTTAGCATACTGTTGTGCTTCACAAGCTCTAAGACTGGAAGCAAAGTCAGGGAGGCACCAGAGCAGGCTGTCAGGATGGAACATTAGTCATATCATCAGTCTATGCTTAAATAATTCCCATGTGTGCTGTTACACCAAGTTAAATATACTGGGTCTTATTTTCAGCTCTGTTACACTTGCATGGAATCATTGAAATTAAGGAATTGCACTGATGTGTTTTAAAAGAGAAATAAACCTAATTTTTTCATTGAAAGAATTACTTGTAGTTGGTAACTCTGTACCTTTAAACACATGGATCAACCTTTAACTTTTCCTTGGGGAAAATAAAAACCTGTGTTTTCTTCTATAAGCCTGCAGTCATTTGGGAGAGAGAATCAGAGATCAGCTGTCATTGCAGAAAACGTCAGAGGAGTTTGTGGCAGCAAGCCATAGTGAGGAGGTTAAAAAAAAACCCTCCATCATGCAACTATTTTGTTCACATTGTTGGAGAGAGATTAATGTTAAAATTAGCAGTTCATTATGTTCCTTGGGGAAATAGTGTAAAGTTTACACTGATAAAAGTGCCTCCTGTAGCATCATATACACAGCGGAGCTGGCACAGAAAGTAATCAGACTATAGAGAGGAATCATGATCCAGCCAGGGTTATTTCCTCCCCTCTCTCCTTGAATGTACCCCCACCTGCTTCCAGGATGAGAAAAACAAGAATTTGTGGAGAAATGTATTATCTCTTACTGTCCCAGCCGAGTAAGCTGAGAAACATAGAGGTCAATGGGATAAGCCAGCAGCAATAGGAGAGCAAAGGACTTCGATGTCTCACCAATGCCACCCTCACCTCAGCTGTGGACACTGCTTTCCATCTGTCATCTGACTTTCTTCCCAATTAACAGTAATGTTAAATTGCTTACCCTATGCCCTTTTCCTTCACTCAGCCTTTAACATCCTCATTCACATTTTTATATTTTGTCCACTTACCCTCGCTCCAACAAAACCCTGCCTTAAAATGTGAAAAATGACAGCCAAATGATAAATAAAAGGTCATCTGTGATGCAAACAAGGTGTTTTGCCAAACTTCTCTCAGATGATAATGTTTATCTGTTGCATTACCTTTCCCATCTCTACTTCCATCTTGACCACTCAGATGATGAAACCCCTGCAAAACAGGCTCTCTCTTCTGTTTGTATAGAAAGCTCGATTTGGCTTGGAGCCTCAGATGCAGGTCTTTACATGAATGGAGTTGCTAAGATACAAAGTTTAGCTGGTACCTTAAATTTCAGTAGTCTTTAAGAAAAATAGCTCCTCAGGATAGCTACAACGTGGAGTCATGCTCCCACTCACCTTTGTCAGGGGCCCATCTAGGGAACACGACACCTCACATAACAGCGAACGACAGCAGCTTCTTTCACATTGTGAGAGAAGGTGACATTTTGGGAGTCAAAAGACGACTCTCAAATGTCTCTTTTTACAGGTGGCGGGGCAAAAGCCAATACAAATATTTCCTTCTTCCTCCCGCCCGACAATACACCATTTCAACATAAAACACGTTTCCACTAGCAGTCTTCAAGACCAAGAATGTAACCAGAGGTAAGAAGGGAGTGTATATACCTATAAATAATAAGACACAGAATAGGTAAGGTAAAGAGAACAACTAATAGGAAAGAAGGCAAACGAATCCTTGTGATACAAAGCTTAAGACAAACAGTCACTACTAAGATTTAGGATAAGAACATTACTCAGGCAGATTATCATATAGCTGTCTCCTTGTGAGAACTATTTCATCTTATTCTGAAGTATTTGACTCTGGCCCTAGTCCATGAGTGGATAAATGAGTTGACAAATGTTATTTCTGACATTGTGGTAAATCTTATGTTTCATAAGCAGGGCAGCTGGCAGGTTTTGAGGCAGTCTGCTAGATTGGACTTTATTCACACAAATCACTGCAAAGAGCCTGTACTATAAAGTACATTTGCTATATCACACCTCTAATGTTATGCCAAGCTTCTTGAACTGGTTTGGTTTTTTTCCCCCTCAAAGGACAGAATGCTTAACTCCAATGAATCCTGATTAAATTGAGTGTGGCATGGACCAGGCTATAAGACAAGTTCTTGACTGAAAATACGGTGGAATATTTTACTCAAATCTTTAATCTCAGCACTCCATTCTTGCTGGGACAGACTTTCAAAGACACAGGTGAGATTCATGATAAAGAATAGCACATGAACTGAATAATCTTGCAATAAATTATGAGCAATTTTCTAGACAAGAAAAAGTGTCTTTTATTGTAAAATATTAATTTAATTCATCTACTTTCTACATATTTCATATACTTTGTATACATTTCTATATAGAGAATATATATACTTTCTATATATTTCATAATTCAGGCTCTTAATTTTGTTTTCCAAACTTTTACTTTTTCCTCTTAAACTTCTTTTTTTATATGTATCCATTTACCATTTTTCTACTCTTCCCACACTGGATTTTCTCCTGAAATCTACTTTATAGTATGCCAGCTTTCTTTGCTGTTACATATTTTTAGATTTTCCTCATCACCACAGAGTCCTTTGCTAGTTTCCAATTCTCCGCTTGAAAAGACATTTGAGGATTCTTCTTTTCTTTTCCACACTTCATATAAAAGCTAAAAAGCACAAGGTCTGATCAGGAAGAAAGGTCAGTTGCTAATAGGAAAGGTTGCATTACAAATACACTTCTACACAGTACCGTCCCACCAATCACAGCAAAGGACATGCCAGCGCGTTGAACACCTCTATTGTTCTGAAGAAAATTTTCCTCCTTCTATCAACTCTTCCTATGCAAATAAGACTTTTCAGATGACACAAAATAATTTCTAACGGACCCAGATGCTGATAAGTATTAAAACAATTATAATAAAAATAAAGCTTTGGAAAATAGCTGGAGGAGAATTAAAGTTTAAATATTCTTCACTGTAGAGTGCAGACATGTGAGAGGAAATGTAGTGTATGGGATCATTTTCTGGTGGCTACAGCAGGGGATGGGGAGATCTGGACTTCTTGTTTGTTTGTTTGTTTTGCTTTATTCATTCACCCAGTCCCATGTGGCCTTGGGCTAGTTGGCCTAGCTGTGTCTTGGTTTCCCCATCCTAATTACTGTTTTCCAATAAATTGCATAGAGCATTTCCAAACCAAAATGAAAGAATGGGAAATGGATCTTTGAAATCAATATGTGTTCTTAAAGCTCTATTAGTTACTCTTAGCATCTCACTTTCAGTCCAGAGTTGGAAGGACTTCAGAACAATTAAAACAAAACTAAGTTAAACTTAAATATTTTTCTCCACACTTCCAACCAAAACTATCCAACTCTTTAACCTAAGTTCAGGCTAGCTGAATTTTTATCACAGAACAACCTGGCAAAGAAATCTCTGAATTCAATATAAAAAGTTTTAGTATTTACAATGTTCCCAGGGGTTGGAGCAGGAAGGGAAGAGCAAGAGTGGTTGTAGTCCCAATTCACCTTCCATTGCTATGGTGTAAAGTGCTTGGAGACATGATTTATGGGCAGCCAAGTTACTCTACAGCTCTGCTACACTTTCATGCTTCAAAGTTCTCTCTGTTTTCTTCTTAGAATACAAGATGTTCTCATTACTGATATATCAGCAACCTCCTCATAAATTTTGTGGTGCTTGATACTTACTGGGTGTTCTTCAAGAATACACAGTGAGGGAAGGGAAGGGAAGGGAAGGGAAGGGAAGGGAAGGGAAGGGACTGTCTCTTATACACAGGGA
>NW_020799095.1:144427385-144472851 GCF_003259725.1 Athene cunicularia | reverse complement strand
AGGAAGGAAGGAAGGAAGGAAGGAAGGAAGGAAGGAAGGAAGGAAGGAAGGAAGGAAGGAAGGAAGGAAGGAAGAAGTGAGTTAAGTAAAAAATTTAAAAATACTGGTAGTCAAAACCAGCTTCCAATGCCTAGTTCTGTTAAGCACCTGAAGTTTATGTGTAAATTTTCTTTCATTCCAGCAGCCCTACATACAGGCTCGAGTCCCTCATGTCTGTGGCTCTTTGCAGGATGGAAGTTTAAGAGGTATGCAGAAATACTCCAGCAGTTATCGTCACTGTTTTAGAATCTTTCTGGCAAATTATATCAAAGCATATATGTTAACCCAAGTGTTTGAAATTATGTGACGGTAGCGATCACTTTCACATCTGGAGAATTTCTGGCTATCCACAGATGCATGTTTTTAAATTTCAACACACATGGACTAGCACTGACAGCTACAAGAGAGCATCAGTGAGACCTGACGGCATGCTACTGTGGTATCTGGCAGGCAGCTAAACACCACACAGCCCTTCACTTACTCACCCCCAGTGGGATGGGGGAGAGAAACAGAAAAAAAGGTAAATCTCGTGGGTTAAGATAAAGACAGTTTAATACGACAGAAAATGAAGGGAAAATAAATGACTGCTCATGGATGGGGCACATGTTGAGAGCATGGTGGTTTGGCTAAGTGAACAATGGCCTGATGCATATCCTCTTCATTTGGCTTTAGATCACTCTCCTCTGTTTATTTGCTTAAATGTTGAAAAATTACTATGGAAAAATCATTCCACAGGGGCATTTTCAGTTATAGGAAAACACTGGGAGAAGTAAACATCTTTGCTAATTTGTAAGCAATATTAAAACAGTCCTGTCAAATAGTAAGTGAAATATTATCTTTATGGAAATTAGGCATTGTTATTGAGCTTGTTACTGAAGGGTTGGAAAGAAAAACTGCAATTGTCCTGGACATCTTAGATATAAAGGGATTTAATGTTTTGTTATTTTCTTATTTTGATTTATGTTGGAGTAATATCTGCAGTATTTCTCCTTTAAAATGCAGTATTTCTCCTTTAAAATGCATTTTTACAGAAGAATGTGAATTTCCCAGAGGTTAGATAAATAGACCATGAAAAACTAATGTATTTCTAAATGCAAGGTTTATTTTTTGGTTTGGGTTTTTATTTCATTTTGAAATAAAACTTAATTCTCACTGCAATCTATGCATGACACTGATTCTGTACCAGCAAAAGTGGAATACCTTTCCCTGAGTAATATTTTTTTTTTTTCAGCTAAACTCAAACGTTTGGACATTGAACCACTGACCACAACTTTCTGAGTGCAACCATTCAGCCAATTCCTTATCCACCAAGTGGTCCATCTGTCAAATCCATGTCTGTTCAATTTAGAGACAAGATGTCATGCAGAACAGTGTCATTTTTTTTTTGCACAAGTCCAGGTAGATAATGTAGATGCAACAGATTTCTCTTTTTAAGTATGACTGGCTGTGGACAGAGGTGTGTGCAGAGTCATATGTCCTTGATATAGCCTTATGCTCTTCCCCAATCCTACTTAACACAACATGGTGAACCTGCCCGTGATGGTGTCCTTGGTGCAATATGTACTGATTTCTAAACTGCGGGCTGTGTTTTCTTATTCTCAATTATAGGTGCTGGTGACCAGAGGGCAGGATCTGTGTACTGCAGCAGCTAAAGGGTAAGTCTTATTGGATCAGATACATAGGAATGTCTCCCTCATTTCCATTTCCTATCTGTTCCTCTGAGTAAGATAAGGATAAATATAATTTTTAATATAGCAAGCAGCAGTTCACAAGGTGTGGGAGTAATAAATTCTTAAAGGATGGATATATGTCTTACTCATATGCACAAATGTCTTTTATCTGTCTATCTATCGAGGAATAGAAATGCTACCAGCCTCTTCTTTGCTCATTTAAAAGACCATTCAAGGAGCTACACTGAACATCTGCATTAGTACAGGCCAGGGACTTTCATCCAGAGACTCCTGCACTGAGCCTTAAGCTTCTGGATGAGAGAAGAGGGAGGAACCAAACCTATCCACACCTCCCCATTGCTTCCCGCGTCCTCACTGCCTTTGTGAGCCACAACAGGAGCCGCACGAAGCACAGTGAGGTGTGCTCACATCTCCACTGATAGAGACTCCACATCCCTGTGGCCATGGAACCACTGTTCAGAATGACTGAGCTATCACATACCTTTCAAAGCATGTTATCTTTGCTACCTTATTAAAAAACCCAAAACAAACCAAAACAACAAGATACTCTTATCTTAGCTGATCACAAAGACGGGATTTAGAATCTTCCTCCTGTCTACAGTCTTTCCTAGGAATCACTTATCTATCTACGTCTCAATGCCAATATCACCTGCAGTACTCTGATAAGAGCCTTGAGAATGGAGGCAGTGATGAATGACTACTGAAATCCTAGCAAAAGTCCAAGTATATCAGTAGCCTGTTTTGTTGGTAGATATGAAATTATATGGGAAGGGCAGAGACTGTGAGGAAAAAGATGAGTCTGAAAGTAATGATAAAAAGCCTTTGGGTAATGTTTTAATTATACTATGCATAATTTATAATAGCTTTTCTAATATACTGGATATATTCAGTCAGAACTATTAATGCTTCCTCATGGAAAGCATACAGTCACATTCATGTTTCCTTATTACAATTAGCATCCAACAAAACTGTCTCTGGTTGGCTTAGTTTGACCATCAGAAAGTTTGTCATTCAAGACTAACAAGCTAATGATATGTAATATAAAAAATTATAACGTTTGTGTCACTGAAAATATATTGAATTCACACGTTTCACAGCTCCTTCTTTTCATTGTTCCTGTTCAGAAAAAAAAATGGGATTTTAAAGTATGTTAAGAACATGCTAAGTTCATTATTTCACCTATATGCAGGTGAAATTGAACTGTTGTCTTACTAAAAAAACCTTTACTTTTAGCAGTACCTGCCAAATTACATTCAGCATCTGCATTAAGAAATTGTCCACATTGTCTCTGTAAAAATAATAAGAAACCGAGGACTGAAAATTAACAACTTCCTAGACACGTGTTGGGTTTATAATAATAAAGTTCCACGCATGACTAACTTTTGTCTTCTCTTTTAAATATGACATAACCAACAAAGAATATTTTCCACTTATGGTAATGAAACATAAGTGGGTAACACATGGTAATGAAACATACCTTTGTTGATAAATGATGTGAGACTGAAAAATAAAAAAACTGAAAGGGAGGAGCAGATGAGTCAGGAAATTTATAACAGTGAAATGAACCAATGTTCTGCACATACCTAGCAAGATTACTGCATAAGGCAAATACACAGTGGTGGAGGTGAGGCTAGATGTGTGCTCCTATGCCTGAGTGGAAGGGGATTGCTCCATTAGATTAAGGTTAGCCTTCTCTGCAGCAGTTCACATTAGCTTTCTAAGAGCACAGGCAGATACACAGCTACTACACTCCAAAGCCTTCACCTTGTGTGACACTGGTTCACAACTGATTGACTACCTGTAAGTAATAACAGATAAGTTTGCATGCTGCCTGCAGCATGGTTCCAAGAAATGTGAACTCTCTGTTTATTTCAGCTGTCCAGGGAAATGTGTCAACACATTTCATTTCCCGGGGAGAAAAGTGGATTTCCAATTTGCACAAATTACTGTAAGCAAACATGTCATTATGAATGACCATTAAGAGAATCTATCACCACATATTTTCCCTTTTCAGAACAGAAAGGAAAAAGACCATTAACTTTGTCAAGCCCAAGAAAGGAGAAGTGTAGTTTTAAGAATTCAGTAGATGGAAACAACAATGTATTCATACTTGAACTACCCATGAAGACCTTGGTGAACAGTGTATGTCTTAAATGAGCCATGAGGTCAGAGCTTATTTTTTGAATTTGTCTTGGGAAATGGCATCTTCTAGTTTCCACCAAACCTAACTGTGGCTCTAAATGGAGAGACAGACTTACCCAGTAAAATGCACAGACTGTGTCAGCACAGTCTTGGTGTGTGTGATGTCCACATTACAGTCAGGGCAGCAGGTAGAGTCTATTTGAAATGTGGGCTGACAGAAGGGATGTGCAATATTCATACCAGCAAGTGGCAACCTCACTCTTCTAGGTTTTTGTCTTTGTCTGAGGTAGTATATAGAAAATAATTCAAGAAGTGCCAGTATAAGGACTTTGAGATATGGCCTCCAGTAATCTATTTAAGATCTTATCTCTTACCTACCTGCCTCATCTCTAAAGACAAATAATGCTTGCTAAATAATTGCAGTTCAGGGTCCAGCAGCCAAAAGATGTGGCTTAAATTGCCGAAGAAACCGAATTTTTAGAGAATTCAGACAGTAAATTGCAGTGGCTGGAACTTAGGCGTTCTCTCAACTGCTCCAGATCTGGGGTTGGAGAGTGTCCTTCCTCAGAAAGGCAGGCTATGGGGCTGAGGGGAGTCACTTATGAGGGACACTGTCTTAGACAGTATGAGTCAGATTTCTGAGCCTCTAAATTAACTGCCAACACAGCCCAATTGCTTTCTACTCAAGGACATGGGAAGAGTCCCAAAAGAACCAATATGGCACCAGACTTTACAATGAAGATTAAAAAAAACCCTGGAAAATTAGGCAAAATATTTCACAGTTAAAATTAAAGCAAGTGGCAAGTCAGTTACAACCCCCACCACCACCATTCTACCAATCAAGTCTGGAATGGAATTAGGAGGCACAAACTAAAGGGGAAAAGAGGAACAGAAGGGAGGCCAGAAGTTATCTGACATGATTAAATGGCAACTTCCAAATAGCAAACTGAGTAAAAAAAAATCCTTTATTATCTGACCCTAACGAAGCCAATGAACAGGAAGATAAGTTAACAGCTATTAAGAAGAAAATTAGGAAGGCCAAGATGGATTTCAAAGAATAAATAACTAATGATGTGAAAACAAATTAAAATTGAGAAGTCTGCAAGAGATCAATAATTCCACTGAATCATCAGGGGCTAAAGGGATTTATGAAGGAATATTAAGCACATTGAGAGGCATAGCAGCTTTTCCGTGTAAGTTTCATGAAGGAGACTGCTGGGTAAATGCTTACCTTGAATTTGTTCTTCATGGAAAAGGAAATATTTTTGGATATTGAAATGTCGGGAAAAGAAATAATAACTTATAGAGTTATAAAATTCATCAGACCCAAATGACACATCTGGGAATTCTGAGGGAGCATAAGTATGGAGAAAAAAAAGCTACAAAAATATGCAGTCTGTCTTCAAAATACCCACTCTTCCAAAGCAGAAGAAGGTAGTAAATGTCATATGTAAACAGCTGAAGACAGAATAACAAATGTCTGGAGGGTATCTCAAGAGAAGGAGCAGTCAGCCTGACCCTTGCAGAAGAAAATGACATCACCCTAGTCCCTTGGACTTTTCTATATGTCATTAGTGTAGTGAATAAAGGAAATATCACTATGGCAACATCTATATTAAGACTTAACACTAAGCATTTTGAAAGGTCTTTGATAAATATTTTGAGAACAGGAACAGGCTAAACACCAGGATCCATAGGGGAAGAATGGGATTGGGTGCTACTCAGTGCCATGGTTGTGACAGACCAATGTCAGAGTGAGTATTTAGGGTTCCCTCATTTCTATTAGTGAAATCTGTTGTAGAGTTCATGACTAGAAGGTCTGACACACAGAGGATAGGTTAGACCACACATGCTCTGCACACATGAATGTCACACCTGCACTAAGACTACTGCAGGGATATTAAGTCAAGCGTGTCAGAACACATTGCACTGTCTGGGCTTATTCAGCGTTTCTCTTCAAGAATTCAATTATCCATGAGAACTAGCAAAGCCACTGCTCTGACTGGCAGATATTGAGACCTGTAGGGTCTAGGTACTTTAATAAAGGTTGCTAATGGAAAGGTTACAGCATCTTTAATCATGTCAGGTATATTCATCCTGCTAAGTGATGTTCAACAGATGAAGCATCATTGTTGAGAATTGTGAGCGATCAAGAAATGGGTGACAAAGAGCAACAAAAGGAATAGTGTAAATGGTAATACTGAAAACTAAAAGTTTGTTTCCTGAAAATTTCCTGAAAAGGAGTGGTATTGGCGAGGCACATAACTATTCAGATGTAACAGGTTTGAGAAGAACTAATTTTGAGAATTTTTTTTAAAGATTTACCTAAGCTAAGTGATGATGCAAAATAGATTTTACTGCAAAAGCCAGTTCTGAGACCTCCAAAAAACCTTCATTACCCTGGTAATGAAGAACTGGACAGTGATTGAGTATCCTAAATGTGAACTTGACTTTTGAAAAATCTTGGTTTATATCTTACACAGTTTGCATGGTATTCAGAGACGTTTCATTGACAGAGCCATATAAAAATAGGCCTAATTTTAGACTAACAATGTAAATGTCTGTCTTAGCCATGGGAAACCAAGACTTTTAAAAATTTTTCAAAGTCTGCAGAAATTATCACAGGATGTGGGAGTGAGATCTGCTTGAACAAGCACAAAAAGTAAGGTATAAAAGAAAACGTCATGGTGCCCAGTGGACAGACATGAATTTGTTATCTGGCTTATCTGAGCAGGTTAATCATAAGTGACTAGGAGTCTGGTTGTCAAGTTTGCTTTTCTTCTTCTGCCTTGACACATAGTCTGCAGTCAAGTTTTGAGTGTTTTTGAAGGTGACAGAATTCTGCTTGGATCTCCAGCTGTGGTAGCACAGAGTTGAAGTGCTGGGGAGAAGCACAAGTGTTTGGGATGGTTTGCTAAACATTATCCCTTTCCTTCTGTCAAAATTGAATTGAAAACAAACAAGCAAACAAAACAAAAATCAGCTGAATCATAAGCAAGGGCTGCAACTGGACTGTACTGGCACACACCAACTCTTATGCAGAGACTTTCAAAGGTCCCGAAATCAACCCAGCAATCTCCTTTATCAGCAAAACCATGATACCTCCAGCTAAGCCATATAAACTCAGCCAAAGAACACAGAAGACTTTCTCAGAGCTTTATCACTTCAGACTGCAATGTCCAGCTCATATTAGACTTTCCCCAGTTTCACTATGTATTGAAGGACTTCTGTAGGGGGGACTGATCTGACTGTTCTTTAGACTGTAGAATTACTTCTGTACTATTAAATTAAAAGGACGAGGGCTGTTCTTTGGTGCTGATGCGTCAGACACATTTTGGTTTTCATCCATACAGCTAAACTTATTGACTCTGAAGAAGGTTTTGCATCCAAATTGCTGACTGGGAATGGTCCTTGGCCTACACAAGCCACCCAAACACTGTCTGAGAAAATGCAGGTTGGCATGGGACAACATGTCACTGCAGACAATAACAATAGTTTATCAATATGGGAGACTAACAGCAGTTTTGAAAATCTCTTTGCAAATACAAAGGAGGATGTCTGGGCAAGTCGTCTCAGTCCTACAAAGGTAATATTCATCTAATGCCAGTCTCTTATGAATAACTGTTTTCTAGAGTAGCACTGCTGAAGAGGCGGCTAGCAGAAGAGTCAAACTTAAGCTAAAGGAGAGAAATGTGGGTAAAGACACTGAGAAAACTGCTTGCAAGAATGGTGAAAGGGATGATCTAGTGGGACTGAGGGATGATGCTATGTAGTCACATGATGCACTTGCTGAAGACACAAACTAGAGGAGAAGGATGAAGAAAGAAACCTGAAGGTCTAAGAAGTCAGGCAGTGGGACAGTACATTGAGGGGAAACGATGAAATATCTGAGTAACCTCAGAAATGAGGGAGATTTTACTTCTGTTTTGTCTGTAAATTGGATTACTGACTTTAAAGCTTTGTGCAAATCCCCATCAGTCATAAATTAAGTGATATAAAAAGTGATATAAAGCTCCAGTGGTATAAAAAGTGGTTACTGATGGATGACTAACTAATGGTCCACCTCTTTATTATCTATGGTTATTAATCCTGTCACTAGCTAACAACTAGTAACCACACAAGTGACTGCAAAGATAGTGATTATTTTGTAATTTCCACATCTAAACTACCTCATAATATGATTGTGTTCTGTGAATAATTACTGTTCTATACTATAGCGATGGCAGAAACACTACGTCCATATGAAATTTTCTCTTTTGGTAAATTTTCTTAAGACCTTCCCTGTGTGTGAGAGCTAACAGAAGTGAGATATTCCTGGTAGCAAAGTGCAGTGCATTGTTCTACTGCAGCCTTTTTTTCCATTACCTCTAACAAAGTTAAGCTGATCTCACTTGCCTGCAGTGTGTGCTGTGTTTGTTCATTCTCTAGCCTCTTTATGCATAATTGCAATCCAACAGAGATTGGATGTTTTATTAAAGATATTAAATGTTACCAGCAATCTCCATTAGTATAAGAGACACCACAGAGCTCCAAAGTGCCTTACATTAAGCCATTAAATGCATTACTCCATTAACTGAGGTTACAGTTTTGTGGCTTGGTTGCTTACAGCACAGCATCTACAGAGATGGACATGATTTCCAGGTCCTATCTGAAAATCCTCCTCTGCTCTGTGTCGCCTCCGTAGGCCAGGGTCTATTCCCCATTCTGGGACTGGGGGGATTGACTTCCAGTATCCAGCTGAGAGAGCAGGGTTTCTCATAAACCTTGTGGCATACGAGCTGGGGTCATGCTGATATCTTGACGGCATGTCTCAAGTGGCACTGTAGTTCTGTGTTTAGGCAGCTGGATCGTGTTCCATTCAGATTTTAAAAGCTGAATTTGCTAAGCACTTCAATAAAATATTTAGGTATCTGAATGTGGATGTTATGCCTCCATTTAGGAATCAAAATTTGAAAATTTTAACAGAGTCTGTGGATTACTTCAGTCATTATTTAACTTTGTGTTTGGGCAGATCAATGAAGCTCTCATACAGTTGTTTTAGAAATTACCCTGGAATGTTTTCAGATTATATAAAATTATCTAAAATTTATATATTGATCACTGAGCTAACAGATTTGAGATTTCTAAATCTTGTTCTTACAGTGGAAGTAGGAAAGCTTAGCCCATGTTATTTAGCAATAATTTTATTCAATATTGAAATGTTGATAAATAACTGTTGATCAATAACTTTGAGGAACTATGTTTATGATTGTATTGGAGCTTGTCTGTAAACCAGCTAACAAAGGTTTGGTAAGATTAGGTGGGGAGTTTAATGCCAGATATGTAGGATGGACTTAATCTCATTTAACTTTAGCTGTGTACACCATTAAAAAGAAAAGAAAAAAAAAAAAAAGTCTGATTTTAAAATAAATTCCTGATTTAGACAGGGGAGAGACAGAGGACTTGTGAAGCAAAATTTCTGTGTTCACTTTCAGACTCCTTTATGGGTGAGGTGTGTGGTACCATGTTTCTCTCACTGACTGCAAGCAATAGATGACCAGGCCATGTGCAGATGTTTGCAGTAGGTCAGGTGAGCCCCACCCATACAACTAAGTGTATCACAACACCTCATACTAGACATCAAACTCAGTGGTCCACAGTAGGAAGCAAATTCCCTTGCTTTCAGTCTCTATACACAGAGAGAAAAGTCATCTAATCCAACAGGTGATGCAGAGCTAAAACCTAAACTGTATGTATTAACAAGCACTAAAGGGTCACTTCATCTCCATAAAGCTATTCAGATCTGAGGAAAGATGTTCTAACTTAGGCACCCAGGTACAGATGCCTACAGTTAGATGGTGGGACTACTTCCAAAGGTGAAAATTTAAAAGAAAGGATTATATCTTCCTTTTTTTATTTTTTTTTTTCCTCCATAGATGTCACCTCTTTTAAGTACTAGCTGAAGTTTTCCTGGGATATTTGATCCAGATGTTTACAAAATATTTCAACCTATATGGTTTTATGAAATACAAAAGTAGAAGTTAAAATATATATGCTTGGAGGTTTACTTTAGTGGTGTTTTCTCTGTGGCTGTGCCTTCTTTTTTTTTTTTTTCTTTTTCTCTCTCTTTTCTAATTCCTTCTAATTCTGAAGGAATATGAACCTAACACTGGGAACAGATCAAAACTTAAATCGAAAGAAATTTGCACTATGTGAACATTGCACCGATATTTTGTTGCCTGCAGCAGTAATTGTTTTCCAAAATACATTTCCTGTCTTGCAATTTTCTTACCTGCAGTACAAAATAAATAGTCATTTAGAAAAAAACAAAACCACTACAAATCTCATTTGTTTGGTTCTGACAATCTCATCTGCTTAGGTCCCACACTGCCACTGGCCATTATTGTTCACGTCCTTGTCAAATCATTGGAACACAAGTCTCAATATTGTGCAGTATTACCCTGCTGGAAAAAATTGTTTAAAATGAAGTGGTGAGTTTGTCTCTGCAGTAATGGTATAAGCAGCAGGTATAGATTTGAGAAGGTTCAGGGTATTAATATGTATGGCTTAAGTCCAAGATCTCATTTGATATAAAATGTTTTGAATAAAGTAAAATAAACAGTCTCTGGGCAGTTTTATTTTCTGAGGACTCTGCCACAGGTCAGTGGTCTACTGAATTCACTTTGACTCTCCAAAGACAGAGTTTATGTCCGCAATAAGCCACTATATACATTGATTTACAATTTTTATGGCTGTGTTTGTCACTGCTTAAATTCTTACACTGCAAATAGAAAAAAAAAAAAAAAAAAGCACTTTTGCCAAAAGATTTGCAAAGAAAACTGCCAACTTCATGTGCCCTTGACTGGAGAAGCATAACAAAAAGGAAGCATAACAAAAATTAGTTAGAGATGTTATATGGATTCTAGGTCTGTTGTGTACATATATAATCACATTTTGGTTGGTTTTTTTTTTTTTTGTATTTCATTCTACTTTTAATATTTGCTGCCAGAATTAAAATGAGGCCCCCTTATCCAAAATTGCAAATTTAATCCTTTTTGTACACTGCTATTAGATTTCACAGATTTCATTACAGTTTTCATTAAAGAATATATAATAATGAAAATGTGACGGATCAGATGATCAGCTCACTGGAGTATCCAGGGAGTAATTGGGACCTTGGAAATTTCTCTTTGGGAAGAGCAATTAGTTCCCCTCAGGAGAGAACTCGGATGATCAGTGGTGCCAGACTGAGTATCAACAATGAAAACTAACTGGGGGATGATCACTTCAGTAAAACTGGTAAATCACAAGTAGTGTTCCTCACGGTTTAATAATGGGGCCAATACTGTTTTGCCTCTTCTTAAACAACTGAGCCAGGGAGAAAGAATGCATTCCCTGCAAGCTGGTGGATGACACTAAACTGAAAGGATCCCAGTTTGGGCTCCCCAGACATTGACAAAGAGCAGGATGTTGAGCAAAAGGCCATCAAGATGGCCAGGAGACTGGAGCACCTGATATGGAGAGGGACATACAGTCCTTTCCAACCTGAATTATTCTGTTATTCTACGATTCTAAGTAACAACGGCATTTCTCTTCCTGTTGCTGTAAATAATTGCCTGAGAAAGCTTTGTTTTCATCATTTCTCTTCTTCAATGATGGCAAAAAATGAAGTAAGCAGGAAAGAGTGAAGACCAGGAAGAGTGAGAAGAAGAAACCTAAATCTCATGTAAGGAGATTGTTATGAAGGAGGTATATAGTTCAACACGGTAAATATGCCTGCTATGACCTGTTAATTTCTCATTCATATTGTTAGCCATGAGTGTAGCAGAGCTGTGAGTGTTTGAGCTTTCCCTTCTTCAGGATATTGAGGAACTTGGGCAGGGAGAGTCTCCTAACACTGACCTGAGAATCTGCACTGTGCCATGGCACTGAGAGCCTAGACCTAAGACATCCTAACCAATACTACTGACATACGACATGTCACCTGGCTCTATTAGCTACTCAATGTCTTTTCTAGCATCTTGTCCCTGAGATCAGGAAGACATCACTTAATTGTGCCTATCCTCAAGCCAGTATGAAGAGTCACTTTCACAGAGCTGTTGCAGTATCTATTGGGATTTTCTACAGAAAGTAGCACAGTTAAACCATGTCTCTTAAACTTCCTGAAATTTAGCCCTGCAGAAAGGTGAAACTGTGCTACTGTTACTCTTCCCTATACTAAGTTGCATCCCTATGTTCATTTTTTATAGATCCTTTTTTATATAGTAACATCCTCTCAAAAATACATATTGTATATTAACAGAAACTCATGATTGTGGGAGAAGCAGACAGAAAAAGTAAAACTGGAAACCAGGCCCAAAGGCCTTTAGCAATTCATGTTTCTAAATTAAGAATGAAAACAATAATTTCTTATGTATCACAATGCAACCTTCTGCACAGCTGATGTTCATTTTGCTTGGGCATTAATGTCTATACGTGATGTAGAGTATTGGAGCACTAAGCCCAAGAAGTCTGTGCCCTGAACTACCTATAGACTTTTTCCGGCAAACATAAATTTTCCCTTGATATAGTTTATACTTCTCAGTCCTTGAGGTAGAAGCAATTAAACTAGAATAAGTTACTCCCTTCCTTGTCTGTACAGAAATAACTCCAAGGCAGACTGATGAATGCTTGAGAGTACAAAGTAAAGCACTCAGAAATGAGAAAATATTACAGTCAATATGGTCCCGGGAATGGTGATTTGTATATAAACGTTACAATATCATATTTAAGTACCTGATCATGTATTATTTTTCTTCCTTGTCCTTGGATTCAGCCAAACTCATACAGGAGAGTAATTTATGGGATTTATTGCAAGAACATCCTTTGCTTGTTGCAACAGAAAGGCAGTTTTAACAGGATGACAGGTTGAACTGAAAAATTGAATCTTTCCCTTCCCTCTGCTACAGATTTCATGTGATGCTGGACAAGACCACCTCAGAAGTCATGGTTCTCTGAGCTACTCTTTTACTGGGAAGGTACCAAACAGCAGACACCAAAGTCTAATTTACTCAAATGCTGAGTGTTCACAGTTGCTACCAAAATCACTTCAAGCTATGCTTTTAGCAGAGAAACAAAGAAAAGAATCTAAATATCTCAGACAAAAGACTATTAAATGTCTCTATTGGGCTGATAGTCATAAGGCAGATGAGTCAAGAGTGTGCTTCTTGCTATTCCAGTCCCTTTGAACTATAAATACCTGTCCACAGCACAGTGGAGGTATCTGAGATGACCTGTGATCTGCAGAAGAGCTTTAACAGAGACAGGAAGAAGTCTTGTGATGGTCCCTCCTCCTTCCGTAATATCTTTCTTTTGAACTTTTTTAACTGAGTCCTCACATTTGTCTCTGCTCATATGAATGACACTTGATATCAGATAGTACCAAGTTGGCTTTCAGATGTGCAGACTGACCATCTTGCATCAGGATTAGGAAATAAATCTTCCTGAGGGCTACCACATAGATCTGAGGTCATCTGAGCTGCTAAGCACTGTGATATAGCCCCCAGAAACAGGAGTTTAAGACTGCAGAAAAGCACTTGAATACTCCAGATCTGTAAACCACTCTACTGCACTGGTCCCTGTTGGGGATAGATTAAAAAAAAAAAAAAAAGAGTGTAAGCAAGAGAGTACTCAGGGTTAGAATAAATGCCTGGAAGCAGTAAAATCTTATATTTCTGTGAAAAATTATCTCTCTGCTAGGATTCTGCTTAAAGCCCTGTTGGCAAAAGAATAAATGGTAATTGCTATATTTTCTCTTTTTTTCCCCCCACTTTCTGATTTTCTGTCAGAATGATGCATATTCAGTTTGGAATTTAACAGTCTCATCTGAGTGGTTAACTGTAAAATGACCATTAAAAGCTTAGCAAGCTTTTGTGCATTTGTATCCTCTCTGACCTTATGGGGGCTGTCTGACAATACAGTTACAGAATTTTGATTTTTATCCTTATCTTTGGTGGTTTATATTTGCTTCTTCATGGGTTTGTTTTACCTGTCTCCTTCAAATATAAAAATCAAGCTGATCTCTCCAGAAGTTAGTGAGGCCATACAGCTATTACCTTGTTAATAGTGAAGCACCTTGCTTTTAGCTTTGCTATATGCATTGAACATTTGTAACACAATACACTCTCCTGAGGTGCTCAGTCACATTTGTATAGCTTTAGCAAGCCATGAATGCATAGTAGAGGGAATGTATAAAAATGTCACTTTACAAAAGATTTTCATGATCATATTTATTTGATGATCAGCACAGTACTATGAAAATCTTAAGTATTTGTCATCTAGATTTTGGGGAGAAATTTAACATTAGAGTTATTGTGATCCAACTCTGTCACCAACACTGTGGCACTTCTTTCCTCATGACTTCCAGGTGTGAATTCCCATAGTCCTTCTTGCCTCCAATCTGATGATTGTGTCATCTCATTGATTTATAAGAAATATAGTTAATTTAACAAAACAGTTTTAATTTGCCTTCAGATCAACAAAGGGATCAAGGTCACACTGGAGACAAACATTAGATATGCAGGGGAGGAGGTGGGAGATCTGCTCTTCTGGCAGCAACTTGACTTTAGATCAGGTGATGTACATGAAATTGCACATGTACATTCAATGTAATAGCCTAAAGAAAGAAATATTTCATGGCCAAGGGAAGAGAGGTTGTAAAGGCTCTTTCTGTTTCAGTGAGCGAGTCTTGTAACTGTCTGAAGGTGTGGATGGAAAAATAGTTACCAGAAAACAACAGGCCAGAAAGAGGAAAACAATGTAATTAGAAAAATTTTGCATGGAAGTTTGTGATGGAATGATAGCCTCTGGACAATAGGAGTCTTCTGCTGAACTTGACAGACCTGATGAACTCACAGCACCAAAAATCTGCTGAATCTGTACGGGGACATGAGCACACACTAAAATCAACCACAGGTTGGGTAACTCAGGCGACATTCAAGGTGGAGTGGCAGCCGTAAGCACATGAAGACTACAGGGGTATATACATGCCTGGTGAATGAAAGGACCTTCTGGGGGACTTGAACACTGAATGAGAAGCTAACTATTTCTGAGTGAGCAGCTGGGATGTTTCTCCAGCTATTGTTCCAACTGGGTAACTGTGTATGAGTGAGCTGAGTGAATGAATAACTGAATAGGAATAGCTGTTTGCTACAGGTAATAACAGTTTAATGAATAGCAGTATTATAAAAAATATTGATTACTAGTCGTGCTTTGCCCTCACACATACAAACATACACTAGACTCCCTACAAGGAAAAAAGGAATTTACAGGAGAGGTAGGCAATGACTCCATTTTGCATTACCTTAACTACCGTGTCAAAGCTGTCCTATATACAAGACTCAAATATCCAGGAAGACAAAAATAATGAGCAATTTGGAAAAAGCAAAATTTGTTTCTAGGATATGTGGTAGGTAAGCTATAGAGGTAGGAATAGAATTCAGAAATTCTGATTCTATGGCTCTTGCTTATCATAATGAAAAAATGTGAAAAGCAAGGGAGTGGACTACATTTTGTAAGGGTAAAGTATGTCCTGCCAACAGCTACCCTCAAAAAAGTCTCATGGGAAAGTTTTGCAGTTTCTAATATCCCTTGTTGCATCCCTGAACTGCTAATGTATCAAACAGTTGTTGCTCACATGGGGCATAGGAATAGCAATTTCACTTTGCAGTCTTCTCTTTCTCCCCACAAAGTAGATTTCAAGCATGGCAATTCTTACAGAAGAGTTTGACAAAGGATTCAGTAGCCATGCCTCCTAGAAAAGCTTTCAAATTTATACACATATGAAATTAATGTATTTTCTAGGCTATGAGCTACAACTGAATGAAATTCCTGAATTTGTGAACAAAGGGAATCCTTTTAGCACGAAACGGGTTTTAATAACTAGGAAATGCAGCTGGGACACCAAAAACGATCATTAATAAAGAGCAGGCAAAGAACCATAGCATGTCATTGTCAGGACATCTAGACCCATTGCCATATACGGGATTAAAGAGTGTTATCTGTGAACCCATCTGTGCAGGCTTCTCCTGTGTTATGACCAAGAGAGACCCTTGTACATGGCCCCACTGACCACTTCATCACTCCCCAGCCTCCCCACTAGGATACAATGAGAAGAGCATCTGACACCTCCCTGGCACTTGTCTAGGACCACTTATGAAGCTCCAACTGAATAACCAGTCTTCCTTATAGCTGAGGATGACTTTGCTCCCCCCTTTTTTTATATTTACTTTCCCAGGGTCTTAAACACAATAGCACTTCCTTCAATTACTCACAGCTGCCTAATCAGCCTTGACATTACAAGCTCTTCTTTCCTTTTCTACCAAAGGAAAATTAACAACCAGCCTCTCCCTGCGTCATAGGTCAAGCATCAGAGACTACAGCTTTACCTGATTTTCAGATAATGCTTCTCCACTTACCTGGTTCCCCACATTTCCAGAAAGCAGAAGAACTCTCTAGCCCTGAGGATACAAGTATTTACAGTAAAGCCAATCATAACATCTGTTTCTGACTAGCTCCTAGTTTCAAAGTCAGATCAGGAAAAAGCCCAGCTGAAATGCAGAAGCACAGCGGTTCTGAAAAACACTGCAACAGTCAGTATCTTTTAACTTCTCCACTACTCTCAGAAAGTTTGGCTGCTTTAATATAAAACTGAAATAGAAAATCGGAAATGGGACAAAACAACATGGTCCTAGAGAGCACTCACAGAGGTTCACTCAGCCTGGTTCTCAGCTGTATTTTGTCAATTAACTGATTTCACCAGCATTCAGCTGTTTTCTGCCAACTAAGGGCAGGACATAGTGCTTATTTGCTCTGTGATTTATAAATAACTGAATAGCTGTACAAACAAATGAAACTCATGGCTCTGGATATAAGGAAGTTCACCAGGATCAGTGACTGGATGCTAGGAAGTTACCACTTTGGGATTTTAAAATTAATTAGGTATTGGTAATTATTGACATTTTTTAAGAACAAATGTGAATGAATTTCATAAAACAATGGTCAGATACATTTATATGTGAGCAAAGGCCTATCTACAGGTCCTACTTTCCTACAGTGATAGACCATGATGGCACAAACAGAAGCTGTGAACTCAGTACAGGCACACAGAGAAAAAAGACTTAACAGAAAAGATCAAATCCAAACTATTTAAACTGAGGAGAAACAAGGACTAAGAAAATTACTGTTGTAAAGAGACACACAGTCAGTGTCACCAAGTACTTACATATTACTTTTTAAAAGCAACTGCAGGTATCGAAGTCCTCATGGTCAGCAGACCTTGCTAATCCCTTCCTATCCTTTAGCTCAGTACTGGGTTAAAGGCGCAATGGAGCTGGAAGAGTAACAGCTGGAGCACACGGCCAAAAATAGAAAATGTCTATGAGCTGTCAAGGGTGAGGTGGCAGCATACACACCCACATACCTTCAGCCAGTGCAGCTGGGATGTGATTTTGGCAGTGTAGACAGAGGACAGGCTCCTCTCAGTACTTCTCTTGTGCTGCACTGACCTGCAGCCTGCAGCATGGTGGTTTCCTCTTGGAGGAGGAATCTGGAGGCAGGTACTGAGAAAATACAAATCGGCATGGGCAAGGGAAGAAGTGCAGGTGTCAATTTCTCTCTGCCACAAAGGACCTGGAACAGGTTTGCCCAGATGAAGAGGTCATACTCCTCACCCCAGTGATTCAGAAACGAGTCCAAGCTAAAACTGGTCACTGCTAGGTTGTACGTCTCCCTCCTGTGTCTCCCATGATGGCTGCACAGACTGCATGAGCTCATCCTGGAGGTGATCCTCTTTCCTCGTGCTTCTCCTCCAAACTTTTGCTTCTGCCTTTGCAAAATGGACTGCTGCTTAGCTTGATGTGTTGTCATGAAGCTATGTTAATCAGTCTACTAAAACACCTTCTGATTCTGTGCAGGCAGGTGTTAAAACGATGCCCATGGTAAAAAAAAAAAAAAATAAAAAAAATAAAAAACAAGCATAAGAAGGCCTGGAGAAACTGTGCTGCATTTTCAGAAGCTGAGCGTTCTCTGAACCAGGAGCTTTCACTTAAACCATGCCTGCTGAGAGCTTCTGTCTCAGGAGTCTTGCTCTTTGCACAGCACAGGCTTTACCTTTGGTGAAAAATAAAGAGGTTTCAGGGGAGTGGACAATGCCTCAACATCTGTTGTCTGTAGCCATGAATTAACTTCCCAATGGTGCCGTTGATAGGCTTGGCACATTCACATACTAGAACAAAGCAATGGCTATTGGCAACTGCGTGCATGCTCATTTATCCTGGATTTTCTCAGCTGTAAATGGGCATCTGCTCGTTCAGCCTGGGAGACTGGTATCCCTGTTACTCTCCTCTGTGCCACTGGATGCAGGAAACACACACTCAGTCTTCTTGGACTGCCTGACTACCAAGGAACAGGCTGACATTTGCTATGGAGGTATCAACTTTCAGGGACTGTTTTTGTGTTAAACCAGTACAAGGACAGTAATTTTAAAATTTAAATGGATGAGACAAACAGCAATTCAGAGAAGGCTGAGAAAATAAAGATGTACTCTATTTTTAGCTGCTGGTGGAGCACTACCACACCTAAATCCCCATATGGCTGTAAGCCTATCAGACAAGGCTTACAATGGTGTCTAGACCTCTAAAGATAAAGAGATGTCAAGGGAAAGCTATTATAGCATCCAAATGAGTTTCCCCTTTACCTTCTGTGAGATTTAATGTCTTACCTGGACGGATATTTTTTGCAAATGATCCAGACATCTCTAAGACACTTCAAGACTCCAGAGTCCTTCAGGAAGGTCCTGTTTTGAAACAAGACGCAGTGTCCAGGCCCTGTGCACAGCAGCGTGTTGCTTCTTTTGAGAGTGCTGATATCCATGAGGCATATTTCAGTGGATTCCTGCATGTAGCTGGCAGCTAATTTAGGGCTAGGAAAGTGCCCCATCTAGGCACCTATGTACTGGCTAAATTTAATATCTCATACTGGTCCTCTGTATTTTATCCGAAATAGCCAGATGGTGTGAGTATTGCCCTCCATCTTCCTACCCATCATCCTAGCCAAAATGTCTACCTTACTGATCACGGCAGGAGCTAAGTGTAAGATACATCACATCTACTTCAGTCAAGTAAAAGCTAAATAACTTTTTAAAGTTTGTCTTTCCTCTGAAAACAAACAAACAAGCAAACAAACAAACCAAAACCCTAATTCAAAAAAGCAATTCATCCCTGCTATAATACTTCACTCTCTTAAGATGGCCTGGATCACCCACCAGAGACAGGTAGGTGTCACCAAGTAAGGAGGAAGCAAGATGCTGATCCTAGGCAGTGAGTCAGGCTTTTTTAGATCTCAATTTTCTTTCATTCAAGCCTCAGATTCTGTTAGAAAAAGAGAAAAGCTTATAGACAGACCCTTGACCTGAAGGTGGGTGTACCCACAAACTTATCTGTGTTCTTTTTTGCTTTTCCAGTTTTACTAGTTAATCTAATAAAAATTTTTATATGTTTTTGCCATAGTCATGTCTATACGCTGTAATGGCTATACTAATAATTTAGAATAGATAGCTGGCTAAAAGCTGAACAAGAGCTCATACAAAACAAGTCTCTTATGTCAAATCACAGTTAGCTTTATATTACAAGACAGGGGCTGCAACTGTGGTAGGTTGACCTTGGCTAGCAGACAGATGCCCACCCAGTTGCTCCATCTCCCCTCCTCAGGAGGGCAGCAGAGAAATTAGGATGAAAAAACTCATGGGTTGAGGTAATGACAGGGAGATCTCTCACCAGTTACCATCATGGGCAAACGAGACTCATCTTGGGAAAAATAAATATTTTTTTATTGCTATTTAAATAGATTCAGGTAGTGAGAAAAGAGGAACACAGGGGTTGGGGCCACCTTCCCCCCTTCCCTGCCGACTCCTCTCCCCTGCCGAGGGCGCTGGGGCTGGGGGTGGCGGTGGGTCCCTGGCAGCCCTCTGGGCCGCTCCTCCCTCCTGCCCCGTGTCCCTGCTCCAGCGCGGGCCCTTCCCCGGGCTGCAGTCCTGCAGGGACAACCTGCTCCCGCCGGGGCTCTCCACGGCCGCAGCTCCTGCAGGAAATATCCCCCCGCTGCGGCGTGGGGCCCTCCCCGGGCTGCAGGGGGGGTCTCTGCTCCCGCGGGGTCTCTCCAGGGCTGCAGGGGATCCCTGCGCCGGGCCTGCAGCACCTCCTGCCCTCCTCCTCCTCCGGCCTCGGGGTCCCTCTGCTGCTGCTCCCTCCTCGGCTTCCCCCTCCTCTGCCTGGGCCGCCTTTGGCCCTTGCTCCAACCTGGTTTCCCCCGGGCGCCCCCAGCTCGGCTGAGGGGCTCAGCTGTGTCCTGGCTGGGGCCGCTGGAGCCGCCTGGGACCGCCTGGGACCGGCTGTGTCCGGCACGGGGCAGCCCCGGCCTCTCCCGCAGAGGCCGCCCCCGGCCCCTGACAGCACGGACACCCCCAGCAGTGACAGAGGCCGCTTAAGGCATCGCTCACAGCTCTGTAGAGACAGGACCAGACTCCCACTTCTCAGAGCACCTTCTTGCTGCCCCCAGCTTAGGCATGGGGATGCAGTAGGAAAGACAAACCAGGCCACCAAAGCAGCGCTCTCTGCAAGCACCAATGCCTGCCATAGCCGAACAATCCTTCACTCCAGGCCAGAGCTCCTCTCTTTGCAGAGGACAAATTGTTCAAGCTGTCTCAGTGGTTGAAATGGTCTGTCTCTGTAGTGGTGTCAGGGGCGGTTTGCTTCCCCTCTTGCCTTGGCAACTCAGTGCAGAAATCCCCAAACTCAATGGGGAATGAGGGATATTCCTTCCTTTTTAAGCCTTGGACAAGGGCCACAGGCAAACATAATCAGTGGTACAGGCAGTGTTGTAAAAACAAGTAAAAGAGATGTTGAGGGCAGCTGTCCACACAGACAGGATGTCGCTGATGGGTCTGTACTTCTGCAGCGCACACAGTTGCAGGATCAGTGGAAGCTCCCTAACTCCGGTTTATTAAGGGAGCAATTTACATGAACACCTAATATCACTCAGGCTTTCCAGTGAACATCCCACCTGAAGTCATTATCCTCTGGCTGCCTTCCTAATCACTATTCCACAGCAATCAATTAGGAGGTGACTAACAAGCAATTAGGCCTTCAGGAGAGTGGATAAACACTCCAGACACTAAGATCTGCTTCATGTAAATACAGTTTGCAATCAAGAATAAAATCAAAGAACAACAAAATGTTCCAAAACCAAAATTAGTCCTCAAACAGAACAGTGCAAGATAGATGAGTGTAGCCTTTTGCTGGCACATAGGAAAGTGTCATCTTTGCCCAGAGGCTCTTTCCAGGGACGTCAGTAACGTACCGAAAGAGAAAAGTTGCTTACGGAGCACTGAAAGTGGTTTTAAAACCAGGAGATTCTTAGCCTTGTAGCAACAGCAAGAAGGGAGCCAGCTTAACCTGGGTCCAGCACAGCTGAGGAGCTGAGTTAAAACCAGAGTGGCCAGCAGCCAGCCTCCAGTGCTATGTTAAAGGTGATCCACATGCATCTATCTAAACAAGATCCATTCGGTACATCCCTGAGGCCATAAGGTACAAATTTTTGGTTATTTTCTGGGCTGTGGCGGGTCAACCTATGCATCAGCCCTTTGGCTGTATGACAGAGGTAAAAATCATGTAACTCCTCAGGGACAGGCAGAAGGGCTTATCTGGGTATGTTATTTGGAAGAACAAACCCCCAAACACCAGGACGGGGTTGAAGGAAATGATTTGCAAATTTGACCTAAATTCCGCTAATTAATATTAATTAGGGCAGCCAATGAAGACAAAAATTAAACTGTTAATGCTTCTGGGCCTGCTGATTTTTCATAGACAGTGTTTGATGTTTTACATTTGTCAGTGATATTTCAAGACACAATGGACCTATCTTTACCTGGGAGGAAAAGAACAAAACACAACAAACCAAGAAAAAAAGTATCCAGGCAATCTTTTTAATTATTATTTTTATTATTATGTTGGTCTGATGAGCAAATCAAAGAGGGAATCACTTGCATATTGTTATAATTGTCATTATTTCCCTCTCTGCTGTTTTTTTTTATTATACGTGTACCTTTTTGAACTCCAGGAAAGGGAACATACTTGGTGCACAGCTCCCAGCTGCCTCAGCCCTTTGTGTGGGCTGTGCTTTGAGTGGATCAAGTGGCCTCTGTGGGCATCTGGGTACATACCAAAAAATCTAACCCTTATTTCACTGCAGTCCACATTAAAGGATCAGGCCCAGGAGAAGTGAGGACCCTAGGAATGAGAAGTTTCATCAGCTCTTTGCAGGAGACAGTTCACTAAATATCTTTTTGGGATGTGTCCTTTAGTGACCTCCTTGAGGTTATCAGGGTTGTGGAAGCAGCTGTCCCTACAGGGATCCTTGTTGTCTCAGAGAGCTCTCCTCTTAATTTAACAGATGGGTACACAGAATGAAGCTGGAATAAATGTTCAGCTATTTGTAAATTGTGAGTTTGGTTTTGGTTTGTTTCCTTTTGTGAGTTTGGTTTTGGTTTGTTTCCTTTTGTGAGTTTGGTTTTGGTTTGTTTCCTTTTGTTTTGTTTTGTTACAGTGGATGGCCCAGAACCCTGGTCCTTCTGGCAGCAAATCATCTACCAAAAGCAAATAACATGGGAAAGCTAGAGGCAAAGCAAGTGTCAGGGAGGTTTAAGGCAATGTGTCAGGCGGAGGAATGGAGAGTTTGTTTTTCAAGCATGAGAAAAGTTCTGGCACAGAGAAGGTCCCAAGTGGAAGAGAGAGAGAGAAAGAAGGCTGTGAGAAGAAAAAAATGTTTTTTTCCAAACTCTCCAAAGAGATAAAACAAGGACAATACTGGATTTGATATTGAAATGAAATGGAAATTTTCTCTACAGGCAATGTCTTTGGAAAGTACAGGTAGTGCTAGATTCCCTCTAACAAAAATTTCTCTTCTAACCAGGGGTAATAGTAATAGACTAAAACCTTGTGCTTGTGCCAATAATTTCACAATGACCAGATTCAGTGTTTTCATCTTCACTTATTATTAGAGGAAGAGATTTGCCAAAACCCTCACAGAAAATTGCAAAGGGATGCTGTGAATGGAGAACCTCAGTTTGGAGGGTTCAGAAGACCCAGAGCCATGTCATCAGGCCTTTATGGAGGGGTATTCTGCTTGATTGCTGCTGAAGAAAATCAAGGCCTGAAATCCAAGAAGACTTTAAATTCAATAGGAGGATTAATGGGTACCAGAGACTTCATCCCCAGATTTCACTGCAGAAGAACCAGGGTCTTAGCCTCCACAAATCAGAAAGAGGTACAAGTTCATGGGCTTTGTATCTGTCTTAGTGGATGTGTCTGAACTGCGGGTGGTTTTCCTCGTATGGGATAGGTAACAAACCTACAATGTGGGCACAAGGTTAACAACTCCAGTGATTTATTTCCAGTCACAAAATACCTTGTATTTCCTGAAGTCCTAATTCTTAGAATTATTTTTCCTCTTTTTTTTTTTTTTCTTTTTTTTTTTTTTTTTTTTTTAATAAAAGGAACCTTCTGAATGTAGAAGTATATCTGAATGTAGAAGTATATTTCTAAGATCAGAAGATTAATTCAAATCTCAATACTATTATTTTTCCTTCAGTTTCAAAATACCTTGCTGCTTAAAGCAGTGTTCTATTTTCCCACTGTCTGTCTCCTGACTCCTGGATGACAGGCAGGAGGACAAGAAAGGGATGAGCCTTTCATGCAGGGTGTCTACAGACTGCTAAAATCCTCTCCTACTAAAATAGGAATAGGATACTCCAGTGCTTGCCACTCCTGCTCCCCACTTCTCCAAGGCAAAGTATCAGGCATCACTTAGTTCTGCTTCTGCTTGTCCTTTGGAAGCAGAGGATTGAAGAGTTTTAATCTTCTTCCCCCCCTGCAGCTAACAGGGGACTCTGACACTCCAGACACTTTTCTCAGTGGAAAAGGCACTTACCCTTACCCTGCATCTCCTCACCTACCTAGGTGAAAGCAGTGGACTTCAGCATGAGCAGTGATTGTATTGGTATTGTTATTATCAGTATTTTCCTGTCAGACTATGAGACGGATGTCTCTTCTCTCCATCAATTTTTGGTCCTAAAACACACGGGCCACTTGAAGTAGAAGAACCAAAATCATTGCTAAAACAAGGAAAAGCAAACCAAAAGTCAAGATGTTACTGCTAGCTTCGATTCAGCTTTGTGCTATTACAGTCATGCTCCTTTTTGTTCCTTCAAAGTACAGGACAAATCTTACTTGCCCAAATGTGAAGTGTGCCATTAAGATGCTCCTGAGCTTTACAGACTAGTGAAGTGAAGGTGTACCATTTTCTGTTGCTGGTTACATGCAAAGAATAACTAGGCATTCCTATTTGCATTAAACCACTGGCTTATCCACCTTAAAGTGGATCAGCTGGAGTTAGCCTGTAGTACAAATCCGGAGACTTACTAGAAATTGTGCATCTGTAGCAAGAGTCACGTAAATGTAAATCTTACTCATCTTTCAGCTTTTCCTATGCATTTCATGAAACCCTGATGGTAGACTCCAGTTAATAAATCAGCAGTTTGTATGAATGCTCAATTTTCTTTGCCTGTCTGAGGTTAGATTGAGCTTGCTGCCACTCTGGATAATGTCTGGGTTTGTGTCTTATTTTTAGATTAGAAATGTGTTTTTAAAGTTGAGTCCAATGATAGTAGAAATGTTGAATGCCTCTACTGAGCACACCTGCTCAAACTGGTTTTGAGCACTGAATATACACTGGACCATGACTTCCTGAACATCAAACTTTACTGAGTCTGTACATTTCCCAACTCCCCTCAGAAAGAAAGGAAACCAGATTCACTCTGGCTAACTGCAGGCACTAGCCAGAGGTGCCCACATCAGGGAGCTATCAATCTAAATCCCCCATGTATTCTGGAAAGAGAAACAGGTATCTCCAAGAAAGCAGTGTTGTCCACCTAGCTTGTGTATGATGGACTCTATCTCTCTTTTGAGGGAAAATGGGGCCATCTCAACTCCTGCCTTACACTCAGTTAAGTGCCTGCTAGCTGTAATTAATCTGGATCAAGGAAAGAGGAGTTTGTTGGACATAGCAAGAAGCACTCAAAGGCTATAGCTTAATAAACAGGATGAGAGAACATCAGTGGGTACCAGACCCAGGCTGTATGTATTGCATCAGACTAGCATAGCTTTGGCCTGGGGCATCTAGCACTTCCTCTAGGACCTAGCAGAGGGCAGAAACTACTCTCAGTAACTAGTTTCTACACAGACACCCTTTAGAGAGCAAGTTAACAGTATGGACATGGGCTGTTCTGTGCCAGTCAGCCAGAGTATCAGAGGATGAATTTGGACACAGGTAGTTTACTAGGGTAGATATAGCTGGGGCTTGGATTAATCCCAGCTGTCTCCAGACATCCCCTAACTGATGGCAGATGCAGATATTTTCAAGCTTCACTTTTGTTAAAATATCACTGCCCATAAATCAATACTATAACAGCATTTCATTTGAAAAATGTGGGCAGCACTTTGAGATATTTCCATTGCCATGTCACCGGGTTATGATCTGCTTGTGATTGTTTTTATTCAAACCAAACAATTTACATCTCTCTTTGTGACCTTGCCAACGTAAACATGTCAGGGATGTGGAAGGGTCACAGTTTGACAGACCTGCTTGCATGGCCATAGGAAATGGCTCTCAACAAGACAAACCTGACTTAGAGAATTTTTTGCTTTTAATCAAATGGAAGTCTGCACTGGAAAACAGAGCCTGATGCTTAATAAAATATCTGAAATAGAAAGGAAAATAATAAGGAATGTCCTGGGCTATTCTTCAGGGAATAGTATCAACAATCCATCCTCATCAAAGGAACATCAGGTGTCCCAAGGACCTCTGACACTATCATAGAATAGAAAATGTAAACTAACAATGAATGAAATCAGGTGTATTTTTTTCTTTTTCTTCTTTTTTTTTTTTTTTGGTATGTGTATGTTTATTTTGTACACAATGAACACATTTAGAGAAAGTAATCTTACTTTCCTAAATACTATAAAAATACAAATTAAATTCTACTGTGTCTCTGTGTTGTATGCAAGTCAATATATGAACGTAAGTCAAAATGAATATTGCCAGTGAACTCAGTGGGAGTACGGCCATGAGCATTCTGGACTTTTAAGAACACTAAGAATGGTCAGCGGGGGGGGGGTGTGTAATATTTCTGATGCCACAGTGTCTGTGATCTGCAGTTTTGACATGCAAGATCAAATTTTAAGACTATTCAAGCACCCACTTCATTCTGAATTAAGAGAATTCTGAAATTCTCTTAATTAAGAATAACTTCAAATGTATGTAGCCAAAATTGCGAATTGTTTTTTAAAATAATGGCTTTACTTAGTCCAATGATCCCATGTAAAATAAGGATGAAAGTTAGCAGCTTCCTGCTCTGTTACTCAGAGATCTAGATTTTATCTCTTTCCTCACATCAGATTTAGTATCTGTATCTTATGGTCAGGTTGATGGATTTTTTTGTGCTTACTCTCAAGATTATTCAGTAATGTTCACTAGAGTAATCTTAAAAAACAAACATAGAATTTCTCCTCTAATTTCTGAAACTGCACAAGTTTCTCTGACATTTCAAAAGAAAACAAAAAATATATCAAAATTCTAATGACTTTTCTGATGTTGAGAAATTCAGCCAGTTTTTTAAGTCTTTCATTTATTTTTCCCTACAATTGTCAGTTGACTTTTCAGGCTATTAAAATTAAAACTTCATTATTATTGTTTTATTATGAGTAATGTTCTTGTATCCATAACTGTCTACAGTTCTGCAAATAGTTTAATTTTCCTTTGAACTCGTTTATTTTTTCAAGAATATAATTTAAAGTAACAAAATGATACTCCTTTTTTTCCTGTAAAACTTTTTTTGTTGTTTTTGAAATGACATGTCAGCAGCTCAAATATCATAGAATTCCAAGCAGACCTCATTTTATATGTAAATTAATTTGATTTTCATTTATTTGAAGTCCTTTTTTAATAAAAATTTTGGGAAGAACTGAAGTAGAATTTAATATCTCTAAGCTTCACATAGCTTTTAATTTATGCCTTTCAATCCTATGGACTAAGCAAAGATTAATCATGTAGGGGTTTTGCATTCTGAATTGCAGAATATTCTCCTCTAGCAGACTTTTCTGTATTTTACCTAATGATTGTTATTAAAGAAACACAAGTAATAAAACATAGAAGTAGTTTTGGGGAATTAGGAGCAGAACCAAGTTTTTCCCCCTCCTCAGTTATGTACTGTAACGACAATACCACAATCATGTCCTCGTTTGTGTGGGGTTTTGTATGCCCAGAGACCCCTCTATGGAAGGATGAGGAGGATGTCCTTACTCAGGAAGGTTGACTGGCTAGTAACTTTGAAACCTTTAAGGTGGAGGAGAATGCAACCAGAATCTCCCTGGTTCTGTGTCAAATCCTCTAATCATTCAACATCTACATAATGGGAGACAAAGATGATCAAGATGGGCACACTATTGGTTCACTAGGGAAAAAAAAAACAACCACACACACCAAAAAACAAAACAAGAAACATCCTCTTTTGAGAGTCCCAGCTGGGTTGAGGCATGTTGGTGATTGGAAAGGTGTCCCTAGAGGCAGGAACCTACAGGCTTTGGTCCATGGACTCATGGATCTCATAACCTTAATTCCACCACTTTTTTACTACCTTGTAAAACACGCTTAGCAAAAGGTACCAAAGGTTTCCAAACGTACTAGGGAATATAAGAGATTCTGTGCCTGGGCACACCCACTTTTAGATAGAAAAGTCCCTCTTTATACTTTTTAGCCATCAGTTTTCTCTCATTCAACTGAGTGACTCCCTGTTGTCACAAGACCATGTATGCAAAACCTGGCACAGCAGTGGTCTTTGGTGGCTCCTGAGGAAAAGAAAGCTCTTTCCCTTTGCCTGCAGATGCAGTTGCATTTATGCTCTCCTGAGGCAGCACCAGCTCATCTCATCTCCAAGAGCTACATACACATCTTGGCGATATGGGTTTAAGACATGCCCCCATCTGGTTTGGTAATATTTTCCACCCACTTTATAAAAACTTTGTACATATGTACAGGATCTCAAAAGACAACCTCTAAATGTACAAAGAGGTGTTTGAGACCTGAATTTCTTCTTGGACTCAGTTCAAGACTTCCTAGCTTCCATAGCCAAAGCTCTGCAAGGGTTCAGATCAAATAATTCAATGACCTTTTCTACATTACAGTACTAAATGAAAAAAAACACCCTAGGATAAGAACCCAATCATAGAAAACCTTAGGTTACAAAGGACTCCTGGAAATGTCTAGTCCCACCCCCCTGCTCAAAGCCAGGCTATCTTCAAATCTGAGTGAGGCAGCTCAGAGCCTGATTTCAGGTTTAGTCAAGGTCTGAACATCCCCAAGGATGGAGCTTCCACCATCTATGTGGGTCCTCCTTCCAGTGGTTAACTACTTTCATGGTGATTATATTTCTTTATGTTCTTACGTTTCTTTTTCGTAACTGAAGGACAAAGAATTCCCAGTGATCAGGAAAACAAGTGGGGTTCATGAGGAAAGGCTGATTAAAGAAATCAAGTAAATAGGGTGCAGAGAGAAGACTTGAAGTGCTACTTGCCAAGGGAAGCAGTCATTTGTATCAGCATTCTGGGATCCTGAAAGGACTGTCAAAAGAATGAGAGCTGCAGAGGAATCAGGGAATAATCCTGGCCGTCCATAGGCCCTGAGCCAAGTTTATCAGATGGAAAGCTTGATCACAAGGTGAGTTTGCAAAGCTTTCATGCTTCGCACTCTCACAGTAATGCTCCAATTATCAAAATCTTAATTACCAAAACAAACTACAAGGGGAAAAAAAAATCCAGCAGTCCATTTTTAGCTGCAGCCAGCTGCAGCTGGGCATGAGTATAATAGCAATGATTAGCTGCCCATGGAAATTACAATGATGTTTGTGAATAAACTTCCCCAAGTTTACATTGGGAGATTATTAAAAACAATATGGTCACTTGCTTAGTGGGGTCAAGCATTTAGAGGTTCCCTACAGGTGGCTTCCTAGACACTCAGTCATGTTTTTAAAAAGCAGTAATTTATTGCTTCTCATTATCTGTCTGCTAACACTGTGGGCTCACATGAGGTCTTCAGACATAGCCAAATGATCTTCACCTTTCTACTTACTCTCTTTATGGCACATGGATTTCATCTGGTATTTCAGAGAGAGTATTTCCAACAGACATCCAAATGCAGCTGAAATGTTATTACAATCTTTCCCTCCTGCAATACAGAGAATATATCAACCCAGCACATCGGTGTCATTTAGATGACCGCCGAGACACTTCGAACTGCTTGGTTTGTGGAGAAGCTCACATTAATCTGTAATGCAGAGGACTTCAGGGATACTATTTCAGTGTGGCACAAGCAATTAGTTATCAACAGAATGACCTTAACAATTCGCATTACACCAGCATGAGATCATGCCTCTGAAGTGATATAAAAGCGTAGCCTGGATGTACTGAGTGACAGCAGAAATGCAGAGACTTCTCCACAAACTGATCGACAGGTGAAAGTTGTATCAGTACAGCTGCTAATGTGGTGTCACACCTGGTTCATTAAAGTAATCCCAAAGGCTGTGAAATTACGTATTTCAGCAGCAAAACTGTTTACTTTAGACTATCTTATGACTGGGTCTAAAGGCATAAACTGTTTGCCAGAGTTATTTTTGGAATAACTCTCACACTAAAGCTATCCCAAAATAAAAATCTCCATCATGATACAAACCAAACTCTGCATCACACCCCTTTAGTCCCTTTTAAACACTGCTGTCAAGCAATCAGCACTCTTTCTTTCACTTCTGTCAAGGTACAGCTGCTCAGGAACTCGGTCTCATTCTCTCAGACACACTTACACCTCCAAGAAGCTCCTCTGGGAAGCTTTGGACCAACTGCTGAGTAAAGTGATGTAAAAGAGCTTTGTCAAAATGAATGATTGCTTATTTACTCAAACAGCTGCCAGTGGAGGGAGTTAGCCCAAGAGCAAAGCTTCATCAAGTCTAACTAAAGTTCACAATCTCCTCACAAATTTAGGTTGCTTCTGTTTAACTCAAGCAGGCAGGCTCATTGCCTGGAGCTTCCTGGTCCCCTCTGCCTCTCTTGGTCTTGCTCCTGCAATATTTTCCTCAAATAGCATTGAAATGCCTCACTTAATCCCCAAAGTGTATATAGAAATGGTTTGTAAGACATATTTTTTGATCTTAGACCCCAACACTGGGGAAAAAACCTCATGCCTGTGTACTTGGCTGCAGCCAGATAAATAGGCACTTCCCCTATGCCTCACCTGTTCTTTTAAGGTCTTCTGAAATTTTCTCGATATTTTATCTCTGTCCTTGTTTCATTTCTGACTGCTCTTACCAACAGCCCTTTGTCCTTAGTTCCTTGTAGCAATATAAAAAATATCAAGTAGGTAAATTGAGGGAAGTACACAATAGTTAAAAATGAAACAGACACCTGCATTATCTATGAACTCTTTTATAAGATACTATTCCAAAATCTGGCTCTGGGCTGAGATAATTACAGTAATTTGAAAACAGAGTAATTATTTGTAATTAAATCACTTTTATTGTGCAGTTAGGGTGCCATATGGAAGAGGTTTTGCCTTCAAAACAGCTAGAAGTCATCTGAAGGATTGTAAAGACACTGCTCCATTCCCCTTATGGAGACAAGAGGAAATTTCCTTGGGAACAAGCCTATCTCATCTGCTCACTGACTTTTGTGGCCTCAGGTAGCAGTTCAACTGTGATGAATTAAAATCTGGTTCAAATACATTAGCACTCCCTTTAAACTCCTCTGAGAGAAAAGTCACAACTCATTGCAATGTTTCCAGCTTCCAGACTGCTCTAAGACACTAATGACAGAAAACAACCTGACATATACTTCTGAATGGTATAAGGTGAGTAGAAGTCTGACAATTCTTTCATTTTACAACTGGAGAGGTTAAGAATAGAAATCCTGAAAAAAAAAAAAAAAAAAAAAGGAACTAGCATGTACAAAACTAATGAGCTTTACTGTCCGTTTCTAAGAAGAATGGGGAAAAACACTGCCAGTGTTGCCACGAATAGGTAAAAGTGAAGTTAGCAGAAATAATGACAAAGTGCTCCCTCCCCACTTCCAGATGAGCTAATTTCAATGCTAACTGTTCCCAGGCTTTGTGCTTTGCTGCAGATGTTGACTGTGCAAGGAGGTCAGAGCAGCAAGCTCTGGTGAAGCAGTTCTGAGGGACAGCTGTGAACGTTAGGGGCTGGTCCAGGATGGGAAGGACCTATCTGACATCACAGCAGTTGTGTCCTGCCATGCAGCTGTTTCAGTCCAATTAGCCTGCCGTTCCTTGCATTTCCTAGGTAAATATCCGAGGTTCTTCTAGACTTATTATCTGTGGGATCTTAACCGGAGAGATCATTGACAATCATTACCTAAAATCTGGACTACATCTGCTTCTGTATCTTACTAGATGTGTAATGGTAGAAATTACAATGGGTTTTTCCCTGCCCTTTGGCAGACATTTGGGTGAAATCTTGTTATCTGTGCCAGTGTATGTTTTACAGACTGTATAGTGCAAATGCAATTTGTTTGTATGCGCCTACATACACTGAGTATGTGGCATCAGACATGATGCTCTGGGAGTACAGCTTCATCAAAAGCAACCCCCAAAATCTGTGATCAATTTTTAACCCTTCTCCAGTGCTGTAAACTCTTTATAACTCTTTTTGACATTTTCCAGCCTGGCTCCAGAAAAGCAAACAAGTTACATTATATGCTTTCAATTCACTATTGCAGACAACTTTTTTTTTCATACATGTTCATCTTTCAAGGTTTATCAGGAAGAGATTCTAAAATTCCAGGTTCCACTAATACATCTGTCTCCTCAATAGTGGCAATACTTTATAGCTCTTAACAAGACCATTCTTTTTCCCTGTGTCTCAAATAAGCTTTAACAAAGAGGGACCAAAACCAGACATGCTCTCCAAAAATGATCATCAAGGAAGACCAAATGAAAACTTTGTATGGATTTTTTTTTTAAAGTGTTTAGTTTTTGGAATAATTGTGTTCCCACTGATTAGACTGGGGTTTTTTAATCCCATCTTTACCTTTTCCTGATGTTAAAATTCTGAAATAATCATGTCTTGAACAATATTATTCCAAATGCTAACTGAAAAATTTACATCAAAACTACCCAGCAGAATAAAATTTGTACTACCAAGGAAATTATTATTTTTATAGTGTCTGATTTCTGCAGAACATTCTGACTTTTTACGGAAAATGGAGCACAAGTCAAAATACTTCCTTTGGTTCTAAAAAGCTGATGTAGTGACTCATGATGATTATAGTTTAAGTGCACTGCTCTCCTTTCTGGACAAGTTTATCTGTCAGCATCACAGTTTCCATAGTCAAGGATGTGCTGCTCATGTAACCCAAGCTGGTTCTGAAGATGAAGATTGGGGCTCTAGCATGAAGGCAAGCATGGGGCTGGAGCATTTGTAACTGAGGAGGGAGAGGACAATATCAAAGAGTTTCCAGGGCAAACATGGTCTCCTTCCCTGCACACTGTCCGTTCTTATAAAGTCCTTCTCCTAGTTTGAGATCAGTGGATGGTCTGTCTATGTGATGAAAGGGGAAGGAAAGAAAGAACATGAATCATCTGACAAAATCATTAAGAGATAGGGACTTCAAGAGCTAAGTGTGACAGACAAAAAAAGATCAGACTATCATATAAGCCTGGAAAGTTCTCATCTCCATGTTGAGTTTTTCAGACAGCTCATCCATGGTATCTAAAATGAGCCTCGATACTGGCTAAAGGCATCTGAATTCAATGATATGATTTGTTCAGCCCGGTATGTCTGCAACAGCCATTGGCAATGTCAGTGTCTGACACGGATGCCTGCGGCCAGCTCTTGCCCTAGGGATTCCCACCTGGCCTCCAGCACTTCAGAGATGTGCATATGATCACCAGCTCCCTGTAGACATTTCAGATATGCTTCTGCGTGTTCAAAAACCTATGTTTAGGCAGATTTATTAAGCCCTCGGTGCATATCAACTCTACTGGATCTTGAACAGCTATCACACGTGCACCCGGATAAGAAGGTTAAAGTGCCTTAACCTTCAAGCAATTGCCACCCTAAGTAGATGAGTATCAGAGCCCTGAGAGCACTAATAGGCATAAATGCCACTGACCAGTCTCAGTCAGAGCCTCCACCTGTGCTCTCTGCCATGGGTGCAGGATCCCCATTTCAGCCCAGCCCTGGACCATCAGTTTCTGCTTGTGCTCTGCCATAGGAGTACCAGTCTCTAGCCTGTTTCTGGGCCTGGCTTCTGGATGGGCCTTCAACCTACACTGTAGGTAGCTTCCCTCCTGGATGGACCCAACCTCTCAGATGTATGCTGCACTTGTCCCTAGCCCTGTCTTTAGTACTCTCTACTGGATGGACTCAAGAGTCCAATCTTGTTGTAGCACAATCTCCAGTCCTGTCCCTTGCTCCATCACCTTCTGCTCATGACTGAAACCCCTGCATAGACCCTGGAGCTGGTTCATCATTTGCCATGTCTGGGACTGCCAATGGACCCCCTTACCAGCACCCAACTCTATCCACCATGTCAAGACCCTGCAGGACTATGCCCTATTAGTGATGGCACTGCCTCCACAAGGATTACCCTCAGATCCTGTCTGTCTTTCCCTTAGGAAACAGCCAGCCCTCACTGCTCCGACAATGGACCATGTTTGGTGTTGTAGGTACTATTAATCTCATGGATTTATGGCAGAATCTGGTTAAATATTTATAAACTGGAGTACTGTTCTGCTGATTAAGGATACCAATTAAACTCAGACACCAGAGTGAAAAGAGCAGGTGTATTTTACTAGTGATAACAGTGTAATAGAGAAAACATGCAGTAAGAAAAAGCAGAATAGTGCATTTAAAGCAGCAAACAGCAAAAAACAGAGTAATGCATTAAATCATTGCTACACGAGAGAGAGAATGGAGATTAAGAAAAATACATCACCACTTGCATATATTATCATCATCCAGACCCGCAGTCGCTGCGCAGCCCTGGTCACAGTGAGGATTTGGAGACCCTGTCCCTGCAAGTGGGAAATCCTATGTGGTGTGTCCACCCGTAGGTGAGGCTTCCAAAGTCGCTGCAAACGGGCCCAGCTTTATATCCCAGAGATCGACAGGCCAGAATAGCTGGCACCTTTGTTTTGAGCGGAAAATTTCTGGTTTCATTCTCCTGTTGGATTCCACCCAAAGCCTGGCCAGGACTCAGGGGGGGAAACCAAGGGAGTTTCTAACAAGGCCAAACACTTGGGTTCTCAGCCTTGAACAAGGCTAAACAAGGGAAGTTGGATACATTCTCTCCTCACTCCTGATTATATTTTGTCTAAGCTGCATCTTTCACTAGTGAGTTTACATAGTTTGTTAATGATTACCCACTAAACAGCTTCGGCTTGGGGCCTGTTGTTCAGGCTTCAGTACTTCAATCCTTTAGCACTTTTTAAATCAGCATAAGTGCATTGTTATAACTTAGTACAATACCTACTAGCACAATGGTTTCAGTTATAAAATATACAGGATTCATCTATAGGTCAACTCTGGCTTCAACCAATTGTCCAAGCCTTAGCACTTCAAGTACACAGTGCGATCACAGACACCAGCGAAGATATCTTCCTCCCATGAAGTAACATAAAGAGGGTGTAAATAATGTGTGAGAAGCTTTGTAAGTGTTCTCCAAAATCCTTCATTCTGAAAGGTTGCACTGAAAACTTTCAAAGCATCAGGCAGAAACTACTCAATCCTTCTGAGACTACAGAAAGCCAGGAACAACATATCTGAAGGAAAAAAAAAAATATTGAGCACCTGTGGGCCAGCATATCTTTACAACTACTCAGTGCCAGCATGCACTATTCTGCTGTTCACATGACATGAGAGGAGAAAAAACTTTTTTGTAACACAATAGCACATCAAGGTTAGCTTAAGTATTCCAATATGGGAAGAAGAAAAGGATTTAGAAGACTACCTGGCAGGAGGAGACATGGAAAGTCAAGCCATTATTAACATACAACACAACTGTGGGGAGTGATTATCGTTTTTCCTGACATATATGAGCTGAGCTTTCCAATATCAAAAAACCATTGCCCACTGGGAAAGAAAATAAACAACATGTTTTTTTCTAGCATTTGTTAAATCTAAATTAGATAAAAACTGAGCATGTGTATGAAAATATCTGGCACATAAACCTCCACTCATGGCAGGAGCCTGAGAGAGTACTGAAGTATAACACTAGTGGTTAGCACAGTGATAGAGTTCCTGTCATCCTCAGTGAGGTAGAACTTTTAAATTACATGCAAGACAAAAAAGGCATCTGAACATTGACACCCTCGTGGGCTAGTAAAACTTTACAGTTTGGAAATGCACATTGCTTCAGCTGCAGAAGGAATTCATGGAGTTGTCCTGGAGAAGTGACCTGTCCTCATCTGTTACTTCTGGACCTACTGTAACTTACTTTAATAAGAAAACCAAATAAATAGAGCCACAAAAATGGGATATAGTACAACTTTTATAAAACACTTCCTTGAACCATTGACTTCTTTGTATATATGCTGCCAATGCATCTGAGAGGCTACCTACAGTTCAAAACATTATAGATTCTAATCAGATGTATTCGGCTTTCATCCTTATCATTGCAATTATATTAGAGGTGTAGTTATCCCAAGAAACCTCTCTTTTGGAGGCAAGAAGATTATAAATATAATGTTGTGTACACACAAGCTGTTCTTTTCTCAACCTTGAAACTCCTTCCACCTGCTCTGCTGCATACTGAGGAGACTGTTGAAAAGGCAGAGTGTGTCTCTAAATTGGAGGTTCTTTTTGGTAGCCCTGTCAAGGAAATAGTTAAATCTGTCCTGTGTATTCTACTGCTCAAGGGATTTGATCTTTAACACAATTTTAAGATCTTGAAGAACATATAGGGGTCAAAGCCAAATATTATGCCTACTGAATCATGTTAAACAAAACCACGGGGGTTTGTACTATGTAAAGCAAACAAACAACAAAACTGAAGATGTTGTGTATTATTTGATCAAAGGTAAATAAATACACAGGAGATAAAAATATCTGTTATTTTATTCTGGAGTTGGAAGAATAAGAGATATTTTATGGTGGAGGAAGATAAATAGAAGGTATGGAATGACATAGAGAAAAAATGCCTGTAGATAGACCTCTAATAAATAGACTAATGGCAAAGTCTCTTAGCCAGAGAGAAACATGTCCATGGTAGGCAGCATTTCATTTTAGTCATTGAAAACTGTGCAAAACGGAAGAAGAAATCAATCTTGTATGAGCAGAGTTGGAGGAGGTTACTGAATAACAAAACTTTCCCTTCAATCTTATCTCTGACTTGAAAATATGACAGGCAGTCAGGAATGAAGCTGTAGAACAATACAAGCTAAGTTTCATTGTCTTCAGGAGGATGTGTGTGGGATTGATTTTGTATTTGGCAACTGGAAACAGAAACTTTTATTCAAAGAGAGGAAATAAAGAGCATGGATGATTTTTTGATCACAGCTGAGCCAGAAATGTCTCTAGATCTCAGTCAAAACAGACCTGTTAAAGGCACTGTAATAGCTGCTGCCAAAGTTGGTAAAAGCCTGGAGACACATTCAGCCCATCTCTCCGCCAGTCTGAGTTTCATCCTTAGATATACTTGTAGGACTGTGTTTTCCAGTTCAGTCATGGAGGCTGATAACGGGACTTCAGGACTTATCACTGTGAGCTCAGGCTGCACATCATTACTACCTAAAGAAGAAGAGAAACTTTTGATAAGCAGCTGCAGAAAAATGTTTGGGTAGTTTGGGCTGAGCTAGTGTTTCTGCCACTTAAAATTCAATCATCACGGGAATCCTTAATCCTTTGCAGTAGTGAACTTTGTGATTGCTGAACTGCTCCTTGTTTTGTCTGAGTTTCTCTGTCCTTGCCCTCTAGATGGTCTGATTGAGATGAGAGAGATTGCTCCAGCCTGACAAAGGGAGTTGGAAGCCGTGCTGAGGGAGGCCCTTATGATATTTCCACCATGGTAGATGGCACACCAGCATGTCACTACACATCAGCTGTCATCAGCAAGACACTCAGAAAGAGGCAGTCAAGTAAAGGATGTTCCACACCAAAATTCATAGCCAGCTCCAAGCAGCTCTGACAGAACCCAGGAGAGAGGAGCGAGAAAGCATTCTTTAGAACAAATTTCTCCTGGCTATATGTCATGGAGCATTCAATCAAGATATCCCCTTGCTCCTACCTTCTTTGTGTAGCACTTCTTCACCCAGGCACTTCCCACCCTTCTGTGCTCCCAGGCCTTTATAAGGGCAGGCAGCCTTCCTCCTCTAATTGCTCCTCTTAACATAAAGGGGCCTCTTACCCTATTGGCAGTCTCATTTCTCTGAATTGAGAAACATTACCCATTTTTTCTCAAAAGTGTGAGGCAGAAATGAAGGAAACTCACTCCATTCTCCCTGGACACTTAATTAATCCTCATAACCCACTTCCCAGCACTTAAGTGTAGCTTTCACCTCCAACTCTTCAAGCTATGGAGGAGCTACGTAAGTTCAGACCTCATTTAGTCAAAGGGTCTCTTGAGTGTCTTCTGCTTTGGCATTTGAGATACTAGCCACCAGCCCTCCTCAAATAAATGGGAGAATTTAACTGTGACTTAGATAATGATCTTTTCTTTTTCTAATCTGCTGACTTGAAACTCTGCCTGGTGTTTTTTAGGATCCCACAGCTCTGATGAAACCACCTGTTTTCAGCCTAGATGATTCTGCACATTTACTGCTCATCCAACTAAAGTGATTATTATTCTGCATTAGAAATATTCATTTGCATTTAATTCTCTTCATTGCAGTGAAATCAAAAGCCTACTAAAATGCAGCTCCAGCCTTTCAAATTGCTGTGGGGACACCAAACACCTCTGATGTCAAAGCATATATTTTAGGGAAGACATTGCAGGTATATATCATCCTTGTTGTTTTTACCAAGTTTAATGGCACAAACCATACAAATTGTACTATCTCCAGCCCATCCAGCATTCCTCTGGCTGCACTGTACTTTTAGGATGAAAAAAACATAAAGGTCATTCTGTTTTTCTGAGGCAGCTACTCTAATACAAATGAAAAATTTGTGAGGGTGTCCAGCACGTTTTCCACATCCAAAGGACTCAGACAGCGAAGTGGTTTCAAATAAAATTTTATAAAAATAATCATGGTAATCCTGACTAAATGTATGACAAGAATCAAGTGCTATGGTGAATGAAGCCTGTATGCCAAGGGAAAAGGTCAATGTTATTGTGGTATCCGCTTACAACTCCTGGTACTAACTACTTCAGTGTGAGGTGCAGCACACATAGTTGGGAAAAAGTGGAGTCATTCTTGAAGGGTCAGTTTTGCTCTCCTATTCAACCAGTTCTCCTTTGAATAAATAGTTCCACACTCAGTGGGTCAGACAAAGATTGTCCCAGCACCTGTGTGATGAGAAGCCCACAAGACATCTGAAGATGTAGCTTCAAATCCTGCTCTGCATCAGACAGAATAAGAGTTGTAAGATTAATTCCCTTTATTTCAGATGAGTATCTGAACTACTAGATCTCTGCTAGGAGTATCTTTGAAAGCCTTTCTTATTTTGATGCCAACAAACCTTTCCTTAGGGTTTTGTTGGAAAGAGATCTTTGGTCAAACAATGCCTGACTGTGCTATGACTGTACTGAGTAAAACACCAGCACTATTCTTTGGTGCTATCTCAGACTTCTGCCTTAGGACATACTTGTCATATGCTTCTCTGATATTTCCTCTCTTAAAATTTACTTCTCCTTTCAGTGGTTTGAACCACACCTTTCTCAAATTTCCCTTAGAAAAAAAGACGGTAGAGTCTGGAGTTTTTCCTTTGTGTTCTATTTTTCATTTCATGTAACGTGGCACAGGTGCATACTGTTGACCTCCTCTCATGAATCTCTTAACACTGGCCTCTCCCAGGGGACAAAGATCTTACCAAGATGACAGTTCACATCACTGTTTGACCCAGGAGACCTTTGGAGTGAGAATTTCCCTTTGCGCTTTGGTCTTACCACACCATCAGCTTCTGAAAAGCCATGACAAAGGAAAGTAACATCCACCACATGGTCCTGGGGTGAGCTAGAAGTTTACTGGGAATTCACCTCCTCAGTATACTTCCTCTGTGGGAAGTGTTATTCTACATTTAAAAGGAGGAGGCCAAATGGAAGTTCTATCCCAGATTAAGATTTATCCCAGTGGATCATTTCCTGAGTGTCCTCAGCTGGTGTATAGTCAGGAGCCAGGCTGAAACACAGATGCACAAGTTGTAGGCATTCCCTGATGTCACATTTTAGAATATGTGGAAAAATTGACTCTGCTTCTGACTTTGCAAAGAGGCAGCAAAAGCTCTGCAGTGACCTATCTCTGAAGCGTCCTTTTGTTTGGTTACAGGCACTGCCTGCATGGAAGTCCCATTACACAGTGTCCAAGTAAATGAATTTCAGAGCATAGAGTGTCAGCAATGGCATCAATCATTCAAAAATATCAATGTCAGAATTGTATAGCTTCAGGCACCTGGAGTTCAGCATAGAACCGATACCCCATGGCTATATAAAAGTAAATCAGGAGACAAGCTGGCAAGGTGGAATAGATTGACTCTTTGGGTGAAAATAATGCTTCCCAGCAGAGCGCAGCAAAGCAAGATGCTTGCAAGCATTTCTGTTCTGAGAAGACCAGAACAGGTGTCAGTGGAGCTGGCTTAGGAACAAAGGAGTTCAGAACAGCTAAAGGATTCATTCAGCGCTGCCATTCAGAGCCTTTGTTCTGCCTTTTCCAGCAAACCATTACAGCAAATGAGAGGCAGTGAAGAGAAGTCCAGCTGAATGGTCATTCATTCTGCTGCACCGCTGCTCAAAGATACAGTAAGAAATGAAATACATATAGACACACACTGCGCCCCAAAAGGTGAATCCTGCCTTCTGGGGATAAGTCTCCTTCCAGGGATGGGTGACTATGTTGGGTCTGGCCCTATGCCAAACAGAACTGGGGAGAAATAATTGGACTTCTGCCAGCCTCTCTCTTGCTGAGTCAAGAGAGTCTCAATGGAGTAACAACGTGGCCTTGTATGTTCAGCTCATACAGAATACTGAGGTCTGCAAAAATACAAAGCATTATGAGAGTAAATGTACAAGCATCTATGACTCTGAGCTGTTGAAATAATGAAAGATGAATAGCTACATTTCAACAGTTAATAGTCCATCAGGGATAAAAAAAGAATTCCTCCCTGTGCTGCTGAATTTGTTAAAATTGAGCTGCTAGAAGCTGACGTTGGTTTAAAGGAAATTCTTAACTTATCCCCTTCCCATACTGCTGTATGTACAATTTAACACAGAGTAAATGAAGTTTTGAAATGCAAAGGTGAATATGAGTCAAGAATACATTATGCATAAAGTTTACATATGGTGATGACAAGTGTCATCACATGTAAGTAACAACCACCGCACTCCAGAAAATTACTAATGCTGTTTGAATGCCTTCTTTCTTTGGTGAAATATGTATCAGTCAGATAGAAATACCTAAATAGCAATATTGTCTACAGTTATAAAACATTAATACTTGCTTTATGTTGCTTTACTGCTTTACTATTCTTATAATACTCTTCTTAAATTTATTAGGAGGCAACATTTGAAGGCAACACCTGAACACAGCCAAGCAAGTGTTACTTTCAAACTTTCCTGCTGGTTACATTTCCTACATCTCAGATCATGCTTCTCTGTTTCTGGAAGGTCCAATATTTCCTGACGTGTGCTTCCCAAAACTGGGGTCCAGCCCCTGAGGTTACCAACAGCTCTTTGCTGGCCCTGATCCACCTCACCCAGGGCCTCCCCAACTCCTGCCCGTGGCCTGGGACCCCAGCCCAGCCCATCCCAGGGCCATCAGTCCCTGCCCCAGTGATGCCATAAGATGTCAGTCCCCAGATCTGCAGACTGTTGTCTCAGCCTCAGCCTGTTTCCACAGAGGTTTCTGGTGACCTGGGCTGGGGCTGCACAGCCCCACCAGCAGAGCATCCCCTGTACCCATCCCCTAGAGAGTGTCCAACCCATGCTGTGCTTTTACAACTGCACACAGTCCAGCTACGACCTTACCAGTATTGAACAGAGTGGAAGGATGATTTCACAAGCCTTAAAAGACTACTTTCTGCTTATGCACCACAAAGTTTATTTTTCCTGCAACAGCATGACATTGTTGGCTCAATTGCAACAACCCCCAGATCATTTCTTGCAGAACTGCTATTTAAGCAGCTGTTCCCCATCATGTGCTAGTGTAACGGATTATTCCTGCCTATATACAGTACCTTCCACTTGCCCCTAGTGAATTGCATCTTCTGTTCTTTTCTTTGTTTTTCTAGACCATATCTTGAATTAGCCAAAACTATTTTTAAATCTGGTTGTGCCCTTCAGCTGCTGCTCCTGTTTGGCCTGGTAAGAACAGCATTTATTCCATCATCCAGGCTTTTACCCCTGGTAGATATTTTAAAGTGTAAATAATGCAGTGCTACTGAAGCTAAAAAAAGTCAATGATCTACGATCGCAGACAAAATGGTCCACCAGGATGTTTGTTAAGAGTTCCCAATTTTAGCTGGCAAAAAAATATGCAAGCTGGATGATCAGGAGTACATTTACTGCTGTAGTTTTGGACAACTCTCAGTTCAAATCTGGAGAAATACTTCAATTTTCTATCCTGAATTTGTGGCACTAAAGCTTTACCAATTTGCCAGCCTTTTGCTACAACTCTGTCAGTTTCTGTAAGGATGAGGAAAGCTATTGTCTTGCCTGCTAAATATTTAAATACTTCCCTGCCATAATTCCTGCAGAAATCTCAAAAGGGTCAGCTGCTATGTAAAGGTCATTTCTTACTGCAGTGGTCACTAGTGTTCCCACACATGCTTCTTTTGTCATTTGTAATTCCATACATCTAATTTTTGTGTCCCATCCTGGGCTGCAAATCCATTGGAACCAGAAATGTTTTGTTACACATTTGTAGAGACAATTATGCAAGGGGGCTGTAGTCACAAGTTGAGACTGTAATTCAAAGATAAAAAATACATGCAAAATCTTAGAGCACTCAAAAATGGACCAGGCTTTCATTTCAGAGGCATCTCTCATATACTGTGATGTGAACCATATTGGAGTAACACTTGGGATCAACAGGCAGTAGTACTATAATGTTCTTTTACTGCTAAAACAAAATATCTGAGGTGCTGCATGCTGAAAACATCCACTGGAAATGTCTTGATTAGAGGAATGCCAAAAAACTTACAGCAGAGTGTAGTGTAAAGTGGAGCTTCCTCCTTACAAAGCATTGGAATTGGAGATATTTTGTCTCCCATTATGATTCTAGAACAAATAATTTTGCTTGTTTCTCCATTCAACTGGGAGAAGCCACAGTCATCCTCTGTGTAAATTATTGATGTTGCCATTATAAATAATATTAATCACAGTAACAGTACCTGTGAAACTGTTTAAACTAGTTTTAGTGCCGTGTAGGTGTCATAGGCATTATTGTGCCTGTTTCCTGGAAAAAGATTTTGGATATTCTGTAGATCCCTGTGTCACCTGTCAATGAGATAATATTCTCCTTGGCTCTTAGTAACTTCACAATGTTGAAAGCAGAGTAGATCTAGCCTTTAAGGCTGACATTGCCCTTTCTAGTCATGTAAGAGAAGATCAAACCAATCTCATGTGTAGCGTAGACCACCTACAGCCCAGTTTTACATCTTTGTCTGGAGCACCAAGAACCTGCCATTGCTATCAAAAGGAGACCAGAGTTAATCTGCTACAGCAAATCCTGCAGCACCTAGAAAATGACAGGTTTTGGTGATTTAGAGAAATGCAATATGAAATAGATTGCTCAAAAATGAATCTGTTATCCTCCCCCTGTGCCAAGGAAGATGTTACTGAATGTAAAAACAAGATAATAGAATGGAGAAACAAGTACTCTGCTGATCCCATACACATTAATAGTATCATTTCAGAGAATGACTAAAGATTGCCATGAGTCAACGATTCCTCCTAAACATTTTGTCTAAGAACACCTACCATCCCCAGCTTGACTGGCAATGAGCAGATTAACATGATTCAGCTATGATGGGAGCTCAGTTTGAAATAAATCACTGTTAATAGCAGCACACCAGGCATCGGCGCGATCTGTGTGATATGGCAAGTCACTTAAAGGCTTGTTTTACATACTCTCCAGTTTCCTATGCAAGGAACCTTCATATCGAAGACAAAAGAGGGGGGGCCAAGAGTTTTGTTGCTGGGGAAAAGTACTGCCTAGGAACCCAGCTGAATTCAACCTTGTGCTTATCTGCAGTCCAGCAAAACACAGTCCTACACATTCGCATATGCAAAGTATCTGATGAAGCAACAGATACACAGGCTGGTTCTTTTAAAGACCTGCCTGGCATCCTGTGAGCTCCATAAAGAGCTGCTTGAGAACTCAGCTCAGGGGCTTTACATCTAAGATGACATAATGTGAATCTTTTTCGGCCCAAGCTCCCGACATTTCTGTAGCTTCACCATCCTTACCAACCCCAACATCCCTGCAAGCCCAGGACACAGTCACAAAGCTTCCAGGTTTCTTGATTCATAAAAGAAGCAGGGATGCAAATAAAGAAGTTGCCACAACCAAAAAATTGGCTTCTTGTTTTATTTAAAAACTGAATAGAATTATTTTCCTCCAGACGGAAGAAGAAGGAGAAGAAACAAACAAAAAAAAATTTCCTTTCCTTTGGAAACATGAACGTTTCTAGGTTTTGTTCCTGTTCCAAAGTTTAATACACGCACATAAGCACATGCATACACAACTCTACCAGACTTTCTCCCTTTGATCTGGCTGACGGGGGGATTTCCTCTTAGGATATGTCTTATACTGCAGTAACTGCAGGATACTGATCTGGATGGATTTTAAATCTCATACAATATAACAGTTCCCTATCTGCAGCCTAATTAGATTTATTGTATACATCCACAGGAAACATCTCCATCCTGTAACAAGAAAAACACTTTGAGATATGATTGCAAAAATCTCTACATAGAGCTAAGAATTATTATTCCCAGTGAAAAAAATTATACAGAATAGCCCTATGTGTGCTTTTTTAGGTTTTTATTTTCTTTTGAATGTATCAAATGCAAGTGTCCTTTCTAGTAGTATTAATTTCAACAGTAGCTTCACTCATCAGGCTATCACTCCTACCACTTGCTGTTTCAGATAGCAAATCAAAAATAAAATGCTTGTGAATGGTTTGTCTGCTGTAGATTATAAAGATTTCAGTTGTAGCGCATTGAGAGGTGAATTTAATAGTCTATTTCCTTTTAACTTCTGTTGCAATTAACATGCAAGTCAAAGGTCTTTTGTATTAAAAGAAAAAAATGTCTCTTCTTCAAAAGAATCCCATAAAGCATGAAGAACTGCCCACTGCTTTGTAAAAAGTATTATTCATTCAGCAGTGCAGGTGCTCCAGGGATTCACGAGTCTTAACAGCATTACAGGAGAGTGATGGTGTGCGTAGAGGAGAAAGACGAGCGAAGAATCAGCTACTCTCTGAAAACTGGTTGGAAACAGGTGAAAGGGTGGAGGGGTATTTCTGGGGGGCCCAGAGAGCAATGTGAAGGACACCAGTTCTGTTTTGATAAGTTTTTTTCCAAATTATTGAAACTGCACCTGATTTTGATTTAGGATCAAAGTCCTCCTTTCCCAGTGAAGAAGAAAGGTCTTTTCTAATCAATCTTGTTTCCTTTAAGGACTCTGTCACATTTCATCTCTGATTCTGAAAAAAAAACCAACCAACTGTCATCCACCATGAAAAGGTGAAAGAATAATTTGAAAATTAAAAAATTAAATTCACGGTTTAATTGTTTCTTTTCTTCCTAATTGTTGAAAGCTTCCATCATGTTAATACCTTTCTGAAGGTTAATTTTCAGGGGAACTGCAACAAGTGCTTGAATAGACAGACCAATATTTTTCAGTACAAACCAGCCTGGCTAATATATTCCTGGTCAGCACCAGTGCCCACAAAGTCATAAGTAAAAGACTTGTGATAGTCACAGCTGCTAATCCGTTTTAGGAACTGGCGTAATAATAGCTGTGTGGATGAGGAAGTAGACCTGGAAGAGAGAGAGAGGGAAACCACAGCTCCACCCATTGGTTAAAAGGTGAATTATTGATCTCCAGACCCTTTATCTCCCTTCATAAAATCCACGTGCTTAGATCATCTTCTGACCCTTGTATGTGTATTGTGAAGGGAGAGATGGGAAGAAGAAATCCGTTTGCATATGAGGCAACTGTTGCTTCATAAAATGGAGAAGCAATAGCATGAACAGAAAAAAGAAAAACTAGAAGTAAAAAAAAAAAAAAAAAAAAAAAAAAAAAAAAAA
>NW_020799095.1:144424055-144427335 GCF_003259725.1 Athene cunicularia | reverse complement strand
AAAAAAAAAAAAAAGAGGGAGTTATAGGACAAAAACCAAACCAAACCAAACCCGAAACAAACAGGTAAGGAGAAAATCAAAGTCTATTTGCTCACATTCTGTCATTTTCATCATTACTGAAGTTTCACATTTCCTGCGTGCATGAAGAGATAGGCTAAATGCCAATTCTTCATTTTTCCTTTTTTTCATTTTTCTGTGAAATCTCTATTTAAATAAAGAAGATGTATAGTAACACAAGTGTTGTTTCATAATGTGTTAGATGATACCTTTACCGGAGAACCCTGGAGTGCTTTGCAGAGCATAGTGCCAGGTTTGCAATCCTGACATAAATAGTCTCACTAAGTGAATGAGATCATTATTTGCATGATTAAATATCATAACATTAAACTGTACATAAATGTTACTGCTGTGGGTAGAGAGGGGGAAGGAGGAGAGGAATGTGACATAAACTTTCAGGTGACAGAAAAGAAATTAATTCTGTCTGATATTATCCTTCAAAAGCCTTCTAGTGACAGTATTCTTTTTAAATGGTTTTTAGTGATTTTGTGCCACTGCCAAGACATTTCTCTCTATTAAAAAAAAAAAAATCCAATATCAACAAAAATTGAATAATGCACAGTACTAATCGAGGGCTAACTGAGCCCTATCAGGACTTACAGGACTCAGAAGGTATGTGTGAAGTTCCCTTGTTGGACCCCCAGCTCATCCACCCTTCAGTGTCAACCAGGGCTTGGGCAGGCTCAGCCCTCTCCAGCTCCCGGGGACGGTCAGCCTTCCTCCTCACTCTGCAGAGCCCAGAGCATTGCTGTGGTGGGTCCCTATGCTCAGAAAGATCTTGTCCCCTCTTTGTAGCCCTGCTTAAAGGTGTCCAGTACTTTTGAGGCTGAGATTCAGAAATACATACACTGACTGTTACCTAAATGCACTGCACTACTTTGCCATCACCACTGAAGAGAGAGTAGGCTCACCAAACACACAGATGGCACAGAGCTGGGGAGAACTTCTGGCATGGAGGAGGGCAAGTTTAGTATTCAACATGTTCTAAGCAAATTGGGCATACAGGATAGAAAAACTACAGTGCAGTTTAGTGACGACAAATGCAAGATACTTCATGTAGGCCACTATGCACAGATGGAGCAAGTAACACCTGCCCAGGCCTTGAGGACAGCAAAGAAGTTTCAGTAGGTCATCAGTTGTGGAAAAGCCTGTGATGGGAGGAAGGCAAACATCTCATGGGATGTATAAATAGGAGTGCAGATCACAAGTTGAGTTGTGGTCATCTCACAGAGGGGAAAAAGAAAATAAAATCATGAAACAAGTGTGCAGAATCCAGAGCAAATCAAAAGGAACAATCAGAGAACAAGAAAATGTGACCTGTGGGGAAAAAAAATACAGAAATTCGGTTGTTTAGCCTAAGAAATGAGAAGGGGAAGAGGGAACAGATGGAAGAGTTTGTTCATTACATATGCCAGCACAACCTGTTCTCCCTGTCCATGGTGGACAGGAAAAGAAGTGATGTGCTTAGTGAATGCTGCAAGGAAAATTCAGGTTAGATATGAAAATGATAAGGATGGAGAAGCACAGAAATAGGCTGTCTGGGGAGGTACAGAGCCTCCATCTCAGGAACCATGGTGAGGGTAGAGCTCACTCTACCATGGACCCCAAGAACCCTTCCAGCACCGTGCTTCAATGATTTCAGCAACATTAGAGAACTGAGAGCTATCTATCTTGGCTTCATCTTATCTCTTTTGAATGAGTGTCTCCTTAAGCTGCATTACATATTTGTCTCCTTTTCCTTTGATTCATCATGATTTGTGTTGAGCAATCTGAACAAGCAAGATGTTATCTTTCTGTGCTCTGGGGTAAGACTGCTAATAATTATAATTTATTTAATAAAAGAAATATATAAATCTTTATATAAGACTTCCCCACTTATAGTAGCATTTTCATCTTCAAGGAGTGCTGCAATTTCCCTGGGATTTATCTAGAAGTAAGGATGTATGCCTCTATCATTATCGTGAAACTAGTATTAACCCTTTCCAGTTTAGCAGGGTCATGCTGAACCACAGGAAAGACCTATCCCTGTTCACAAAAGCAGCACTCATTCCTTATCTGGTGTCTCGAGAACAAGAATTTCCTCTGCTTATATCTGTATAAAACCTGCCTCACACATGGGACACGGACTTGGCTGCAGTCCCTGAATCCATTGTAGTGCAAATACAGAAACAATCAGGGAAATCCTTCCTAAATCTCCATGCCTTCCTTACAACAATAATAAAAGGTGAATTAAATAATGACATTTGGAGGGGTGTTCATGGAGGCTCAGGCCCACTGCAAGTCAAGCATCACATGCCATGTTCAAGCACTCGGACTCCCAACAGAAACCAGAGCTCGAGCAGGGTAGCCCGGCTCCCTGCCAGGCAGTGCCTCTGTCCACACACATCCTCAGTGCCAACAGAAGGCAGCTGCACATTTATGTCAAGGAATTCAGCAGGCATCACTCTTGTCTTTTGAAACACAAAGAAAACACCTCTTCCTTAATTTGCAATAGTCTAATGTGTAGACTATTTTTGTTTCAGCTGCTTCCAGTGGCAGGGTTTCAGCTCCAAACCTGCCTTTCCCCCAGGACAGAGATCACCCACTTTACAAGGTTTGGTCTGGGAAGAGGACGGATGGGAGAGGTAAAGACGGACATCTCCTACCCCTCTTCTCCAGGCTGTGCTGCCCTGCATGAAGCATCCAGGTTTGCTGGCACAGACAGAGCCCACAAGCAGAGGAGCAGGGACAATTTCACCTGCCAACATGGGAGAGTGAGGAGTGGCTCTAACTCCAGTCTCTCTGTACGGGACAGTTTCTGGTATTTATCCAGTGGCTTTAATGTAAATGCTGATAGGTTATGAACCATCAAATATACAACCTCACATAGCACAGGGTGCTTAAAGCCACAGTCCTGGCAGCGACAGCACCTTTCTCAGAGGGTCTGAGCTTGCCCAGGAAGACATGGAGTGGTCCCAAGGCTCCCCCACCCTGTCCAGGAGTGTGACCTCGCCAGCAAGGCCTGCAGCCACTCTTCCTTGTGCCAAAGCAGAGGGATGCCCGACTGCAGCATCTTCTCCCTTAGCGTAACGGACGGACGAATCTGCTAGGCACGGCAGGGCACCGATAGACGTGCGGCTTGGAGAAACAGGAGTGACACACGGAGGAGCCTCCTGGGACCAGGGAACCTGCCCCGGCCGCCCCCTCGCCCCCCAAAACCGAGCTGCCGCCCGCTGTCCCCCTC
>NW_020799095.1:144420358-144422999 GCF_003259725.1 Athene cunicularia | reverse complement strand
CCACCACCACCACCACCACCACCTCCGGCGACAGTCGGCCGGCCGGGGTTTGGGCAGCGAGCGCCACAACAACGGAGGCACCAAAGTCTTCCCGGAGCGCACGAGCAGCAGCGGGGACCTGGGCTTTCTGCCCCTGGACTGTGCCCCCAGCAACTCCGACTTCTTCCTCAACTGGGGCTATACCTACCGCGGGGTGATCTTCCCCACTCTCCGCAACTCCTTCAAGTCTCGGGACTTGGAGCGCCTTTACCAGCGCTACTTCTTGGGCCAGCGGCGCAAATCCGAGGTGGTCATGAACATCCTGGACGTGCTGACCAAGCTGACCCTGCTGTTCCTCCACTTGACCCTGGCCTCCGCTCCCATGGACCCCATTAAGGGCATCCTCTTGGGCTTCTTCACCGGCATCGAGGTGGTGATCTGTGCCTTAGTGGTGGTCAGGAAGGACACGACCTCGTACACCTACCTGCAGTACAGCGGCGTGGTCACTTGGGTGGCCATGGCCACACAGATCCTGGCAGCCGGCCTGGGCTGTGGCCTCCTTGGGGACGGCATTGGCTATGTGCTCTTCACGCTTTTTGCAACCTACAGCATGCTCCCACTGCCGCTCACCTGGGCCATCCTGGCTGGGCTCGTCACCTCTGTCCTGCAGCTCGTCATGCAGCTGGTTATCCCCAGGTTGGCCGTGACTTCCCTCAACCAGGTACCGTGGTGAGAAAAGGGTGGGAACTCTCCTCTTTCTCCACTACTCTGGGTGAGAGGAGGTGTGGGGTGTCCCAAGAGGTCCTCTCCCTTTTAGCAGGTGCTCAGAGGTTCGTTACCTGGAGCAGAGACTGTAGGCAAAACACAACTGTCTCCTCTCCCCCTCCTCAGTCCCCCACTGCCTATCCCAAGGTTTCACCTCAAGCTGGGGATGGAGACACTTCCTGATCACTCTGTCCCCTCTCCTTGTACATTCACTTCACTGTTATCCCTTGAAATAGCTTTGGGGAAGGGAGCTCCTGGGGCAAGTGGGGAGGATGGGTCATTTACTGTTCCCCTCCCTTACTTGCAACAGTAGTCTGGAATTAGAGGACTCTGTCTTGGCCAAACTCTCCCACTGCTTATCTCTCATTTTACTTGCTTATGTTTTATGGTTGAACTCGATGGTCTTAAAGGTCTCTTCCAACCTAAATGATTCTATGATTCTGTGGTTCTGTGCCTTTTAACTCTGGATGTGCTGGGAGGACTGGTACTTTCATATGTTCAGTGCGGCTTGATCTGGTCTGTGGGAAAACAGGAGCAAAGCGTGCTGCTCTTTTGCAAGGAAAGCTAAGCAATGCCCCAGTGAAATCAGGGAAAAGCTCCCCTTGGAGGTTTGGTGCGAGCTCCTAGGCTGTCTTTGACAGGCACCAAAAAAAGCCTTTTCTGCCAGTGGTCATGGGGCAAACATTGTGCTGCATCCTTACTGGTGATGCCAGGACAGAGTACTGGTTACATGGGAGGGTGGTGGTGCAGTGCAAACCACTGAGAGGCACCAGGCAAGATAGGGGTCTGAGGACTTAAAAGCAGGTCTAACCTGACTTCACACTCACCGGGCTTCTTCAACAAAAGCATGATAATGCACTGAACTCCCGACATCCCTGTAAAGAAAGAAAACACTGCCTTTCTAGGGCAACTTAATCCTGGAGGTGTTGCCTCTCCCTTTCCCCTCCCTTCCCAGACTGTCACAGCTCTGTGCTACGAATATTTCTCAGCAGATTATCATCTCCATTTGGCTCGCTCCAGGGCCTCGGGGAGAAGGGGGTGGAGGCACTGGCAGATAATCCCCAAAGGAGGGAGAGTGCAGAGGAATGTGGTGTTGGTGGCATGTTGTTTTCATGAATGCTGGGATGCGCAGCTGGGAAGTGGCTGATCTTGCACCTGGAAGTTTTGATGATGATGATTCCTTGGACACATCTACCTCCCTCAGCCCCTGGCCTTCCTGAGACCCCTGACCACCCCTGGCCATCCCCTTCCTCAGTGCACTTGCCTTATTTCACTTCCCAGTGGCCAGGCTCACCCTGTTTGGGGAAAAGCTGCCCCAGCGTGTTGTGCCCATCCGAGCCTTATGGATGTGAGACCATTAGACTGCGCAGAGTTGTTCCCTAGCTCTGGGTAACGTGCTGATGAATGAACTGCAGCCAGGCGCCGTGTCCCATTCCCATTCCTGTGCGCTGCTGGTGCTGTTAGTGGTGAGTTATGCCGATTTATTAATTTACTTCCATGTCCTAATGGAGCTGTGACTAATGTGCGGCTACCTCACTATGCACAGGTATCACGGCTGTTTAGCCAGTCCGCACACACACGCACCTTTCCCACAGACATTCCTAACAAAGACGTTTCTCGGGAGCGATACTAATATCTTCATTCGGCAGCCGGTACCTTGCCGGTTGTGTGAATGAGCTGCGTGTGAGCGGTGCCCAGTGAGAGATCACCCGCCAGATGATTGCCTTCGTGAACTACATTTATAAATCTCCCTAACAGGATCCGTACACTTCCCACACGTCGCTCTCGATTTCCACCGGCTCTCGCCTTCCCAGAGCCCACTCAGCCTCGCGGAATTCTGCGCGGCTCCGGCCCGCCGCCTCCTCCCCGCTATGGCAGGGACGGACCCTGCTCCCCA
>NW_020799095.1:144364888-144420308 GCF_003259725.1 Athene cunicularia | reverse complement strand
GTCCCCACGCGGGGGCCTGGGTGGGGGCTCTGGGGCAGCCGGGCCTGGCGCGCAGCAGAGACGCAGCCCTACTCTGTTACTTCTTAGTGGTGCACCATTTCTTTTTTTTTTTTTTTTTTTCTCCCCCCAAAAAATTGCAGGGTGCTGTCAAGCGTGAGAAAGTGAGGCCTTTTATGGCTGCTGAAGAGTCTATAACTATTACTTTACAGGTAAACACACAGAATGTAAATGACCATGTCATCAAGGTTATACAGGAAATCTTTGGGGCAACACAGGTTTCTTCATCTTGCAGGCAAAGCACTCTCTTTTATCACAAGGCTTATTTTCCCAGGTAAAATACCGCATCTTTCCTTCAGAGAAGCCTTACAAGACTAAATGAACTATTTGATTATGTAGCAATACCTGTGACCATCTTGCTGTGCCTCAGGATGAAAACAGCTGCTTACATTGGACCAAAACCAGGAATGAAAGTATACAGGCAAAGAAAAAGCGGAGAGTAGAACTCTGATCATGGTACAGATAATGGGTTTTCCACTGATTTTTATGAGACCAGGATTTCATGCAGAGAAAATACTGAATTCAATTCTGAACATAAAGAATTGTCCACCCTGGAGTCAGTTTATTACTGTACCTGATACCATCCACAGGTACAAATGGTTCTGATCCTCTTCTCAGTCACACGGGTATAAATCAGTTGTATATCTAAACTCATAAAATTGCAACAGCTTATTCAAGAGGAAAATCAAGTGTTGTGATGTGTTTTCCCTTAATGTCTTAATTTGTCAGTTTTCATTGATAAATATGTTCACAAACAGTTCAAATCATTAGTAATGCTGAACACAAGCATGCAGTACTACTGCCTGATTCAGCTATTTGTTGAAATTATCAAAGAATGCATGATCATGAATACAAATAATGCCCACTGTAAACCAGTATTTTGCAGTAACACTTAAGAGGTCATCTGGTATTTCTTCCCTTGCATCTCAAAATGAATTTGAACCAACACCTAGTAAAGATGAAGGAGAAAGACTGTTTTGAAATTAGACTTTTTTTTAGGAAAAAAAAATCAAAACAAAACAGAACAAACACAACAAAAAAACACAGACTTATTAGTTTCAATTCTGCCAAGTGCTCAGTGCTTCTGGGGAGATACAACCACTCTTAAATCCCACTGATCCCAGCCTAAAATGCTGAGCAAATGATCTCAGCCAGGGGACAGCCTTGAAAAAAGGGTCTGATACCATGATTTAGGTAAAGGTGCCACTGGCATTGTCTTAACTAAAGAACCTGTTCAGGAAACAAGTGAGAAATGCAATATCTTCCTGGTGAACAAGTGCTTTGATTTGTGTGCCTGGTCAGACGCTATGCTGGGGATGGTGTTTGTCTCTGACATTCCCCACAATGAAAGTTCAATTTGCATTGCATTCACTCTTGCTTTTCCTTGGTGATAATGTAGTGTACAACCCAAAATTTCTAAGACCGTATATGTGTTTCAGGCATATGGGGAAGAACAAACAACTCAGAGCTCCTTAGTGTTAAGTAACATAGGCAGATGATAATATAGATATGCATTTTGACAGGCTTGAAATTATGTAAGCTACAAACATACTCTGCATTTTAATCCTCTGCCTGTTCACTCCTCACTCACATAAGTAAATTCCAGTGGAGTCAGTAAGCCTACTCCTGTGAATGTCACCTGCATAAGGGATAGCTTGAAGGAGCAAGTCCTAAATTATGCATATTAGATACAACTTTAAAAACAAATTCAGAAATAATCTTGCAGTGGGTAATACCAAGAGTGGGGAAATTAATTATTTTCCCTCTGTTAGCATCTGTCTTTCCAAGTCTAGGCAGTTTTGTGAATTAAGATAGCAATTTTTGCTTTCTTGCTTTTTTCCCCCCAAACCCTCTTTCAGAGATTAATAGAGGAAAATGCTGAATTCATGAAGTCACAAGGAGTCTAATAGAGATAAATCTGTATAATTATACAGTAGCAAATGACAGCTTTTGCATGCATATCTTTGCTACATATTTTCCAAAATCTGATCAGAGATACCAGCATATGAGTGTGTATAGAACACATCTCTTCAAAATTTCTGCCAAATGTTTGTGGTGTATCTGTTAAATCTCTAAGGTATAAGGATATTTCAAAGTTGGCTACCATCTGAGAATCAAAATCAAAACACTCCACCTTTATCCCTATGGTTGCTTTCATAGCATTATATACTATTCATTTTTCTGCCATAGTTCATTGTAGGTGACTTATAACTTGATCGTGTGATTTTAGACTGGATTATGATCTTGTTTCCTTTTATATCCTGTAATATCACCTGACCAGTATCAGTGGGTCACGGCATAATTAGATTAGTATTGGATACACTTTTCTCTGAAGCAGCTGCATCATTGTTGTGCTAAGTAGAGCAAATGCATTAGTTATATTTACAATCTGATGATTAATTGCCTTCAGAGAGTTCCTCCAAAATGGAGGAACATGAATGAAACCTGCTTTTATCAGTGAGTTTCAGCCTATAACAGTTAGTGCACTTGTTATCAGTGAAAGTTACTTTGCCAGATTTGATGTGGCATTTTTTCTGTTGTCAGGACACTTCTGGGTAGTTTTGAAGGTTTTGTTTATTACTTGCTTGTTGTTTCTCATGTCCTAGAAAGAGGCATACACTCTAAAATAGCAGCATCTAATGCAAAATAATCACACACTGGAGCAGCACACAGCTGACAGTTAACAGCAGATCATGCTGGAATGATCTTTATTAGCCTGTACAGAAGACTGAAGCGGATAAACATCCCCTTTCCATCCTGCAGTTCTCAACACGGTCAATGGTGTGGTCTGAACAGGAAAGAGAAGAGGGCAAAACTAGAACTGTTTAAGAGATTCTTCTCTTCCAATGGGCAGAGAAAATGGGGAGTGGAAGGACTCCTTCCTCCATTTTCCTTATTCCCAGAGTATCTGGCTAAGCACAAGAAAAACTAGATTGTTTCATGCAAAAGGTGAAATTTAGTAAACAGAAAGGAATTAAGCTTTTAAAGTGGTGCTTAGGCTGATGGAAACTCCAAACCTGAAAACCCTTGCTCAGCCCCTGCCTAGCACCCCATCCCTGCAGGCACTCTGTTAACATCATATTTCTTTAAGTGCAGTCTTCTTGCACTTAACTGCACTTCTGTCTCTGAGCATCCCGTGAAGTGCCTCAATGACTCAGTGTTAAAGTTACCATGCAGCCTCACCAGAATCCAAACACTGCTCTAGTAGGAACACATTTTGCAGTTGCGCGACACACATGGTGCCTGCCTGATGTCAAAGGCAGATAAGAAGGGGATTGTGCTCTTCCTCTATGTAACAGCTGCAGTGATGAAGTTGTTTCTGGTATGTGACAGACCAAGGTTTAAATCCTTTTTTTCCCCAGAAGAGATTGAAATCCACCTTTTACCTCACCAGAGAGTTTCCAAAGCAAACCATCCCCCATTCCTAGCACAGCTGTTCTGGGAAAATAAAGGGTTTTAAATCCAGTGGGCCAAAAAAAAAGAAAGAAATAATAATCCTGACTCTGTAACCAACTAATTAAGGAATTCATCTCTGGTCATGCCCTCACTGAACATTTTAGTGTTTCATACAATGCTATTCAATCATTCCCTCAAGCACATATCCCAACCAGCAGACTGTATGCTCTGGTCCCCTATCTCTGACCCCATGAATCTTGGACGTCTGGTTTAGAGTGGTGCAGCTTCCCTAGAGAATTTCTCTCCCTTCTGGTCTTCTGCCCCTCCAGCTACTCAAAAGCAAATACACTCTACAGGGAGGGCATTTACTAGGGAGGCAGGAGATACTGAATGAGGGGTGAGTCTCCAGTCATTGAGCTGCTATACAGAAGATATATAGCTATTTTAAAAGACAGTGCTAGTCCCTGTTCAGCTTTTGAACAAAAAAATATAAACAGTGTCCTCAGGGTTAGAGGGGAAGGGGGCTGGAGACTGAGAAGCCCAAATATAGGAGAAAAACTTCATGGTGAATCTCTAAATCCTGGGGAAAAACGAGGTTTAAAATATACTCCATGTCTTTAAGACTTCCCTCCTAGCTAGATCTCCTCTCATTCATCATGCTGGCTATTTTATATTTGATCTGATGCATTAAATTCTTTTTTCATGTTGTCTAAGGATCCATAAGAACATGGCGGCATTCAAAATAGGCTACTGGCTTAAACTATTATCAGTCGTGTCTGAAAATGAGGGGCACAAGGACCTTGCTTTGTGGCTTCTGAGATTATTTTTTTTCTTCTAGCCCTTTCTTCAGAGACAAACTCTGTTTCACTCGCTCTGTTCTTGGTGCAGTGCAGCTCGTGCCATCCCCAGTGCAGAAGGGACTGTAGAATTGCAATCTGGCCCAAAGAGGGAGATGAATGCAAATCACTGAGTGAGTTAGTGGTGCAGAGAATCTTGAACATTTTGGTACCACCCTCACCCATTCAAACCAGGGATAAGAGACCTATCTGGTTAAAAGGGGTCAAGCACAAAAAGTACTGAGTACTTATCACGTCTTGGAAGTAGGGGATCTTAGGGACTGACTGACTCAGAGACTCCCAACAGCTTGATTTAGGAACCTGACTTAACGGCCATAAAATGTAATATAAAGATTTGCACAGACATTAGGATTCTTAGGTGGGCCAAAAAGAACACTTCTCAGGACCCTGTTTAAGGAAAACGTTGCTCTAAATCTGCCTATCAAACGGACATCCAGCTCCTCCAGGAATCTCTTGGAGTGAACTCCATCACTCTCACCTCTCCATACACCCAGGTCTGCAGACAGATATCACTGTGGTGCTGCCTAATCTAGAACAAAAAATATCAGGGAATGTACACAAGGCAAACTGCAAAGCCAGGCAGCCATTGGCTGACAGAGTAATATTTCATCATGTGAGTTTTGTTTATTAGCAACTATTTTAAGAAGTGCTGCTATTTCATTTGCCAACTTCTTTTGCTGCAAGGTTTCACGCAGTTAGCCCTAGAGGAGAGAGAAAGGCTGCTGAGTTCATTAATTAACCATTGCTGCAGTCTGAGAAACAGCTGAAGCATAGCAGTGTAAAAAAAATACACAAGCAAAACTAACGCAAGCCAATTTTTATTCACAACCCTAACAAATAGTTGTACTTGTCCCAAACAGTCTGATGTCAATGTTATCATTTTATATGTTGTTATTGGTTTTAATCTAGAGATGAGTAGCCCCTGGTATATACAAAATGTTATTTGAATAATTTTAATGATTTAATTTTTTTACCTCAATTTTCTTTTCTGATTTTTATTTTATCATTACTTTACAGTTTTGGATTTTTCTGTTTCTTTACTTTTCTTTGTTTTAACAGAACAGTTCTTTAAAAAAAGAGTCAAAATCCCTCTTTACTGATATCAGGGGAAGCATTCAACAGGGACAGAATCCTAATTAGGAGAATCAGTTTGTTTCTTTGGAGGGATCTGATCTCCAGGCACATTATTATTTCTCCTTTGTTCATACTCTGCTGCTTTGTTTACCTGAAAGCTACTCAGGGATGGAACTATCTATTCCACGCTACATGCTTTAGTTCTACCACAGTAGGAGCCTCATCCATCAGTCCAGAGGTATCATCACGATGCAAACAAGAAATATTAATAACCAGGAAAATCACTCAGCACAGAAGAACTGCATGATATTAGACTGTATACTAGGTGTTTTATAACTGTGAGTAAGGATCTTAGGTAAAGAAATTACTTGGATCTTCCTCCAGCTACTCAAACAACTGTATAAGATCTAGATATACACATTCTTTCATCCTATGATTCTCTGTCACATATGAAATTATCTCTAATGCTTATTAATATTGATAATATTCATAAGCATAATGGATATGGTTATAATTGACACAGAAATCATCTCACATGAGCTCAGTATAGATCTAGTTTAATGTGCCAGACATGCATATTCTTTTAGAAGGAGTGTTATTCACCACAGATTTCAACTAGGGACTGGGAATGAGGATCACTCCCATTTCATCACTCAGTTTATCACTGGCCTGTGCTGACCCCCACACATCACTTTATGTTTCTGTGCTTCCTTTGATTTGAAAATTTGCCTTTCTCAGTTGCTGTAATATGTGACTAATACATTCATTTGCTTTGAGATTTTTGTACAAAACATGCCCATCACTTTCCATGATGCATCAAAAAAGGAATACTGTGTTGACTTCTGTCAGCCATACACATTTTTTGTTAAATACTGTACACATTGAAGGTAGTGGGAATGTTCGCATATAACTTCACTCTTTTTTAAAAGACCTGGGTCCACATAATTCTCTTAAGGGCTGGAAGGGATGTCCTGTGAGGAGTGGTAAAGAACTTTGGGCTTGTCTGGTTTGGAGAGAAGGAGGCTGAGGTGGAACCTCATTGCTCTCTCCAGCCTCTTGAGGAGGGGAAGGGGAGAGGGATGCGCTGAGCTCTTCTCCCTGGGATCCAGTGACAGGACATGTGGGAATGGATCAAAGCTGCACCAGGGAGGTTCAGACTGGACATTAGGAAGCATTTGTGTACCAAGAGGGTGGTCAAACCCTGGAACAGGCTTCCTAGAGAGGTGGTCCATGCCCCAAGCCTGTCAGTGTTTAAGAAGCATTTGGACAATGCTCTTAATAACATGCTTTAACTTTTGGTCAGCCCTGAATTGGTCAGACTGTTGGACTAGAAGATCATTGTAGGTCCCTTCCAACTGAAACTCTGTTCTGTTCTAGTCTAGTCTAGTCTAGTCTAGTCTACTTCAGCCCAATCATCAGTGACTCAAAGATCCCCTTACATTAGTCCATCTGTGCTGAGGGGACTTTAAAGTAGATGCCATATAGTTTGTACAAGGCTGTGCTTGCAGCACTGGGCTTCAGAGCCAGACATCTCCTCAGCTGGCCTCCGTGTTACCCCATGCTTCTTGCTTTCACATCCATGCAGCGGATCAGTTTCAATGAGAGGAAAGGAGAAAGATTCCCACCTGGATTAATTTGTTGCCTTAATAGGTCTCTTTCCTAGGATTGGGATCTATAAATGCAAACTGCCTCACCTAGAGCTGAGGGAAAACCAGAAATCATGCCCTGATGCATGTGCCAGTGTTGTCTGTTCATGAGCAAGAAGAAATTCTCTTCTTCTGAGTGAAATTGTCTGAAGATTATAGGTCTCAGGCTGAGCTCTGTGCTGCCCAAAGAGTTAAACAAATTTAGGACACATTTCAGGATTCAGTCCCTCCCTCTCCCCAACGGCTGTAGCTATATTAACTCCTCCCAAACAGGCTTCCTGCATTTAACCTGTGAGGTGGGAAAAGCAGGTCTATGATGACTGACAAACTACACATGGGAATTGAGGAGGGAGGGTTGGTTAACCCAAAACAGTGCCTGCAACCATTCTGGTGGTTTAGAGCATAGATGACTGCATTCCAAAGACATACCTTGATGCTGTTTAGTGCACTGGAGGGATGCAGCTTCCCTTCCTGCCCATACTCCTATATTGCGATGAAGCCGAGTGAGAGGCGTATACTTGGTTTGTCTGATCAAGGTGCTAAGTGCACTGAGGACAGTTCTGTATATCTTTATCAATGATCTGGACTAAGGTATTGAATACACCCTCAGTAAATTTGCAGATGACACCAAGTTGGGCAGGAGTGTTGATCTGCTTCAGGGTAGGAAGGTCTACAGAGGGATCTGGACAGATGGTATCAGTGGGCTGAGGCCAATTGTATGAGGTTCAACAAGGCTAAGGGCTGGGTCCTGCACTTGGGTCACAAAAACCCCATGGAATGCTACAGGCTTGGGGAAGAGTGGCAGAAGAGCTGCCTGGAGGAAAAGAACCTGGGGGTGTATGTCAGCAATTGGCTGTATATGAGGCAGCAGTGTGCCCAGGTGGCCAAGAAGACCGATAGCATCCTGGCTTATATCAGAAATAGTGTGGCCAGCAGGACTAGGGAAGAGATTCTCTCTACATGGCACACTGAGGCCGCAACTCAATTGTTCAGTTTTGGACCCCTCACTACAGGAAAGACATTGGGGTGCTGGAGTGTGTCCAGAGAAGGGCAGAGAAGCTGGTGAAGGGTTTATAGCACAAGTCTTATGAGGAGCAGCTGAAGGAACTAGGGTTGTTTAGCCTGGAGAAAAGGAGGTTCAGAGGAGACCTTATCACTCTCTACGACCACCTGAAAGAAGGTTGTAGTGAGGTGGGTGTTGGTCTCTTTTCCCAAGTAAGAAGTGATAGGACAAGAAGAAACGACCTGAAGTTGTGCCTGGGAAGGTTTAGACTGAATGTTAGGAAAACTTTCTTCACTGAAAGGGTTATAAAGCACAGAGTGCCCAGGAAGGTGGTTCAGTTACCATGAGGTATTTTGTGTAGATGTGGCACTTAAAGACATGGTTTAATGGTGGACTTGGCAGTATTAGGTTAACAGTTGGGCTTGTTGATCTTAAAGGTCTTTTCCAACCTAAATGATTCTATGATTCTATATAGTAGCCTATCCTTGAAGCATTAGAGGAGAGTATGCCCCAAAATGGACAGAGACATTTATAGTATGTTCCTTCAAGATCTGAAGGTCCTTGAGAGCAGTCAGTGAAAATTGTACTTTAAGAACTTAAGTCATATGAATCTTGCTTGAGGACATTACTGTAAATTTTTTTTTACATTTCCAGAATATAGCTGAATGCCACTCTGACTGATGCTATGATAATTTCCATGATCTCAATACCTAGAGAAATAGCTTGTTGACAATAATGGGAAGGGAAGAATAATTTATTATATGTATTTCATTTTTACTAATGTAATTACTTTTCCTGTTAAGTTTCATTAGCCACCTGAGAGGCTACAAGAAATGGTAGAAGAACACATGAAGTGTTCCCATTTTCTATGTGACGGTACAGGATGATAGGGCATCCAATAATCTTTTTAGAATCTTAATAGTTTTTCATGCTTAGAAGCAATTTTTCCAATGATTTCTCACTTTCCTGTAAAAATGTACTTGTGTCTACTTATTCTTAAGGGATAACTGAGTACATTATCTGATGGCAGCCACTCTTCTTTGCTATTCCTCCATAGTAGAATATCTAACGTAAGCATTCAGTGACTCCAAATCCCATCAACAATCAAAACTATAAAATTTAAAAACTTTAAGGAGAGGACTCTCAGAGGTAATGTGACTTTGGAGAAGGAGTGTAAAAGAACACATCTTAACATTATGCCAATTATTTAAAGTCAAGCAAACCACTCATATGCAGAAAGATGTGTATAATTTTAAGGTGTCTGATGGCCCGAGGCCTTGAAACTTAGTACAAAGATTGTTAAGCTAGCTATTCTTTCCTCTTCAAGCAGTTAACAAAGCTTTTGCTGGCCAGATTTTTTTCCATGGCACCAAAACAAAACCCCCTTATTGAATTTACAAATGGTCTATCCAAGTGTCATTTATTAACGAATGCTCTTGATGATATACAAGAAGGAAGAGTATTTGAGATCACTTCTGGTTTTCCTCTGCAACACAAGACTTCTGTAATTAAACTTGAGATAGTTGATTTTTTTAAAATCCAAAAGAAACCAATATATCTAATAAAATCGTATAATTTTCCATATTTAAATTTCTAAAGGTTCAAATTACTTCATGGATTTATATATATTTGTATTAGATACAAATACTCAGAAAAGGCAATGCTATGGAATTTCATGCTTTATTCTTTTTTTTTGTAAGTTGCTTTCAGATTCAGTAATTACATTTGCAAGTCAAAATAATATTTACTATGTTACTAAAGTTTGTGTATCTCTAAAGAGAGTTTATAGGTGCAATTTAAACATGGAAAATACACACACCATTAATTAAGAGACTTTTTTCTAATTACTATCATTAAAAACTCAAACTATAATCTGAAAATCAAACTGTTGTCTTCTGGCTCACAGCAATATGGATTCAGCAGTTGCAGATTTGCAGAGAACTTGCAAAGTTCTTAGTCAGAGCTTAGTGGCCTTTAGCATATAATGAAAATTCAAGGAATCTCAGACAAAAGAAGAAAATGCTAGAACATGATACAAATAAGGAAAGGATTAAACATCAAAATCATAAACACACCCTCAAAAGTTCTCACAGACTTTGTATGAGCCCTGTGGTTTACAGAACATGGAGAGGTAGGTGGTCATAGCGATTATTCCCGAGATAGTCATCTGGCCTAGAGCTCATTTTTCACTGTGATCTAGGGACTAGTACAGGGAGTAGCAAATGAGTTTTGCAACACTCCTCAAGCTAAGGGACTCCTTAAATCACTTAGTGGTTATAAGAGCATCTCTTGTGACTCCTTAAGTCCCACCAACTCCCACCAAACTCTATGAGGTGAAGCAGTCTTACACGGTGCAGACAGCACAAGATGAGAAGGTTTGGGGCAGGCGTGTGTGTGTAATCTGTTTAATAGCTATGTTACTGGGGGTAGTAAAGAAGACAGAGCCAAACTCTTCCCAGCGGTGCCCATTGACAGGGTGAGAGTCAATGGGCAAACACTGGAACACAGTAAGCTTCACAATACCTTTTTTACTGTAAGGATGACAACACTATAACAGGTTGCTCAGAGGTATTGTTGAGTCTTCATCCTTGGGAATATTAAAAATCTGACTGTACAAGACCCCAAGCAACTCGTTGTATGTGATCCTGCTCTGAGGAAGGAGGTTTGACTATGTGGTCTTCAGAAGTCCCTTCCAAACTTACTTATTCTGTGATTCAGTGATAATATTACAGGTATTGTTTCAAGTAGACAGATCTGAAGATCTGCTGAGGATCTGGAGGGCAGAACACACATCTCCAAATCCAGTCTGAAGAAAACACACAAGCCAGCACAGGCCACAGGTTCTGTGATCACAGTGTGAGACCTGGTTTCACATATGTACCATGCCTTCTGCACCCACTTCCATCCATTCCAGTCTTGAGTCCTACTCTGGGACTTAACTGCAGGCCTGTATCAGAATCATAGAGTCATTTAGGTTGGAAAAGACCCTTGAGATGATCGACTCGAACCGTAAACCTAACAGTGCCAAGTCCACCACATATCATCTCCTGATCTGGCACATGACTTCTTCGTGAGAGCTGTTCTATAGGCTTATGACCATCATATGGTCCAAAGCTCAAAACAATATCCTTGCTTTCCCCAGCCTCATCTGGTGACATCAGGCCATCCCAGAGCACAAGCGTATAGCAAACATCAGGGGCACACACACTCTGTTCTTCTTTTGGGGAACAATTCTGTCTCCACAGGCTAGAACTCTGTAGTATGTGCAATATTACAGGTGGGAGAGTTTGAATATCAGTAATACATATCCCTTTTTTCCACCAGCAAACAGAGCTCCTCCATCAGCACCAACCATTCAGTTTCAGATGGTCAGGTTGCTACATAAGTGTTAGGAGACGTCTGATAAACCTGTGTGTGACTATGGTCTCACTGTGGCTTTCTCAGCAGCCTTACCTGTCAAAGCAAGCTAGAGGCAGGCTTACCCTTAGGCAGTCCACCACTGCCAGGACAATATTCTGAACAACTGTCACTATCTTTCTTTTAAAAAGCCAGAAAAGAACCTTCTTCCAACAAAGCACTGATGATCTTTAAACATAGTGTTTTCAGTTGCAGTAGATACTACTCATTTTTACTGCTTCTGTAGAAAGAGGATTGCTCCAGAGCAAACGAAGTTGAAGGGAGACTGTGGCAGCCTTCAAATATGGCAGGGGTTGCTACAGAGAGGAAGTAATTCATTGCACTATGCTTCATCTGTAGCTATCAGGAGATGATGGGCTTAAGCTATTATAAGGAATATTTACATTAGTTAGTAGGAGAAACCTTGTAACAATAACCTAATAACAATAACTTAAATAACCTCATTCTTGCTTGGGAGGCTTTACCCTGAAGTATGATTAAGCAGTTTAAAGAGGCATTTTTTTAGGAGTAATTTAGATAATATCCAGGACCTGGAGCATGGGTTAAATGACCTGTCAAGGTCCTCTCATGCCCGTCTTTCTATAATTAAACGATACTGGCTCCTAATTCCGGCTATAATGCAAAGTGTTTGCAACCTTCCGCTCCCAAAGAAGCAAACAATTCTGTATTTCTAATGATTGCTACACTGAGTCTGATGGATTAGTCTGAACTGTCTTCACTTATGTAGCCTGAAATGCCACATATATATCTGTGATTTGCTAAGGACATATTGGATCAACCATTAGCCAATAATACTGCTGATGGTGCAAGAAAATTACAGAATGTAATCGTCTCTTCCAAGAAACTAACAACTAATGAAAGGACTGTATTGCTAATAAAGTCCTGTTGAAGGCAAAGAAACAGCAAAGAATGAATCTGCTGAATGAGAAGGGCCGTTTTTGCACAGTGAAAAATATTTTTCAGGTCATCATTAGCTCATTTTAATTGACCTTCAATCCTTCTCCCTTTATGTGGTAAATCTGGTCTGATCTGTTTTATTTAGAAATAAAATAAATATTTAAATATGCTCAGAGGATCATCATTACTGTAGATTCTGTTCATTATATACATTTGTGGTGCGTAGACTACTTAATTACAAAGAATAAGAATTTTTCTGGTTGTTCCTGCTCTAAGCAAAGTATGTGAAGTACCTACCTATGTACATTAAAAGATATGGATATTGTCTGAAAATTGTGGGACTACAGTTGACTTCAGAACTATTTTTAGATAAAAAGTACACAAGAAAATAATGGAAATATAGGCATACAGGCCCATAATTAAATACAGAGATTAGTTCATGCTTGCTGAGTGTCTAGAACACTGTTAAGAGGTGGAAGAGTCCTGGCTCTTCCTTTATGTCTATATCCACCCTACACATTGGGAAGCCTCATGGGATATTTTGTCTCTTGTAAAGTTTCTCCATGTTTGACACCCACAGTTAATCCATTAGACCTGAGACTGCTTTCTGTTACTGGAGCAGCACAGCACCTTTCCTAGGGCTGAGCACTCCACCCTGCTGGAAAGCAGGGAATTGGGCTTTTACCTTTGAGCAGACACAAAATGATTCCTTTCTTCTCCAATAAAGAAAAAGGCCTTAGCATTACACAACTGTAATTCGGAGAACATGGTGGATAATGTTCTCTTTGAGGGCAATAAACTCTGACCTTAATCACATTTTTCATGATGTGAAGGGCAATTCAGTCTTTCAGCAAAATACTTTTATTTCCAGACTACAAAATCAGTATCAGCAGTTCATAGCAACTATACAGAAACCTTTAATGGAAGATTTTTAGACAACCATTTCTACTCCTGTCGGATACAGGAATCTCTTTGAAAGATGAAAACTTCGCAAAATCATTCTGAATTTTCTGTTCAGAGTAGAGGGTGTTATAAAACACACGTGTGAAGTACAGGTGCTCTTGTTCTTCTTAGTGAAAGTAAGGTGGTAGGTAGAGGTAGGGTATTCTGGGCTTTTTTATCATTATAGTCATTTTTGAGACACACATCGACAGTTTATGGATTAGGATTTTTTCCAGGACTGACTGTATGCTTCCATCCAGATCCAGTCATACTGCTGTGTTCCTTGAAGCCCTGGACTGGACAGGTTTTTGAGCTATCACTGCTCATAATTGCAAGTCCTACAGATCAGCAATGTCTGCCCTTGTGATCCAAAAAAGGGGTTTTATTGAATACAGAGGTCAGCAGGAGCCCTCTTCTCCCAGAGGAAAGATTTTACAACTCTGCATAGCAATGACCCTTCTATTGCAGTTTCCAGTTGAACTCAATGGCAGCAGGACACTGAGAGCTACCATATGCTATCCACATGCCATAGGTGTCTTCTAAATCTTAAATATCTCTAGATAGCCACATTTTCCCTTCTGGGTGCCACCAGAGTTGTACCAATCTAAGAAAGGCATTTACATGCCTAAGAGGCTGAGCTGCCCTGAAATGCAATAGTTCCACCTCTTTGCTACTGACTAGAGAAAGAGAAAAAAATGTGAGGTTTGGGGTTTTTTATATAATCTGACAAGAATTGAAAATTTTAAAACATACACGTTTACTTTTTGTTTTCTTGAAAGAAATTTTTTAAATAGCCCTTCATAAAACTTTTCTCATTCTCTAGATTTGTCTTGTCTGTCTCCTGACATTGTTCCCAAATTTGTTCTTTTTAAAAATGTAATCTTGTGAGGTATTTAGTCTGACTAGTTCTACTTCGCTTGTTAATATTTTTCTCCTTAAAAAAAATGGCATGACTTAGAGGTTTTCTCTTTTTTATGAACTCTTTGTGGAAACTATATAGGAACATGTCAGAAGACAAGAAAGAAGGCCAGAATGCGAGATAAAATTTATTTATGAGACAGCTACATTGTGTGTTTATTGCAAGGATATGTTAGTTTTATGCTCACATAATGATTAATCAAGCTGACTTTAACAAATGGGTGTCGATGTTCATGAGGAGGATGACACAAATAAGTCATTTGAGCTTGTTCTTGCTTTTACCCAGAATTTAATATGTTACACACGTGGTTACTGTACAGTGTCAGCCATCAGATGTCATATTGACAACTGATATGTTTGTAGTGCTGTCTATAGACATGGCTTTAATTGCTTTCAGCACCACACTATCTAAACAAAAAGAACTTGAACAGTGAGACCTGGCTGGGGCCTTATTTTCCTTTAAGAACAGAAATGTGGGTTTGTTTTTTTGTTGTTGTTGTTTTGGGTTGGGTTTTTTTTTTTTGCATTTGTACATATCTTGGTAAGGGTGCATCTGGCCACTGCAATGGGTGGCAAAAATTACACTTTAAGAACTGATTTCATCCCTCTAGGGAAAAAAAAAAAAAATCAAATTGTTATCAAGAAGGAGACCTAAGCAGTTCCCTAGGATATCTGAAATGCTTCATTTCACTTGTGTTCTGATAGCTAACAAACCAAGATTGTTGGAGGAAACTACTTAAAAAGCCATCAGAGCCAGAAGGCATATCTCCATCAAACAGAACAGGCTTTGGATCAAGCATTAAACACTAGAAAATGTCTCATCCTGTCATTAACTGTGTCCTTTCTCCTTGAGCCCTTTCATAGATTTAACTATTAGCTCTGTCTGGCTTCCAAAAAACATCAACCCAGTGGGAAGATCAGTTTATAAATCTGGTGGTCTCTGGTTTTCTTTTTTAAGGCTCAGAAGTAATGTTCCCTCCACTGCTTGAAATTCCAGTCAGAAACCCGTGTTTTCAGTTAATCGTTGACTTAAATTCTGTCATTTTTTGGTGCCATGAAGCACAGCATTGTCAGTCTTGGTATTCATATCCCAGCCTGTCTAAGGCCACACGTAATTTCTTCTCAAGCACTCATCTGCTGAGTGCTCCTAAAAGAACAATGTTTATGTATCATGACTGCTGCTACATTGGTCTAAACAGTAGATACATGAGCTAAATACTCACTAAGACCAAACACTACTTTGCCCACGTAGATTTCCCTTTGAAGCCAATGAGCTTCTGTGTGAGCAGGTTAAGACTGACCTTGCTCTTGAGTAGGTGCCTTCAGACAACCTGAACTGCGAAAATGTGGACAGCATTCATGGCTGTGCATTGAATCAAACCCTGTATGCACTTATACCCAGCTAACCTTATGTAAACCATCTGGGGCTTCTCTTTTTAGTTTATGTCCATCAAGTTTTAATAGTCTCCAGCAGCTCTCACTGGTATCAACAGGATTCATTATTCAACATCTGAAACAGCAGTTGTTTTGTCTTGTATCATTTATTTAATATTCTATGAACAGTCCAGTTTCTATTTCTCATGCTTACACAAGCACTGAAAACAAAGGCATGGCTTGTATTGTTAGGCAAGGAGAATTTGGCCCACAGTAAATATCAGGGTCTGATGTTAATCCCATCCTTGTTTTATACCAGAATAAGCCACTGTCTTCAAAGGAATTAGTCCTAGGTCACAACAGTGTCACTGCAGAATGAATCCTGCACTATGTCTTCTCTGCTAGCAAAGTGGCAGAAGAAACCTAATCCTTCATTATTTGTCTGTGGCGTATTCTGCCAGCCAAAGGATTGAATCAACTTTTTCCCACAGTACTCTCTGTACTTTTGATGTCAGTCTGACTTCTTCTAGCTCACCACACTGAGGCATTCACCATGACTAATAGCAAAACAACACCCACAGGTTTCACAAAGGAAAATGTTTGTCCTCGCCTAACTCTCTGAGATAAAGTTTTAATCCAGCTGGTCTGGCATGCTGTAACCTCTCATGGCTTTTGTCTGGTACATTTCCTTTTGCTCCCATGTCCCTTATTTTCTCTCCAGAATAGTTTCTAACCGAGAGTTAAAAAATTTGAGATAAAGCAGACTTAAGTAGAATATTGAGTAACGTTAGATAGTTATCAATAAAATTCCCATTTATCATTGAGCAATTCATATCTTCCTCTGTGCTTAAGCTGTGTTCAGTTCAGCTCTGGAGGACAAAGGCTCCTGGGCCCTATCACCCCATCCCAACCATTAAAAAGCTTTCCTTGCAGGTTCATCCATAAGGTCTCCATTTTCCATGATCTCCCAAGGTTATATCGGCAGCGGTTCTCAGTGTGGTTAAGGATGCCTGAACTCCTGCATACACTGAAGTCAGACTACAGTCCACTACCTTTATGCTACTCACGATTTCGCCAAAACAAAGGCAGGCTCACGTGCTGTGATCTGTGATGTTTACAGCCCAATGCTGTATCAGTGATAGCTGAGAAAGTAGGTGTTCTTGGGTTTTGTTGATTATTTTTTAATGTTTTGCTAGGAAAGTACTCTAAAAATGGCATTGCTGAGTTCTGTCTTTTCTTGGTTTCTGGAGATCATCACAGTCAACAACAAAAGGAGATACCGAGGTAAAAAATAAACACAGGGAATATCAAATGGCTTTCATTGGGGTTTTCAGGTCACTTTTCCAAAAATAATTTAAAATGAAAGCAGAACAACCATAATGGGAAAATTGGAGAGAGGAGATATTTACCTTATTATTTCTGGGCTAGAAAACCTATAGTCTGATCTGGGAAATGTAAATCTAATCCTGTCACCTCACACATCAATCACTTGTAGATTCAGTGGGAAAACTCCATCTCTAATGACACTTGGGCAAAATGAGAGTCACTTACAGGTGCAATTGTAGGACAAATTTAGCCTTGCTGTTGGCCTTTAGTTAAAAATGCTGATAATAAAATATAAAGACCCTTTGTTTTCAGCATGGTTTTGACATTTTTTGGGTTAATAATTTAAAAAAAAAAAAGAACAGCTGTGAGGGGTGGTTTGTTTGCCAGCAAGTGTAACTGATTATCGGAAACAGCTGATCAGTAGAGCTTCCCATCAGAGAAACAGTCTTTGAAGGACAAGGTTTGTTTAGAAAAGGACACTCAACACTATGATATCCCTCATCTATTTTTCATTACCAGTCTTTTCAGTACTGTTTCAGTTAAACCAATTTACTTTTTAATAGGTATTAGTCTCACTCTCACCCAGACTGGATTGGCTTTCATAACGCTGTTTTTATTTCTTGATAAAGGGTCCAAGTGTAATTTAAGATCATTAAATTTTGCTTTTATTTTCTTTTTTCCACTACAATACCAAAGGGGAGAAATTATTTGCCAAATCTTGCTTCTTTCTTCCGCCTATGGCCACAGTTTTGTAATTCATAGGAACACCCATGACTGGGCCTAACACAGCTACAAGGAAAAATGAAATCTTCACTTGTGCACTCTGTTATAACTCCACAGGATGCACCTAAGCAGGGTCACCTGCACACAAATCCTGACAACTGCCAGTTCCATTGGGAAGCAGCATGGAGTACATACTGCAGGTAATTGCTGGGACATGTATACATTTGATCAGATGAAAACAGCAATGCAGTGTGTCAGAAAAGATGAATGGTTGTCAGCCTTACAAACATAATTATCGCGCACTCAGTTTTGACATCCTACTTCAGATAAGAGCCACTATCCAGAGCAATAAAACCAGCTGTGCAGAACACCACCCCAAACTCATTTAGCAGAAATGCAGACGACTTAATTCTGTTTTCCTTAAAATGTAGTTAAACTCTTTCCAATGCTGCAATGCAGCTCTGATGAGATTTTGGTTTTGTTTTGTTGGTTTTGTTTTTGGTTTTTTTTTTACCATTACCTCTCATCAGTTGTATAATCTATTCAGGGAAGTACCAGGAGTTGTTTTACCTTGGCTATCTTGCATTGATTTATGCAAAACTACTGAGATAATTTAAGGAAAATTTCCAAAAGTTACTTTCACTTTAGAGGTTCTAGTTTTAGGGTGTCCAGCCTTACCTTAAAACTCAGAAATGCTCTCAGACATTTCCAGATGTTTCCAGACTGCATTTCAGATGGAATTTTTTGTCACTGAGAAGTTGTCTAATGCCTGGTCCACAAATACTTGTACATCTGAATTGGGAGACAGTTTTTTACATATCAGTTATGCATGTATGTAATGCAAGGGGGAAAAAATAGAATTTGGTAAGGGTTGCTTCAAAAAAAACCCCGGTAATTATTTTTAAGTCTTAATATCTAGGATGCTGTGAGTGTGCTTCCCCATTTTAGATTAATTTCTTATAAATCTTTGTTTACTTTTATTAGTAGTAATTTATTTCTTTAGTGTCTTTAAATAGAATGTGGCTTCTACTGGATGTAATTACTTTGGTATCTGCTTTGAAGAGTAAATGTGCAGCTTGTAAGGGAGATCAACTTCCTCATAGAAAAAGTGTAGGGAATATTTTAGTGTAAGACTAAGCTTCATGAATCAGAATCATGAAGTGCAGAAAGGGAAACTCCACAGCCGCTTTACACTCCGTTCTGAGCAGTGAGCAGGGGAACACCATCACTTCAATGGTTTCCTAACCTACTCTGTCTGCCATGGGCTGCTTCCAGTGTGTTGTCTGTTGCGCGGGCATTTGTGCTGTGCCTTGCTTTTAGCTGTTTTTTGGGGTTGTTACAGGATCTACTCCTGGTTAGGCAACATAGGGAATGTAAAGTAATTCTGTAGTACATGTATTATGATTTTAAGGTTATGTATATTTGGAGAAGAAAACAGATTCCTGTCTGAGCCTTTTATGTTTACTTAAACAGACCAAATGAGGTGATGTTTTTGTACAATAAAATGATGACATCTGGAAGGTTTGGCTTTAGATTTCTCCTTCTAATTACCTGCAATGCAGCTGTCTTAGAGTAGAGGGAGACGGTACCTAACCAGCAGACAGAAAACACTGAGTAGAGAGGGTTATTCACATCAAAGGATAAGACTGTTCTTTCTAAATAGGAACATTTCAGGTTATCTGTAATAGCATCCTGTAGGCAAAATTATGACAAAAGAGTTCTGTGCTTCTCAGTGCACAGGAGACATGATCACCAGGTATTTTTGTGGAGTTCAGGATCAGTTCCTACATGGGGGTCAGAGACTTCAGCAGAGTAACCTGTAGCTGTGGGAAACAGTTACTAAAAACTGCAGATCATTTACCCATCTCCATCCATTCTCCTATATGCACAGGCTATGACCCTACTACTGACATTGTCCCAGACATATCTAGTCACTTTAACAACTACAAAAACCACCAAAAATATTTCATCCAAAGTCCCAGAATATTTTTTTTTAGTTAAGATTATGCTGAATTCCAAATTTTAGACAAACTCAAGGGGAGTTAGAGGATATGTGCTGAAAATTGTTTCCCATTTGGGGCTGCTCAATGGCACTAGCAGGGTCATGGATTTGCTTGACTGCCTATGTCTGTGGCAATTATCACTCAAGTTGTGTCAGCCATTATGTGTCTGAAATTATGATATGATATGATATGATATGATATGATATGATATGATATGATATGATATGATATGATATGATATGATATGATATGATATGATATGATGAGATTATATGATTTTTCTGAAAGATCTCTTGTACCACACCATGTTGCAAAAGTCTTGCCAAAGCTGATAGCTGACTTACCAGTCAGACATTCAATTTTCTACATTTCTAATGGATTCAATGAGAGGAAGAACAAGAACAAAAAAGCTATTTTTCTAAGAGAAAATTAAACTCTTGTTCTGAATATTAAAGATACATATTTCTGAATTCTGTCTTGAACTAGAACAATTGATTTGATGCAAATGTGTCATCGTTCAGATGGAAAATGGTCTTTGTTTTCTAAATTACCAGCAGGGCAGGAGCAATAGGCATGTTAGGATATTCTGCAACAGGATGGAGAAAACCATGTCTGACACCAGTTAACTCTCATTAAGGTTAATCTAATAATTCCTTGGGGTACAACATGTGTTTTGATAGGGCCAACCTGCCTTGCAGACTACAGACTTCATGCACATTAAAGGCCAGACTGTGTCCCTAAATCCATAGAGAAGTCCTCTAATGCCTTATCTGGGAGCAACAAGACCAAGCTTCTTAAAAGATCTCAGCTTTCCTAGAGGCATAAATAAGATCTGAGTTTTTGAAGAATTGGCCAACGTTCACATGGGAGATGTGAACAGCTGAACCACAAAACTTGGTTCTAAACACAAAATCAGGAGGTGACACTGATACAAATGGCTCCTTTCACATTTAGCAAATCAGGGGTGCCTGCGGCAAAGCACTGCTCTTAATCATCGTAGTCTGTGCTTGACTAAATTTACCGTGAATAAACAACATACCTTATATATACATTTCTACATCCCTGTCTTTTCAACTGTATGGTATGTTCCTGTCTTTCAGTATACTATGCATGTGTAGATCGGATAAAAGATTTAGCACTGACTCCAGCTGTGAGTAGGAGATAAACAGCTGTTGTGTTTATACATTGAACAATATAGAGGATCAGGGACAGATGAGCTTTCTGGAAAGTCATGGCAACATTTTGGGCACCTTTGTGGGACAGGTTGGGTTCCAATACATGTTGATGAAGAAGCACCCACAAACAACAAAAAAAAACCCCATCATGGCCATTGGCTTTTAGCAGTTAGGCCCAGGAGAAGTGAGGAGGAGTGAACCTGGGGAACAAAAAAGCTCTGTACAAGGTGATTTAACAATAAGGCAGTAATGATTTCAGTTTAATGAGTTGGCAGCATTGCCAGCTATGAATGGTCACGTGCTTCCTCTCCCTGTGGAGGCTGTGCTGTGAACTCAATCAGACGACTGCTCTAGATTGGAAAATCACTGCCAACGCCAAATGTTTGTTTTTTAAGTTGGCCAAGTTCCCTGATAGAGTGCACAGTATGGTCCCACAAACAATTGATCTGGCACGACAAAGGGAAAGCTGTGCTGAGGGATCAAGGTGGGCAAGAGGCAGTACACACATACAGGTACTTACTAGTTTTGCTGCCAGTAGCTTTGATTCATAAAATCATGGTGTCAGCTGGAGACAGAGGCTTGCTGCAGCCCAGCAGGGAGAGTGGCAGAGTCTGTGCTGCCAGATGTTCCTGCTCTATACAAAGTAGAACATTTTCATCTCAAATCCCACAATCATCATGCAACCCTCAGTTCATTCCTGGTGACCAGTTTTTGTAAGAGTGTAAGTTATTTTCCCTCGAAGTAACCTAAACAAGAGGGTGATGGAGAAGAGAGAGAGGGTAATGGGGTTTCTGTGACATTTTAGTTACAAAAAACAACCTTGTGGCGAGCTGCTATTTTTAGTTAAACAACTAATGATGAATCAAAATGCTTCTCCAAATCTAATTAACCAATAATAATTACCATAGCAACCAGTTCTTTATGTGGCACATGCTGAAAACACTCTTAAAGAAGCACAACAGCTTTACTTTCCTAGTTTTCCCAAAACAGACAAAAACTACTCTAATCTATTGTTGAAGCCAATCCAAAAATTAGAAAACAAAATAGGAAAAGAATTAAATAATTTCCCATAGGAAATTAATTACTTTTCTTCTCTTAAGGACTGATCTGTCTTGAGAATGTCCAACTGGAGATTACAGTGAAAACATTTCTTTACTTTTTGGATGTGTTTTAGTGAGATCAGCCCCAGGACTACTCCGTTTCTATGCAGCAGAACAAAATTACCTGCTGAAGGAAGATGTTAATAATAAGTTTATTTCTGCAGAGCACACTAGGATTTCTTTCTGCACTTGAGGTAGTAACACACAAGTTCAATGTCCTCCTGGTCTAAACTTTTTCATCTTTGTCTCCCTCACTTCCACTGTGTTTTCCATGTAAATGTATGCTACCATTGGTTCAGCTATTCATGATGAAGATTGTTTGTGGCAATTATCATCTTTTAGAGCTAGCTATCACTCAACATTTTTCCAGTCTCTTGGGTTGTTGAATGCTCCTAAGTTTCCCTCAGGTTATGGACTCTTTGGAAGTGCTGAACTCAATCACTCTACACTCCATAAATATCTCTCAATGGCAAGTCTTAGAAAGCGCTGATTTTATAGCTTTATATTCCCTCATGGACAACTGCATCTTTTTAAAGAGGAAATTCATGGCAAAATTAAGACATACTTCAGTTACGATTTTAGAAGTTTTGAAACTCTGTCACATACAACCCCTGTTTTTAACTCACTCCCAGTTGCTCATAAAATCACAGGATTCTGTGGAAACACCAAATCAAGGCAAACTCAATTAGGTGCTCTTAACAGCAGAAATGTCTACAAATTGTTGTTATGCTCAGCCCTGCTCTCAACTCACCTGTACCCTTCTGACTTCCTGAACTACATTCAATTCAGTAGTGGCTGATTCACCTACTACTTCAAAACAGGCTTATGAGCTACTTTACCGTCTTTTCAACCATTTTTCCTTTTCCTGTTCTCTTACATTACTATACTATACCTACTTTAATTGATACCTCTTCCTGACCAGCTGTGTCCAGTGCCTTTTAATTGTTTCTTTGTCTGAGATCTGGTGGTTTAAAAATCCACTGAGAATATTATCTTGGTTTCAGCTGTCTCGGCAATGCCCTTTTTATATAATGAACTTGGCAATGCCCTTTTTATATAATGAGTGACAGATAAAAATGAAATTATTTGAATCAATGTGTACTGTCAAATTTAAACTTAGCTTCCTTGTCTGACCTGCATCCTCTCCTTTCATTGCCTTTATTTTTGGCTAGTTTCTGTATTAATTTTGCAAAGGGCTCTGAGGTACCTGTATGAAGGACACTTTATAATTGTAAATTTATTTAACAAGTGATTTCTCTGTGAACTAAACTCTTAATCACCTCCCATGAGAAATATGGGAAGTAGAGTTTTGGAGTAAAACTTTTAACCTCTGCTTCCAACTACCTGCATGATCTTGTCAAGTATCTTTCTTCAGCTCTGTTCATCCTATCATGTGATTATGTGCAACTTCAATTTCAGCAGGGACAGTGCTGATCTTGTTACACAGATATTCTCAAGCAACATTGTGATGGGTACCTTCTTGTTTATATTTTTTAAATATTCAAGAAGCAGACCTCCCCAGAGCTCTATTTAACATCAAAAAATATCACTAACAGCTCTTTAAGATCACTTGCTGTCTCTGCTACAGCTGGTTATTTGAGTGCTGTGCAAGGTACAAATAGACTAAAGAGCTTATAAATGTTGTGAAAAGATTTTCTTTTTTTCACATTATACCTCAGCTTTCCTACTGTGTGAGCATTGATTATCTTCAGGTCATTCAAAAAGATATGAAATTGTGTATGTCTCATAAAGTCAGAGTCTACCCTGGCTTGTAGCCCTGATAGGCAGTAGAAAATCCTGCAAGATTTCTGGAATTGGCCACAGTAAGCTGTAGGAAAAAAAGTGGGAATGAGAGACTCGAGTCTTATACATATTTTTTATTATTTTATTAACAAGAGCAAAAGATTAGTATCCTTGCAAGGCATAGTGCTTTACTCCTTAGGTTGGTTTCAGTCAGACTATTATGTGTAAGAAAAACAGCTTTTCCCTCTGAGTAAGCTGTTGTTTTACCTGTAACATATTTTCCATAATTCCCTTTGTCCAAATCAAATTATGTGCTCATGAAATCTAATTGAAGGCCAAATTCTACTGCATTTGCTCTAAGGAGATCTGCTGAAGTGAGTGGCACTAGTTCTGAGAATTAGCAGAGATGGGTGACTGAACCGGGCTCATGAGGAACTTGCAATTGAATTTGCAAGGAAATGAGAGCACCCTGCCAGTGCTTTCAGTTTTGAAATGCACATTGTAAATGTTGTGAAAGGCTTTTCTTTTTTTCACCAGATAGTCTAGCTTTCCTAGTGTGTGAGCACTGATTATCTTCAAGTCAGTCAAAAAGGTATGAAACATTGACTCCTCCAGCCACCCACAGCTGATTTCAGTTGTCCTGCTGAACAATGTAATTTTGAACTGGTCTTATCTCATGTCAGCTCATCATACACCTTTTAGTAGCCTGCACCACAAAGGACTTATCTCATGGGCTGAATTACTACATTCTGTTTTATCTTGGAGCAAAGGCAGAAAGTGTCTGGAGGAAGATGGCTGGTCCAAGGCAACCTGTCTCCAGTAAAACAGGGTAAGGTAAATAACAGGGAACAAGCAGTAAGCACAGAGGTGGAATAGTGACAAATGCAGTCAGACTAAATAGTGTCAGATTCCTCCCTTTAAAAAAATAAAAGTCAGGGGTAATTCTGTAAGCCAGTAAAATCAGGAATGGTGAGAGGAAGATGAATTGAGAATGCTTAGTCACTGTTTCTCATATTATAACCACCATGCATCACTCAAAGAAGTGATAAGGCTGTGAATTAAAGCAAACAAAAGGAAACATTTTTATCACAAAGGGCCTAATTAAATTGTAGAAATCTTTGACATTGAAAGACATAGGGGACAAAGGTACAATTAACTTCAGAAAGGTATCAGAAACAGTTAAGCAGACAGAGAATGCCATCTCCAGATCAGAGGTGCCGTAAACCACAGGATCCTGGAAGTCAGGAAGATGCAAGGATCATGCTCATCATGCCCTATTTCTCACAAGCTTTGCCTCGATATCTATTACTGGCAAAGGTTAAACAAAACTTCATCTGGAGCCAGGATATGCATCCTTATTTAATCATGGCATATAAATTGTAAATGAATTCCCTGTACTATTATAGAACAATACTCCAGAATCAGAGATACAGGAATATATAAAGCTGAAATTTCTGCCAGATGCATTTGATTTGATATCAGATCTCGCTTTCATGAGGCACAGCATTACAATGAGATTAGGGAGTTTTGCTAAATGTTTTCTCTCTTTTATGAGGATTTTAGGGAGACTGATTATCAGATAATACTACAAAAATGCAACCCCTAACCCACAATACTCTGTAACAACATATTGGTGGAGTGTTCAAGACTGTTTTGACAAAACATCACTGAATGCTTGTTTTATTCATGTACTCGTATCTACTCTTTTATCCTTGTCCTCCTACCTGGGCACTCTCTGCTGTCTGCTATTACAGAAAGGATCCTGAATGATGAACACTTGATCTGTCCTGGCATGACTATTCTGAAGTTATGATCCTGTAGGTATCACCCATAGCATGACAGTCCATAGCTGTCAGAGTCTGGGTGGCTTTGCCAGGCGGGTGATGTGGCCGCAGGGTAACGCAGACCTTCCTGCTTCATGGCTGGTCTGCTACTGGGAAACAGGGGTGATCCCACAAGTTGGGGTGCACTCAGAGGGACCTTGTCAGCACAGCGGCTGTGACTGGACCTTGGCAGGAAGACGGAGACCTGGAAGTTTGCAGACTTTCAGCTGTGCCCCGATGACTTCTTTAGCTAAGGTAGCAGACAGAACGGTTTGGCTCTACATGCTGCATTTGAGGAATATTAATGACTTCTGGACATATTTTTCACTCTTGACTCTCTCACAAGTTAAAAAAAAAAAGGCAGGAGAAAGTGGAAACTGAGGAGTTCACATGAATCTGCAACCTGTAACAGAGTTGAGGTATTGGATAAAGCTGCTGAAACTGCAGGTCTGTCTCTATGCAATATCGCAAGTTTCTTATCAGTTTCCCAAACAATCCTCAGTTCAATGGTGTTGATGTGTCCTGTCTTTCAAATCTACAGAGCGCAAAGAAGTATCAATGAAAGACAAATAGGCCACTGAAATATACACTGTCCAAGGATCCACTCCCATTTGGCACTTTTAAGTTCTTATTGCAAAGCAGAAGCTGTGACGCACCTTCTACAAGGAGAAAGAGGGCAGCTCTTGCGTAGGGCTCAGTGAAGAAAAGGTCTGTGTACATAGGCACAGGCTATGCAAAGATTTGGTTATCCTTTCAACTTCCCCCGTTGAATGGTTCAGGATTCAGATTGTGCAAGGTTGTGCTTTGGCAGCAGCTGAAAATGAATTTATTTAATTTGTTCAATAATAACAGAATAACTGTTATCACTGGTATTAATTCTTAAATAACTGACGCTCGTTGTTTTCCTTCATATGGCGTTCTTCTCAAGCTAAGCCATGGAACAAATCACAAAGTTGTTTTACAGAAGAGGCAGTGCAAAAACAAATTGTTAATTATGTTTGTAATCATTCCTGACTAAAGCCCTGTGAGTCAGTTCTTGGAAACATCATCTGTGGTTCAACTAGAGTTTAATGCCCCCAAATACTGCATATTTCTTCCTCAAGTCAGGGAGAGTTTTACACATTTGATGCCTCTAATTAAGATCCAAGAGATTCTTTTATGCAAACTTTCCAAACCTTTATTTTTACAGCCTGCATGACTACAGAACACTATTTATCTCTCTCTCTTTTTCTCTTTTTGAACAGATATTTTTGCTTCTCCTGTTTGATCAAATCCTATTTGTTGTTTGTTGCAGATAGCGGCTCAGGCAGTGTTATTTATGTGTATGAACACTGCAGGAATCTTCATTAGCTACCTATCAGACAGAGCACAACGTCAAGCCTTCCTGGAGACCAGAAGATGTGTAGAAGCCAGACTGAGACTAGAGACAGAAAATCAGCGACAGGTATTGGAGAAACAATCCTATTTTTGTATTAACTGGAATTGATAATTGGACAGGAACAGGCTTTTGTAGCCTTGCTGACTCCAATGTGATATCACCTGGTTTGTTCAGTTTAAGGGATTTTCATGCTGTTATTTTGTTGGTGTGTAACGATCTGATATGATATCTTCAAGATTTTCCCTGGGAAAGAGGATGAATAGACAATGGCTGTTCATTGTCCTTTCCCATACAAGAAGAAGAGGCCATCAAATGAAACAGCAACTGGCAGGTGTTTAAAAATGGTTCTTTATCAAAAGGGGTTAAACTGGGAAGCTTCATGTTTCAGAGTGTTTTGGATTCTAAAACTTGTATCACTCAAGTGAAAACTAAGCAAGATCATGGAAGTGAACTCTATCTAGGCAGAGAAAACACTAAATCATCTCTGATTCACAGATGAATTTTTGGAGCTGGGAGACAACTGCAGGGAAATCTCACTATATGCTTTCTCTGTTCTTAAACTCTTCTCTAAAAATCTCCTTTTGGCCGCTGTGAGCAATACATACTGGGTTAGGTGAACTTTTGATCTGAGCAGGTATGGTTGCTCTTAGATACATCATCTTTTCCAATCCAGAATGAGGCATTTAATTAATCAATTAAATAAATAAATAAATAAATAAATAAATAAATTGCTGATTATTACTTTGTACCAAGGGAACAGAAATGAGATGTAGCACGATATACATATTTTGCATTCCCACTAAAATACCAAAAGGTTCACCTGCTGTTTAAGAACTTACATTAAGATCAAAATACAACCGGTACATATATATGTGTGTGTGTGTGTGTGTGTGTGTGTGTGTGTGTGTTACACTGTTATTTCATTCTCAAATGAACTTAGCCATTCATTTTGTTCTGTTATGTAGATACATATATTCCTTCTCAATCTTATTTAATTTACTTCTTAAAGCCATGCTTTTATACAGAAGATGTCATATTCTAGACTTTACTGACTAATGACTCAGTATGAATGCATGACTGTGCTGAGTAATGCAAGTTACCTATGCCAGAACATCTCTCCAGCCATTTCTGACTGAAGAGGTTCTGAGGGATGCTATCTAGGATGCTCTGTTCTCATTTTAAATGTAGGATCACATTTTTATGGCTTTGGGGGGTTTGTGAGGTTTGGTTTGGTTTTTTTTCCATTTTCGTTCTTGCCTAATCTTTTATAAAGTAATATTTTGTAAGCTTTACTTTGATCATTGTATTGTAGAGTTCATTGTAAAAATCTTTATAAAACGTGAAAAAAGATTTCCTTGTTCCAGATGATTCTGAGGATTTTAAATTAGAATGACTTCTTTCTCTTATGGAAAATTGAATTCTACTGAGACAACTTTTTTATTTTTGAGAAATTCAATTTTTATTTCTTATTAGGAGAATGAAGATAGAATTTTTTCCATTTAGGTGGGTTGAAAAAAACCTTTTTTTTTTTTTTTTTGTGAGAGGGGAAGTAGGGGTTGTTTCTGAAATATTTGGTTTTAATCAGTTGAACTGTATATTTTGTCTTGGCTCTGTGCCTTGCAAGGTTTCAGGGCTGTGCTGTCTGTCACCTAAAGGCAGAACTTCCTGGAGAGTTACCTCATTGCAACTGAGACTCACCTATAACCAAAGTAGTCTGTCATAGGCATCATATGACTAGAATTGCATAAGGAAGATTATATTCAGGCCAAGGAAAATGCCCACAAGAGAAAAATACAAACATCAGGACATCAACTGAAAGATATCTTCTAAAACTCAATTTAATGATAAACTACCCTAAAATTTAGGAACAAAGAGTTTTGAAATATTTGTAATTAATGTTGTTAGAACTTTGAAACTGTGTTATTACGCACATCTATAAATATATGTATAAAATATATGTAACATACTTTTCGGCTTTTCATTTCTATTTGGGACAACAACAATGACAAAATATTCCAATACTGGAATTTCTTGAGGAATGGAGAGCCCGTTTCCCTCTTCTATTCTCTCCTTTTGCTTCTGAAGCAGTGGCTCATTTAAGCAATTTCTAAAGATATCTTCTTTAAGAAGACTTGGCAATGTCACATTTTAGGTGACTGCTTTTCTTGATCATCTTGTTCATGTTCACTTGAACAGTATCCACAGGCAGTAATGCAGTGACTGCTAACACTTTTGCTACCTTGAAGACATATATTTCATCATGTAGGGAATATGTAGTTCACATGAATGCAAAAATCATGTTATCTGTTAATGCATATCACATTTTAAAAAGTAAGATTAGATCCAGATGAGGGTTAATGGATTCTTTCTATGACTCTCTAGAAGATAGTTCTGATAAATGAAGGGGGAGGAAAAAGTAGGTATAGGCCAATAGTTGTGATGTGGCTTCTGAAAATTTCTAGCAATATGGATGAGGCACTAAAAATGTGCAGAAAAAGTAGAAGAGCAGTTATTAGGGTAATTCTCCCAGATATTAATTCCAGGAATTCCAAATTCTATTCCACTTTGATTTGTTTCACTTCTCATAAACTGACTAAACTTAAGGTTTCTTACAGCAGGGTGAAACTTTGTGTGGCTTTCAGTGGTGGTACTGCTACTTTTTATAGTAATGGGTGACATAATAGAAATCTCTCAAGGTTTGTTTCCACTCCACAATGCTTCCACTTCTTGAACTAAAAATAATAAATAATTAAAATAGATAATTATAATGATATGTCATAGATATGACATGTCATACGAAGTATGACAGCTTGCCAGATAGGTCCTGTAGGGTCTGGTTTTGTCCTTACTTTGTTTACATCTGAAGACCAGTAAAATTAAAGTAAGAAAAACCAACATGCGTTAAAAAATGAAACAAGGAATGGCATGTTCTTCCATAAGTAATTGCAGAATAAGACTTCAGTTTTTTATAAAGGTTATATAAATGCTTCGGATACACTTCTATTCATTTCTGTGCATTGTTAAAACTAAAAAATCAAGTTTCTGCACTCCCAAAATGACCTTTCCAATTTTGCAATATCCCTTAGATTTGTCATCTCTAATCATCCGTCATTCTAACAACTACAAATGCTCTTGCTATCACTATTGTTTATTGTGCTATTGCCTAAAAGAGCCAGCCATGGAAAGCTGTTCAGTTGTGAGACAAATATTTCATAATGTACATTCTGGAGACAAGTAAGAGGTACCATCAGACATGTGGAGTTGCACAAAAAAACAATAATACTTGTCAGTAAGGATCTGATTGCGTTTCAAAGATTTTCAAAAATCCCCTAATGAGTATTTGCAGATTTTCTGAATTATGAATATAAAGTTTCTACTGTATCAGCTTCTCGTGACGAAAAGCAAGATATGGTTATGTACTTCCTTATAAATTTCATATAGATGAGCTGGAATTTCTTCAGTGAAAGCAGTTTCATTCATTCATTTACCATCATCCTTTTTTGTAGAGTGTGATGGAAGTAGAAGGCGAAACAACCAAAATCCCACTAGGGGAGAAAAACTTTTTTTGTTGTTTGTGCCACTGTGAGCTGAAATTTGGACAGTTAGATGTGATAGTTTGTTTGCAGTTGTTGTTATTTTCCAGCTGACTCTTCTTGTTGTGTGGTTTTCAGGGTTTAAGGACTCCTTGTGCTACTTCAGTATGGCTGTGAGGTTTTCCAGTTTGACAGTGAAAGCCATTTTGCTCTGTAGAAATGTCTCTGAGCCATGTATGATCTCTGTAAATCCGAATTAGCACCACTGTTTCATTGTCCACAGAAAATACTCTCAGGTGCAAGTTCAGATTTTACACTAATTGCAATTCATTCACTTACTGCACAGGAAGGAAGAGGGCAAACTTCACTTGTATGATGGAAAAGACGTTAAGAGCCTAGCCAAAGTTTTTAAAGCTTTTAAGTGACTTAATTTCCAGTTTCCGTGTTTCACAGCTCTATACAATTAAGCTTCTACATCTTTTTTCATTCTTCCTCCCCCATCAGCATGTAGTCTCAACAAAGCTTTTGAGTAAAATTTTCAGAATTATTTCAGAAAGTTAAGAGTTTTAGTCATATCTTCAAAACTAATTCATCGAGGATCTGTTTTTTTTTTTTTTTTTTTTTTAATCTTTAAGCACCTGGGGTTGTTAACAAGTACATATTAACATTTTCAATTACCATGTATTTTCTAACTCTAATTACTCTATTAATAAAGTGAACAGTATTGCAGATACAAAGGAGAATTACTCCAGCAGTCATTGCTAATGATGTTTATGCACTTAACTGTACGGTATTATCTGTGTGACACCATTTGGAAATCCCAGCACTCTGTGAAACTGAGGGAACATCTGTGTTTCTCAATTTTCATTACAAAATTAGAATTTTGGTGAAGATCTAAAACATTTCAGAGCTTGGCTTAGCTAAATAAGACTCCGCTGTTGATGAGTACCAGAAAAACTGTATCACAGAAAGACAAATACCAGAGAAGCAAGCTAGAGAAGGTAGCACAAATAAAATAATGTGTTGTGAAAACAGTCTTAGTTTGCCAGTTAATGATCAAATAATTAATTTAACTATTTTTTAATTAAATGTAGTAGCTGCTTGTGCTTAAAATATGCAGTTTTATCAACCAAAGAAAAATGACAGCCATAAAATGTCCTCCACTTTCCTTTACAACACACTGTAATTATGAATAAACATGAGGTTCTCAGTTTGGGTTAGTTGGGGGCTTTTTTTAAGTCCATTTCCTTCCAAAAATATAATCACTTTCCACTACCTGTTTGAAATTTTTGGTCAATATTTTGATTTTTATATATATATATGTATGTTTCAAAAAAGGTTGACACCCAGTGCTGTACTTTGCTAATAACCACTTCAAAAACACTTCCCTTTTGCCTTGATTTTATTGTAAGGACACAGCAGGTAATTCTGCTTTCATCACATCTGCTCAATGAAAACAGAAAGTATAACTTACTTTCTTAATTAACTACTGCAAATCTTTCAAAAGCAATGAGTATGTAATGTCCCTCGTTGTGAATGCTCTGATTTTGCCTTAATGAAGAACAGGACGCTGCATTAAATTTTATTTTAGTTTCTATTTCTTATCATACAAAATCCCTACATTTTAAATAACTGTCATATTAAATGCAGACACATATTAAAATGATGACTTAATGAAGAACTGAATTTATAATATATCTCTGGCATCCTTACCTGCTCTTTCTCCAGAAATTCATCTTTCCTATAAATTTATCTAGCCTTTTAAACTCTCAAATATTACCATTTAATTATAATGTATCTCACATAACTTTGTCACTCTGCCTCTTCCTCCACCATGCATACTTATGCCAAGTTACACATATCTGAAAGATGCAAGGTGGTTAATATTTGACTTACATAATTTCTTATGACTGAAGCTGGAAATGGAGGCTTAAAATGACTAGGAAGGGAACATCAAGAAGTCAAGTAACTTAAATAGCTTTAAAAATCAGTCAAGCACCTATTATCTTGTAATGAGATCACAACATGACAGGACTGCTATTCATAGCAAAGGCATTTTACTCATAATTAAGAGACTTCTATGTCATGGCCACACTTCTACTCTCCACCCAAGACCTCTCTAGACCAATGAGACTAATGAAGCCCAGGTAAAGCAATAGGGAAATACAGGTGGGAGGCTGCTTTCAAGCTAAGCAAAGCTGTTAGGCTTATCCTGTTAACATGAATAACCTGTGTATTGGGCTAGTGTTCAAAAATAAGAATGTAAAACCCCTCTGAAATATTTTATTTTAAGTATTTCTGGTAGATTTAGAGCACCTCATGGTATCTTATGAAAGAAGGATCTTCTCTGCAGTTGTTTGAGATGACATCAGTGAAATCAGTCCAGAGCAGTGTGATGCTTATACTCATCCTCTGGTGAGAGAAAGCTCCCTACTTTTGAAGAACTCACCAGCAAAGCTGCACTGCCACTGCTGTGCTAAACTATTGGGACTAACTAAACTCAAATCAGGAAAAAATTCTCCAGTTTTTAAGCCCCGAGAAGCCAAATAGAGAAAATTATTTTACTTCAGCACTACATTTGTGCAGTTTCAATGGAGTTACCCAGTGCTACAAGGTACTAAAGCCACAATGTACTAATCTCTTTAGCTGTGTTGTTTACATCTCCCTCCCGTATGGTTTTTAGCAAGCAGACCCCTTTCTCTGCAGGCATCATCTCAAATTTCAGCTCTAGTCTTGCCAGGAGTACTCAGGCAAGAAGGTCCAGGCTGGCATCATATCTGATCCACCAGATTTCTGGGGATGCTTCCCATCAAGATGGGGTGAAGACAGACATCTGCGGGCATAATTATGGGTTTGGTCAGATTAGTGGACGACAAGAAGAAAAATCTTTTCTTCTTTACATGGTCTAGTGAGAAGAGTCCTCTATGAGAACACCCTAGGAGAAGATATTTCATCCCTGCAAGTCCTGCCACGGTCTTACTGGACACCTACTTTCCAGCTAATCTCTTTCTCATAGGGGATTCCACATATTGAGTTAAAGCTCATTTTGAAAGATAAAGCAATTTGGATATTTTTTCATTCTATTTCCACAAAGGATTTGAGCTTAACCACCCTAATGAACTATTTGTCCAGGTGAGAAGAGGATTGTTTTGTTTCATATTTTTCCAGTGTGGGTATGAGGGCTGTAGAAGAAGAAATCACCCCCAAGTCTTCAGAGCACTCTGTTGTGGCATATTTAGTCTCTCCTGCCTCTTATCTGTAGAAAAACAGTAATCTCATCTTAATCTCTTTTTCCATTAGAAAACTGTTCTGTTGAACCATTTGTTTCCCTGGTACCTCTACTTCCAGAGAATTTTTTTCATGCTTTCCTCTGCAACAATCTGTATTTCCCACAGCTTTATGCAGCTCTCTGCAGAATGATGAACTTTTTTTTTAAAAAAAAAAAAAAAATAGCTTACATGTGTAGGTTTTATCAAGCTCTTACAGATCTAGATTTTAATCAACCATCAGTACTTTGCAACCTCTAAAGTAAGAGCAGATTGGATTGGGATTGGAACAGACACTTTAAGAGGGTTAAACACTATAAAGTCTTTATATGTGTATATATATATATATATTGGTGCTAAGAATATGAAAATCCCTCTAAAGTGGTATGAGGATAAAGTTCAGACTTGGTTGAAAAAAAAGTAATCTGAATTTTAGAGATCACATGAACTTCCTTTTTTGTTGTAAACATAGTTTAAAGAGGCTTTATTTTTAAAGGACAAACAGTAACCTCACAATTAAAAATTCTGTGTAAACCTCTGTTTAGATACTGCATGTTAGTCAGATTTTTTTCTTTATAGGAAACAATCTGTTGAACATGAAATTTTTAGAAAGGTTTCACAGTTATCCAGACTTTCTTTCATTTTGGTACTTTTCTCTGAAGAACCATGTTCCCCATAGAAATTTATTCTCAGCGTTGCTCCTTTGATACTTAGAGGATGAAACTCCAAGTATAACATCCTGGTTAATCCAACAAGCAAAGGAATATGCAAACTTTATATTCTTCACAATACATATCCATATTGTGATTCAGTAGGTGATCTGTTTCCTAAGTTCAGTGACAGACTTTTCCTCCTTATTGGGGTGGGGTGAAGCAATATTTATATGGTCTTACGCTTTTCTAGGCACCAGGGAACACATCACAGGACCAGCATGTACATTTTCTACATCTTGTCTCAAAACACCCCATCTGCTCAGCTTACTTGCAGTAGGAAACATGACATTTTACATGTCAGATGTTGGGTGTTGTTCCTTCATATTTGCTGCTGTTTGTTTCTTATCAACAGAGCATAACCTCAACATTTGGCTTTCAAGTAGAAATCTAAGGTAAAATCGAGATAAATATAATCCTTTGCCTTCTCTCCCATTCCTTGCAAATCTGAAGTGGTCACATGGACTCAAACAAAATGACATTTACAGCCAATGCTGTAGAGAGGGGTATTGGACCTTGAACTGCAATTTATACAGGGAAAAAATTACCCTAAAGAGTGTCGGGAGTGTTCAGACCTGGGAGCTTTCCCTGGAAGAAAATGGTGAGAAGAAAACCTCTACTTCCCCTCCCTAGTAGATGGCTTTTGGATTCACTAGTGATAAACATGCTTTCTGAATCTCTGTGTGGGCTTTTTGATCTCTAAACCAGGCTGTTCAAATGCTGTGCTGGTCGATAGTGAATGGGACTGCTAGCTCGCTGATCTATCAGATCACCACAGGTTTCGGAAGCCTGTGCCTCCTGTGTTCTCAGCTCCTTGCTAAAGACAGAGGTGTCTAATAAAAAAAAAAAACAAAAAACAAAAAAAAAAAAAGCCGTTATGACAGCTGCCACTGATCCTTGCTGATTGTCCTCAGGGAAGGGGACAAAGGTGAAATGAGTAAGGGGAATGAAATAGGTTCAGCCCCCTACAGCGATGAGACACGTCTGACAGCTGGTCTGCAGTGCAGTCATCTCTGCTTAAACAAAGAACTCCAGGCTCCAAATCCATCAGGCTAGTACCTTTCCTGAGCTCTGAATATACTTACTCATTTTAACTTTTTTTTTTTTTTTTTTCAGAATTAGAACTTTTAAGGTACTAAGAAAAGTCAGTATAAACTGAAATGACTGTAGAAGGACTCTAAAAATGTCCTTACAAGCTCCACAATTAATAGAGAGACTGTGTGGTCCAGATAATGGTTTTAAATTATCTGACCATGAGCAGTACCAATTCTAAACTAGCCAGAGTCAAGTCATTGATGCCATTGCTGAGATAATTTAAGGTAAAATAAAATTTTTGGATTAGAGATTATGAATAGGCTGAAGGTCTTTCAGAACACCATGACTTAAGTACCCACCTACAGACCTGTTGAAAGGGATTTGATTTTCAGAAAGTGACTGTTACTCCCACCTATAGAAACTCCCCAGGGGAAGTTTTATCCAGCTTGTGCTGTTTAGTATTGGAATCTTTTAAGTCTCTGACAAGGTGTACTCCTTGTTTTTACCAGAATAGATGACCTAGCTCTTTTCTATCTTGTTCTGCAGTGATTTAGTCATATAAAGCTGAAAAATAAATGGCATGTGAGTTTGCTTTCTGAAATTTTCCCTGTCATTACCTTCAATAACTAGTACTGCTGAGAAATTTATGTTTTCCTGAAGTTGCCTAGTAATTTCTGAACAGCAAAAAAGTAACAAAATGGGAAAAAAAAATCTTCTAAATGAATAACAAGTAGAAACAATGCAGAACAATTACATGAAGATTCAACAGCAGACAAGTCAAAGTAGTCCTAGAGAAGAAAAAGTGTTCTGGGGCATAACACCACAGATTTTAAAGTCAGATGGGGCCATACTGATATTTTAGAACAAAATTAAATTGTAGGAGATGTTTTGTGCTCATTTTTCTGCTCTGTTGAAATAAAACATTTCTTAAATGCAAAGCATTTGACACTGTCCTCCATGACATCCTTGTCTCTAAATTTGAGAGACGTGGATTTGAGAGATGGATAAGGAACTGGCTGGCTGGTTGCACTCAAAGAGTTCCAGTCAATGACTCCATGTACAAGTGAAGACCAGTGATGAGTGGCATTCCTCAGAGATCGATATTGGGAACAGCACTGTTTAACATCTTTGTCAGTGACACAGACAGTGGGATTGAGTGCACCCTCAGCAAGTTTGCCAATGACACCAAGTTGTGTGGTGCAGTCAATATACTGCAGGGAAGGGATGTGCCATCCAGAGGGACCTGGACAGGTCTGAGAGGTGGGCCCGTGCAAACCTCATGAAGTTCAACAAGGTCAAGCGCAAGGTCCTGCATGCAAGTTGAGGCAATCCCAAGCACAAATACAGGCTGGTGGTGAGTGGATTGAGAGCAGCCTTGTGGAGAAGGACTTGGGGGTACTAGTGGAGGGAAGACTATGAACAAGCAATGCGTGCTCACAGTCCAGAAAGCCAGCTGCATCCTGGGCAACATCAAGGGAAGCGTGGCCAGCAGGTTGAGGGAGGTGATTCTTCCCCTCTGCTCCACTCTTGTGAGACTCCACCTGCAGTGCTGTGTTCAGGTCTGGGCCCCCCAACATAAGAAGGACATGAACCCGCTCAAGTGGGTCCAGAGGATTCATGAAGATTCTCAGGGGGCTGGAGCACCTCCCTTATGAGGACAGACTGAGAGAGTTGGGGTTATTGAGCCTGGAGAAGAGAAGGCTCCGGGGAGACCTTATAGCAGCCTCCCAGTACTTAAAGGGGGCGTTACAGGAGAGATGGGGAAGGATTCTTTATCACAGAGTGTTGCGATACGATGAATGATAATGGTTTTAAACTGAAAGAGGATGGAGTTAAATTAGACAGAAGGAAGAAATTCTTTCCTGTGTGAGTGGTGAGACACTGGAACAGGTAGCCCACAGAGGTTGTAGTTGCCACTTCCCTGGAAGTCTTAAAGACAGGTTGGACGGGGCTTTGAGCAACCTGGGCTAGTGGAAGGTGTCCCTGCCCATGGTAGAGGGGTTGGAACTGGATGATCTTTAAGGTCTCTTCCAACCCAAACCATTCTATGATTCTATGATTATTCTATATTCTATCATATTCTATTCTATGCTATTCTATCATATTCTATAATATGATTATTATGGTATTGACAAACCTGATCTCCTTCTATGACAGGGCGACCTGCTTATTGGATGAGGGAAAGGCTGTGGATGTTGTCTACCTTGACTTTAGTAAGGCCTTTGACACTGTTTCCCACAGCATTCTCCTGGAAAAACTTGCTGCTCACAGCTTGGATGGGCACACGCTTTGCTGGGTAAAAATCTGTCTGGATGGCCGGGCCCAAAGAGTTGTGGTGAATGGAGTTAAATCCAGTTGGCGGCCAGTCAGGAGTGGTGTCCCCCAGGGCTCGGTGCTGGGGCCACTCCTGTTTAACATCTTTATTGATGATCAAGTGCACTATTAGCGAGTTTGTAGATGACACCACGTTGGGTAGGAGTGTTGATCTTCTCGAGGGTGGGGAGGCTCTGCAGAGAGACCTGGACAGGCTGGAGCCATGGGCTGAGCCCAACTGGAGGAGTTTCACTAAGGGCAAATGCCAGGGGCTGCCCTTGGGCCACAACAACCCCCAGCAGCGCTACAGGCTTGGGGAGGAGTGGCTGGAGAGCTGCCAGTCAGAGAGGGACCTGGGGGTGATTGACAGCCAGCTGAACAGGAGCCAGCAGTGTGCCCAGGGGGCCAAGAAGGCCAATGGCATCCTGGCTTGTGTCAGCAATAGCGTGGCCAGCAGGGACAGGGAAGGGATCTGAGCCCTGTACTCGGCATTGGTGAGGCCGCCCCTCGATTCCTGTGTTCAGTTTTGGGCCCCTCACTACAAAAAGGACATTGAATGACTCGAGAGTGTCCAGAGAAGGGCAATAAGCATAAATGTTCATGTCAACAAGGCAGGGTGGTAATAAAAATTGTTTTGTAACTCCTGCATTTCATCATGTCTTAGTCATATGGCTGGGTTTTACAATGGAATGTAAGTCTAATATGCTCTTCATTCAGAATGTAAAATATCATGTGTTAGAATCCAGAGCATCTGGGTTTATTAACCATTGCTCATACTCAATATAGAATAGGGCACTGAATTTGAGACCTATAGTTCTTATTGCCTAAGCTAAAAGACAGCTCAAATGACAAAGCAGTGTTGGAAGACTGTTTCGTGATATATCCTAGCAGATCTAACAGCTAGCCACTGCTGTCAAGGAACAGAGACTTGCTCTCGACAGCTCTTATCCCCAGACATGTGCTCCCACCCACTCCCATGAAAGTTAGTGGTTCTCATGTGGTCCTACATGACCTTATTCGTTGCACCTATGCTGTACAGTGTAAGCATTGGCTGCACTTAGTTTCATGATTAATCATGTTACTTTTAAAGATAATTTTATACATATTTTTCTAATCATTTTATGGAGGAATACAATTTTTCATTTAGAAGATACACGAAGCAGCGTTAACAGGTACCATGCCAAAAAAGTCAATAGAGAGAGTTGTTCCACCACTTCCCAGCATGGTGTAGGATGAGCTGTGTTTATGAAACCAAAATTATACTGGGAAGGCATGAAAATACAAAGTGGCAGCCCTGGAATCAGTCTTCTACAGCTCAGGGACCATAGGGCAAGAAGGCTTTAAGATTGTGATGTTCTTACATAGTGAACTGGTCGATGAGAAAGGCACCTCCTTTGACACCTGGAAATAGACTGTTAATCATCACGCCCTGACATACTTTTGCAATGTGGCTTCAGGTATTTTAATCTTCAAACCATTTATCATCCAACGAAAGCAACGGACCAGTAGTATCTTGCAGTCCTTACCTTCAGCACGTGCTACATATATTGTCTTATATTGTTCTACAAAACAGTATTGAGGAAACAATTCAATAAAATGTCCTTCCTAAAAAAAAAAAAATAAATAAAAAAGTGTGGAAAAAGCATTTTTTTTCTTCTTGTATTACCACAAATTTTATAATGCTTCTCAGTTAACAAGTAATTAGACATGATTATAAAAAGTCATGACTCTCATAAACACTGGGTTATCAGTTGGGAATCTAGCTATGTTTCATAGCCAATAGCTAAACAGAAAGAGACTCCAAAATCTCCTGTGTCATCTGGCCTTGTTTCTCTTTGAGAGCAGCAGATGCCTAAATGGAACATGCAGCCGAGGATGGGATGAGTGGGAACGGTAACTGTCTGAATTAAAATGAAAGAAAGTTAATATAGCTCATAGAGCAAATTGCAGCAGTAAGTAATAAAAGCTAATAGGTAACCTCATAACCTCACAAGTCTGAACATATTAGATATTGTAGTTCCTTCCATATTTTTTAATTACTTGCTATTGTCTTGATAATGTACAAGAAAGAACACCTGCAAATAGACTGTCTATTGTGCACTAAGTAAGAATGAAGGAATTTCTCTTAAGAGCTGAGAGAATGAGAAGTGCTAATTCCCATTTTCTAGAGTGGCATCTACAGTAATTACCTCAATTCTGAGCACTGTCAGTTTTTCAGTATAAAACAATGCCATTTTTATCTACTTCTCTTAAATGTAGCAAAAGCCCAAGTGCTCTGGAAAGGCTAAAACCAGTTCTGAACATCCCTTTCTCATTCTACCAAGTTCAGTGCTTAAGACAATAAAGCCTTTATGATATCAATTGTAAATGTTAAAGTGAAGCTTGGTGGTTCTAGTAAAATGATTCTTAAAAGTCAAGACGAAAAGTGTGGAGCAGTTTCTCTAGAGTCTCTGTCACTTAAATATTTCTGGGGTATGTCCACTCCAGTTTTACAGAAGTGTCTTGGGAACAGCCGTAAGCAGCTTGTTCCACAATTCGAAGACAAGATACATGTAGGTTCACCCATGCAAAAGTACATGCAGAGGAGGAAGAACAAAACCTGAACTGAACTGTTGATCAAGAGGGGCTTTTTATCCCTTGGCAAGCCAATCCTGATAAAGATGTTGAGAAAAAAACACTGTGAGAAGCTCCTTGAAGCTCCCCAGCCCCAAGTCAGACCCACCTCTGCACCAAGGCCGGGGCGATGAGCTGCACCTCTGTCATAACGTATTTAAGAAGGGGAACCTGAAGGAGTTGCAGGAGTTGTGAGGAGAAGATGCGAGGAGAACACCTGTGAGAACAGCGAGGTCAGTGGCAGAAAGGAGGAGGTAGAGGAGGGGGGTGTGTCAGAGCAGAGGCTCCCCTGTACCCCGGGTGAGCCGGCGGGGCCACCCGCACCCCCCGCGGGGGTCTGTGGCGGAGCAGATCCCGATCTGCGGCCTGTGGGGGCCCCACGCCAGGACAGGCGGCTGCACCCGAAGAAGGCCGGGACCCTGTGGGAAGAAGGCCCAGCCGTGGCAGTTCGGCGCTGGGAGGATTGAAACCCGCAGGGGTGACCCCCACGGCCACGGCAGTGACTCCTGTCGGAGCTGGCCTGTGCAGGACTGTCCCTGTGAGAGGGGGGCTGTGCGGGAGCAGGAGGGCAATGGCAGAAGTTCCCCTCCCTGAGGTGGAAGAAGTTTTGGGACTGACTGCACCCCACGTTCCCTGCCTCCTGCTCTGCTTGGGGGGAGGCAGTAGAGATATTGGGAGCAAAACTGAGCCTGGGGAGAAGGGATGGGAGTGGGGAAGGTGTTTTCAAGATGTGGTAATACTTCTCATAGCCCTACTCCGTCTGTTACACAGGATTGTTGTTAGAGTCTGTATTAAATTTGTGTTCTTTTTTAATTCCCCTAACAAGACTGGGTTTTGCCTGTGCTTTAAAAGATGACATCATCCCTCCCTGTCCTTATCTCAAATTTCTGGTTCTTTTCCTTCGCTCCTTCTCAGTGCTGTGGGGGAAGGGGTGAGTGAGCAGCTGCATGGTGCTGTTGCCCTCTGAGCTCAAACCACGACAGGCAGTATAGGCAGTGCTCCATCATTTGCCCTGCACCATCTAAGGGGAGACGGTGCAGGGAGCTCCTGCAGGCAGCAGACCCTTCAGGGGTGATGCCCTCACATGACCTACAGGGAAACCTTGGGGAGTTTGACCTTCCTCTTGGCAACCTCCTGCAGGTCACATATTGCTTGTTGATGTTTGTTGCTTGTTGGGATTTTGTCGTCTTTGATCAGCCCCAATGGAAAGGTCTCCAGTTGATTTTATTCATAAGACAGACCTTGTGCACTGTTAACCGACTCTACAAAACCTGTTCCAAAGGTTATTTACTCTTTAGGGACATGTCCCACTTTTCCATGAATGTGCCTAGCTACATTTGTGTAGTTGTAAGCACTGCTGATACCCCCTGATGTCAGTATGAGGGAGACAAGGGACCAGTGCATGCAGGCCATAGAGAAGTTTTTCAACAAAGAATGACTATTACAGATGCATGAAATAAGAAGTGGGCATTAGAGAAAGCATCAATGTTACAGTCTTGGGACTTTAAAGAGACTTATGTGACTCATGAAGTTAATTTGCTTTATCACTGCAGGATTTATTTCACTGTTCCTAAATTTTCCTGAAGGAGTAGATTGGGTAAGAGTCAGCTCCATATTTAGACACCTTCTAAACTAGGTGACTACATGCTCTTTACACTTCTGAGCTCCTGCTAGAGTCAGCTGAGATCTAGTCAATAAACAATGGAGCTCAGGGGGACCTGGAGTGACACCAAAGCAGTCATTTACATCTGATCTGTTGAGATTCTCTTCAGATTCACTGGATAAAATGGAAGCTTAGGCATGTCTACATTGCAATGACCAAAATTCAGGTGTCTGAATTCAGACCTGAATCAGTTTGTTATATTTAGTGATTTTTACTGGTCTTTTTTCTTTTACTTGGTTGTTCTTTAGGATAAAGGTTCTTTTATTTACACTAAGCTTTGATTGCTCCATCTTAAAGACTAGGGCTGATTCATCCCATGAATGGTTAATAGCAGATAGACCACCAGATCTTTTATAACATCCTTTTGGTGCTACCTTCTTTCTTCTGTCTTTTCTCTTGAACAAATATATCTCTGTTCCTTTTCAAATCATTTACCACTACTGCTGCTCACCTTTGAATTGTCTCCACTTAGCCAACTGCTCAACCACCAAGTTTTCAACAAAGCTGGATAATGTAGTTTCCTCACCCTAGGGTTCATGACACTTCTTTATTAGGCCTTTCTCTGAAAAAGAAAAGATTTTTTTTTCATGTCCTTCCCTCCCTTTCTGAAAATGCCTTCCAGGAGAGACTGACTAGAAAAGTGAGGACTCTCTAATCATGCACATAGTAAGTAGAGAATACTATAAAAAATTGCATTTTTCTTCTCTGTGATTTACTACTGCTCTTTTGCACATGACCCTCACACATTTGCACTGTTCTTCTGTGCCACAGTATCTAAATCTGTGAAATGGGAATAGTAATATTTCACTAGTTTAAAGGGGAGTTATGTGGCAAGGATCTTTATATAAAGGGAATAGTGATCTGACACTCATTCTTGGATAACTGAAAATATTTTTCACTGCTGGATTGAAGCAAAGTGATGTGAAAGGCCTGTGAATAGGGACACATCTTGGTCTATAGAACATTAGCCTCAGTTGTATGAAAAGAAAAGATGTACATGATCCACACTAGAATCCATCTCTCAGAGCCTAATTTGTGGAAGGGCCCTTGTTCAGCATCCCTACCACCCTATCAGTCTGGTGTGGTGTAAGAGCAGCTTGGAACACAAAGGACAGCTGATGCCCATAGAGGGAAGAATCTTCTGTCCTTTGAAGGTTTCAGTACCAGAGAATTGACTGGTGGCTGGAATGTCTCATTAAAAATTATATAGCACACACACTGTTATGGAGGCTCTTAAATAAACAACAAACCACCAAAAATTAAAAATTTATTGTCAACACAATTAACTAGCCCTTCACAAATTACAGGTCTGAATGTCCATGAGAGGAGAACAGAACAACTTCCTTGGATTTAACAACAACCTAAAATGCATAGCAAAGAACAGCTCCTTAGGGTTTAATGACAACCTAAAATGCAGAACAAAGAACTCCTTAGGGTTTAACACAACCCAAAACGCGCTATCACTCACCTGACAAGTGAGGGCTCTCAGCCTCGAGGACCTGCTCAGGGCATCATCCTGACCCAAGGCACCTCGAGGAGTTTCCTTGGGCATTGTCCTGACCCCAGGGGAGAGCCCTTGACTGCAGCTGCTGCTCCAGGGGACAAACTCAAAATGGCTCCTCCAGGGGACTCCATTTATACCCAGGCCCAATCTGCCCTGTGGTCAATAGCAGCTCCCATTGCCCAAAGGCCCCAACTACTGTGAAGCCCCGAGAGCAAAGGCAGCGAGGAGCTGCTACGCTTTAGCAGCCAAGAAGCCTATTTTCATTGGGCGGGTGCACCTGCCACGCACACACTCACACACGCACACTTATATGTTATTTTTCTTGTAGTGTTCCTCCATAGCATGACATACTTAATACAGAATAGTGACATGAGCTGTATATGCACTTTCAGTTGTGATCCTGACAAGAGCTCTTCATGTGCTACTGTATTGATAGTGGAGGACTGCAGCAGAGACATACTAATTAACCTCTGTTTTTATGGGTCATTGCCACGTCTAATGTGCAGATAAGAACTTTTAGCTTACCTTCATGAGTAGCATGAAGGTGAAGATATCATATGTGCTGGGCACATTTTTCTTGGCTTAGTGAACATGTGCCAGGTGAACTCTGTTTTATTCTAAATATTCTATAATAAATACTCTAGAGCCATTGCTTGATACCTTCTTAAGTGAACGCAAACAAGGGATGTAAGCTTCTCCTGTTGTGAAAAAGTACATTCTCCATTTTAGCCATATGTCTATGAAGAAACAGCTTCTTTTTATGTTCTTATTACAGATTTCATAAGCAGTTCAATAATAATCAGGATTTCTGTTTGCTTTCTGTCTTTTATCTTATTTTCTTTTGAATTGTATTCCTATTTGTCTTCCTACAGGGATAAGGTAGGAAATAACATATTTCTTTTTATAGTGAAAAGATTTTGTGCCAGTGTGAAAATATCTTCACAGGAACTTACCACTTTAATCACATGGCTCCCTGAAACACTGATCTGATTTATTCAAAGGGTGGATATATTATATAGTCATATTGAGCAATGTATCTTAATACTGAAGGAATTAGAGAATATATAACCTAAGTGCCTTCTGTTATAGGAGAGTGAAGGACACAAAATATAGGAAATATTTCTGGTTTCTGGAATATCAATCAGTAGCTCTTCCCAAACATGCCATCTTGAGATGCCATAGGACATTTGCTTGAGAGTGGAGCCACCTTAGAGCTAGACATTCCTGTGAAAACCTGGGTTTGTGTGGGTGTAAGGATCTCCTGAGGGATGGATTTTCTTCTTGCTATTATCAGAAACACCACAACAGAAGAAAAGTGGAGAATTCCCAGGTGGGAAGGGTGAAAGAAAGTCAAGCCAATGTAGATGTGCTAAAATTAGTACCACCTTGTATGAGGAAATGGAAGGTCTGAGCTGGGCTTTTTACCAGAATAAAGGATGAGCTCACTGCATGATTGCTCAGTGCCTGCTCTATATCAGGTATCACCGCCTTGGATATTTTTTTTTTCTCTCCCGCTTGAAGGCATCCCTTGATTTAGTAAAGGTTTGTAAAACAGGTGGATTAAAATTAGTAGAGTCTCAGTTCTCTCATCTTTCACGTTACCATGTTATGCAGGCAGAAGCCCAGGAGAAAGTTGCCATCTCTGAGTGGAGCATTACACACCTCCACTCCAGAGGAGGCTATTAGCAGCATGTGTTTCACCTTCTTAAGTAAACATACGGTTCACCTCAGCTGGGGCTGCCATTTAGACAAATGAAGGTGTTTTTCCACAATGTGTTTTCATTGTAGCAGAGGATTGTTTACTGACTACTGACTAAGACTGCACAGAGTGGGAATTCTTAATGATCTTCACTGTAGAAGTTGTAATTTAGAAACAATACTGCCTCCTACAAATTGCTAGAGTGGGGTTCCTTCATTTTTTCAGATGTTTCATTCACAACATCTAATCCTGCTGGCATCAGAAACACCGTTTTCATGACTGTTCTGCCTTCTCTCTCTCATTCCACCTATCATCCCTCTTTCCTTTTTCTGGTTCTCTCTGAGCAACTTTTTCCCTTCAAGAAAGGACACACCCCACAAGATATAAAATAAACTAACATTCCTAATATCAAGTTGCCCCACAGCAACCTCAACATCAGTGTCTCTGGCAATAGTCAGAAAGTGTATATAACATGTTTAGTCTTCCACAAAAAAACCTCCTAGTACAGAGAGGAACTGAAGCCAGGACTCCTGAGTGCTTTGTACTTTGGTACTTGTGAAAAGTTGCCCAGTCTTCATCCTTAAATATCATCTCACTGGAGTGTGTTAAAACATGGGAGCAGTGCAAAGCTAAATGCCAAGATACCATTATGGTGACAGGAGAACCTGAAAGCTCAGAATCAAAAGCCTTCGCTTTTGTAAGATTTAGGATTTCAATGTCAAGAAGCACTGTATCACCTGTGGAGTGCATTTTTACTTGTATAGTACTCAGTAGGGATGGTGGTCTCCTTAGAGCTGGTACAAAAAATAACTACATTCTTCTAAATCAACCTAAAATTGCCTTTTATCCTTGGCTATGTCTTTGTCCCAAGTTAAGGCAATAGGAATCAAAGAAGATGGCCATTGCCAAGAAATGATGGCAAGAATGATTTTTTTCACCTGACTGGCTAGAATAGGACACAAACCAAAACCAGGCTGACTTAGCTGACAAAAAAAAATGGGAAATTGATGTTAAGATTTGGATCAAACCTGCCTAGAGATGGTCACAAACAAACACTTCTATTTACCATGTTTGTGATAACCTAGCTTCATATTAGTAATTAGATTTTATGAGATGGGCTCTGTCCTACACCAGGGCTCCTCCGGAATTAATCTTATGTCCTACTTCACATCTCCTTCCCGATTAAGAATTTCTTGACAATAAGGGTAATGAAGAGTTTGTTTCCTTACAGTTTAAAAGCCTGAGTAAGACTTAGCTCTAAAGAGCTGCAACCTATTAGAATTTCTAAACATCTTAAAACTTATGAGGTTATTTTCAGGACTCATGCTTTTTCTCATCAAATATTTAGATAACATTATTTTTAATTACTTATTTTATTGCATACTCATATTGTCAGTAAAGAGATTTTGAAAACTCTGTACAATTTATTTTCTGAAACGGATTTATTGATAACTTTTTCCTCCTGTTTCTGGTCTGGGTTCAACACTGGTCTCAATTCCCAAACTTGTGAAGGGTCTTTCTTAAAGTGGGTGGGTGGGGTGGAGTGGGATAGGGAAAGGGTTTATGGAAATAGCTGCCTTTTCTAACTATGAAAGGGAAGAGCTGGTCTGGAAACCACATCCACCCCATATATGGTTTGGTACTATATAAGTGCTTTCTCCACAGTAGTGTCACTTAGCTGCTTTGGAAATACAGGAATAGATTCACACTGCACTGTATTTCCTCTCTGGGCATTGACTTAGAGGACTTTCTTCATCATTGTCTTCCACCTCTTTACAGTCTCCATATGTGCCTGATTTGGAAGTTCACATCTGGCTTTCCCTAGACTTATCCTATTCCCCAAAATGTTATCTGAAATTGAGTAATAACTAGCTTACAGAACTGATATTCTCTTCTTTAGTTCAATAAAATTTCACTCTTTGCAATCCTGTAGAGCAAAAGATGATTTAATATTTTGGAGTCATTCAATGAAAAACTGCTAGCTTTGCCTGAATGATTTAGAGTCATATCGTCCAATACTGGAGAAATCTGGTTAGTCTAGAAAAGAAAGACTGAGGTCAGGAGGACACAGTAACAGTATTTCAGTACAGAAAGGTTATTACAGAGAAGACAGCAATCAGTGATTATCCATACCTTTGAAAGGATAAAAAGAAAGCTTAAATTGTAGAGAAATAGATTTGAGTGGGATACCTGCAAAATCTTTCAAAGCTGTCAAACTGATGAGCTTCTGAAATAGGGACATTGTAAATCTCTTGGGGGGTGATCTAGGGCTTTCATGAAAGAATTGAAGAATCTTCCAAGGGCTTGCCTTATCCTACTTAAATGTGGTTTGTTGTTATGACAGATGTTGGAAAACAACACTTTTGTGTATGTGTGTGCAAGTACTTATACACTAATAATATATGTATATGTACATTAATATGCACTGATGTACTGTATTTACACACTAATAATAAGCTAATATACACTGATCGTTAATATACATTAATAATATACAATAATAAACACGTGCATATATATAATTATGTCACTTCAACTTGTCTCAATAGTTTACTCTTCCTGTGTGTTTCTGAGACACAGACAAAGCTCATTAGAAATGCTAAATATGTTCTCCAGTCTTTCTGGTAGAGAGGGCCAGTTTGAATGGCTTTATATAAATTCATTTGCATTCTTCATTACCTAAATCAGTCAGTCAAGAGACATGCTAGCCCTGAGTCCTGGATGCACAATCTGCAAATGCCAGATCAGGGAGCTCATGTAGATTCCTCCAGTAACAGAGCACATGGCTAGACCTATTGCACATGAGCAGAACAGTCAGCCCTTCTCAGAACTGTGTAGCACATCTACATGCGTGGAAAGAGCTAAGGGATTCAATTTACAATTATAACTAAAGAACTGATTTTCATAATTGTGGTCTAGCACCAGAGACATGTGTATGTGCTCACACAGTAAGACATATCCCCAGTTCTCTGTGTGATCCAACGACTTCTTGACTTGTCATCTATATAGATGAGATAACAGGCTGGTTGGACACAATGGACTAACCTGAAACCACCCTCAAAGAAGACTGACCGAAACTTCAGAATTAAACATTGATGGACTCTTACAGGAGCTTGGAAATTTGGGCAGTTCTAGAAATTTCCAGCAAATCCTTCTTTGTCTAGTCCCATTTATATGTTTAAGTAAGTGTCTTAATTAATATTTTTGGTGGAAGGTCCCATCCAGGACCCTTTCTAGATGATTCCTGATCCTGAAGTGAATAAATTGTGCATAGATAAGGCATTTGTAAATGCCCAGTAGAAACTGTCCTTGAAGAAATGGTCTATGGAACCAGGTTTTTTTGTAGGTAGTTTAGATATTTAAGAAATGTTTAGTATGTGGCTAAAATATACCAAGACCTAGGTGAAGACACTGGCATGAAGACCCTTGCAATGGAGATTCCTGCCCCCACAGCAACCAACTGTCCGTTTTGGGAGATTTGAGATTCTGTGAGCATCACCCCATGCAAACATCCCAATAAATTAGTTTATTCTTTCTTGACAGGCGCTCTGCCATGAATGTCAATAAAATGAATGAGTGAAAGCCTATCTGTTCCCTTAGGGTCCAAAAGATGGCCAGGAGCAGGCTGTCATCTGCAGAAAAACCCACTCCCCACTCCTACATGTTTTTGGGTGTGGGAGAAGGCTAATATATGTTCCATGAACTGTTTTGATGGCTGCTATTGTACAGCCCTTACATGTGATGTACATTGATGTGAACAGATGTCAATACATTATGGGACAGGGCGGTTGTACAAAGCTTTTGGGAAAAAGAACGGTCAGCTCTGTTTCAGCAGAACAGCTCAGCCCACAATCTGTCCTGGGGGGATCTTCAAAAGGGTGATAAAGAGGGCCACAGGCCAAATGAATCACCCTGGAAACCTGCTTCACTGATACATATAAAGCTTATTTTTGAGACTATGTGTAGAGTTTTCCAGGAACTTTGAAACCTAGTCCCACCTGTCAAAAATCATATAAACACTTCAATGCCACAGACTGTTTGAGAAGACTCTGAGATTCCCAAGTCACTTTAAAACGTAGTTCCTGTTAACTACTGTAACCCTGTTAACACAAATGAGTCTATGGCTAAATCTGTCCAGTAAAACATTTATTAGGTGTGAATTACTTTATATTATCTCTGTCTTTAATCTCTGACAATACAACTAAGCTTTCTCCAAATGCTGTCCTTTTCACTGAGTGGAGTCAGGTTTTTCTCATTTTTTTGCTTTATTTATTCTCCAGCTTTATTATTAGTGATACAGTTAAACACACAGTCTGTAGGTTCTAGTAAATAAGCAACAATAAACTTCTGACATTACTTGCTGCTGAGGACTTTCAAATTCCTCTGACCTGTATCTGTTAATCAAGCTACCGCTGCCTGAAGTGTAGTGCTTGATATGTTTGTAAGTGATGTTTAGTGAGAAGCTTGTAATGGAGGTCATAAGTAGGATGATTCTTTAAAATAATCATCAAGTCAGCTTAAAACATTAAAGGGAAGAATGTCTAGGAAGGGAAGGAGAGAAAAGCATCCATAATCTAGACTCAGGTTGGTAATGTGAACTACCACAAATGGTCTGAGCTACAACTTTTAGAGGGCAGGGTCCCATCTTAAATTTCCAGTTATCCAGTTCTTTAAATAAGTCAGAGCTCAGTCATTTTTATGTGAAGTACTAATACAAACTGATGCTGACACTTTGGTTTCCTCTTTGTTTCCACCAGGAACGGCTGGTGCTATCTGTCTTACCACGGTTTGTAGTCCTGGAAATGATAAATGATATGACCAATGTAGAAGATGAACATTTGCAACACCAGTTTCATAAGATCTACATTCATCGTTATGAGAATGTCAGGTGGGTGGAGGACCCTCTCTTTAATGTTTAACGTCTAAGATGCTGCTAAGTGTCTCTTGTTTGAGAGTTTCCTTTCTGTTGCTTTATTCATTCATTAATTAGAAAATTACTGTACACTTCTTTAATCCCCGAGCAGAGAAGTACTTTGGTGCTTTCTTTTACTCATCAGCATGGCTGGATGCATTTGCCATGGCAAGACCCATTTGAACTGAACACTAGGCCTGGACTACTTGTGCATTTTTTCACTCTAATTAGGGGTTTCACAGAAAGGGAAGACCTGTCTGCACATGAACACATATTCTGCCATAGTCTTCTGTCTGACCCCACACACTGAGAAATGAGATGGAGACTTGTAAGATGCTCTCAATGTCATGTGACATGTCATGTGGAGCCTCTGTTCAGTAGCTATTTTCATTCATTCTTATTATAATTTTCTTAATTTCATTTCCCTTTTTAATTCCCCTCTCTAAATTTTGTCTCTCCTGAAATTAGTTACGAGGAAGGTGATAGTTATCGTGTGAGAAGCTACTCGAGGTAGTAAGTTCTAATTGTACATTTACACCAGAATGGTCAGCTTCCACTCCATGATGCTACCGAAGCTCTAATTTTGTTGTGGTTCAAAACCATCACATATTTAGCTAAACCAGTAACATCACTGGCCATCACTGAAGGAAGTGAAAAATAAGCATCCTTGGATATGGTGGGAGTTTGCTAGAAAAACATGTATTTTGCCTTTTGATGAAACCCAAATATAACTTTGTTTGAACAAGATACAGACATAATTGGAACTTTTGCAAAAGAGCAAATATCTGCTGCTTCTGTGGCTGTGCAGTAGCTCAGACATTTTATTAAATCTGGAAGAAAGTATCAAGGACTCTTACAAAAGGTATGAACGGCACTAGATTAAAGTGTCTTCTATTACCCTTTTTCATTCTCAGAGTTAAGTGTTGCTGTAGAAGAATCAAAGTCGGGAGAAGATGGACCTTCTCTTTGAATGGAAAACAGTCGTAGTCAGGGGTGAAAACCTGAAACATAATTTATGCTTGAAAGAGATTTAAAATAAAGATTCTATGCGCTTTAGAGTAGAAATGCTGGTTGATTCCTGAGCATGCCGACAGGGACTAGATCTTTTCAAAGCTGGGTTTCACCTTATTTTTTCCTAAATGTTCAGCACAGAAAACCACCTAAAACAATCCCTAAAATTAATAGCCAGTTAGAGGTTTTTTGTGGATTTGATAATGAAAATTGTAAAAACTATCAGTTTAGGTTACTAGTAATATTCATTCCTCTTTGGGTAGTTTGGTACATTATCTTTTTTTTTTTTTTTTTTTTTTTTTTTTTTCTCCTCACTAGTAAAAATCTTACCCAGTTTGTGAGCCTCTTATTTAAACCTCACCCAAACCCTTACCAGCCCATATATTTGACGATGAGTTGAATTATCATTCGTCATATTTTATTGTCCACCTGATCATTACTATATTTGTTATTGGTTACCTTAGTATTCTCAGACACTGTCAAATTGTGATCTTATTCAGCACAAATGAAAGATCTTCAGCTACTTAGATTGTAACACAAGTTATTAGTTGACTTTGAAGTGCTCACAAGGTTCATTTGGGTTATTTCCAGTCTATGACAGCTTGATATGTGTCTTTTGAACATTACTATTAAAGTAGACAATTGTCCCTATCCAATGTTGGGGGAGGTTTTGATATGATCCCAAAAGTGAGATTAGGTCAAATGCCGTACACCCAAACCAGGTTTTATTATTAAAAGTGAAGTGGTAGCAATAGCACAGAATGGAAGGAAAAGACAGAAATCAAAAAAACCATCTGGAATAGAGTCACAAGAACAGTTACCACCATGGATCCAGCAGTGTCCTGTTGGTCCTCAGTCTTCAGTTCTTCGGTGGTGGGTGCACACACAACAAAGTTCTCTGTTGCCTTTTAAGCTCATCAGCTGATTTGCATACTAGACAAAGAGAGGCAGGTATTCCACAAACTCAGTTCCATGAGAGATGGAGAAAAGGCGAAGCACGGGTTCTGTGTGTACATTGAGGGGAAAGTGGTCATACTCACCCGGCCCACCTTTGGTTTTGCATCGGTTCCCACAGATCTGCTGACTACATTCTTCTTGAATCACAGAATTGTCTCGGTTGGAAAAGACCTTGAAGATCATCCGGTCCAACCATTAACCTCACACTGACAGTTCCCAACTACACCAGATCCCTCAGCGCTATGTCGACCCGACTCTTAAACCCCTCCAGGGATGGGGACTCCACCACCTCCCTGGGCAGCCCATTCCAACACCCAACAACCCCTTCTGTAAAGAAATGCTTCTGAATATCTAGTCTAAACCTTCCCTGGCATAATTTAAGGCCATTACCTTTTGTCCTATCATTTACTACTTGGTTAAAGAGGTCATCTCCAGGAATTGGTTGGATGGTCACACTCAAAGAGTTCCAGTCAATGACTTGATGTCCAAGTGAAGACCAGTGATGAGTGGCATTCCTCAGGGAACAGTACTGGGACCAGTGCTTTTTAACATTTTTGTTCATGAAATGTACAGCAGATTTCAGTGCACCCTCAGCAAGTTTGCCAGACTCCAAGCTGTGTGGTGCAGTCGATATAGAGGAGGGAAAGGATGTGCCATCCAGAGGGATCTTGACAGGCTTGAGAAGTGGGACCGTGCAAACCTCATGAAGTTCAACAAGGTCAAGCGTAAGGTTCTGCACATGGGTTGGGGCAATCCCAAGCACAAATACAGGCTGGGTGATGGGTGGATTGAGAGCAGGCCTGCAGAGAAGGACTTGGGGGTAATAGTGGATGAAAACCTGGATATGAACCAGCAATATGCACTTATAACCCAGAAAGTCAACCATGTCCTGGGCTGCATCAAGAGAAGTGTGACCAGCAGGTCAAGGGAGGTGATTCTCCCCCTGTGCTCTGCTCTCATGAGACCTCAGCTGGAATACTGTTTTCATCTCTGGGACCCCCAACGTAAGCAGGACAGGAACCTGCTCAAGTGGCTCCAGAGGAGGGGCATGAGGATGGTTAGGGGACTGGAGCACCTCCCCTGTGATGGCAGGCTGAGAGGATTGTTGTTCTTCAGCCTGGAGAAGAGAAGGCTCCAGGGAGACCTTATAGCAACCTTATAGTACCTAAAGGGGCTACAGGAAAGATAGCAAGAAGTGTAGAGGTAAGATGAAAGGTAATGGTTTTAAACTGAAAGAGGGTAGATTTAGATTGGATATTAGGAAGAAATTCTTCACTGTGAGAGTGGTGAGACACTGACACAGGTTGCCCAGAGCAGCTGTGGCTGCCCCCTCCCTGGCAGTGTTCAAGGCCAGGTTGGACACGGCTTTGAGCAACCTGGGCTGGTGGAAGGTGTCCCTGCCCATGGCAGGGGGGGTGGAACTAGACAATCATTAAGGTCCCTTCCAACCCAAATCATTCTATGATTCTAATCTGTCTGTTGTCTTAGGATCTGAGTCTTGTATGACACATAGGTAAGTAAAGCCTGAAAATGCCATTAAAAATTCAAATCACTGAAGTAAAGTCCACGGTAAAAAACAGCTATATATAAACATACCTTCAAAGAACACTGTCAGATACTAATAGACAACTGGGTTCCAAGTCTATCTGTTTATACATCCCTCTATATTTTGGGTGCACCATATTTAGTCTTCTCGCTGATAAACAGGGACAACTGTGTTTATTAAGGCTTTACTATATCTTCCTGAATGCTTTGAAAATCCAAAATTGCATAACACGTCTTTTGCAAGACTCTCATACTTGGTACTATTTCTTTAGTCCCTTCAATATCTATATTCAGTACCCCAGAATCTCTGCAAGTCTAGACGAAAGGTAGCAAGACTTTAAAATGTTCCTTCACTAGTAAATTACTAGAATATCTTCGTTACTTAGGACATTCTGTTACCAAAGGAGATAGGCTGCAATATTAATATCTCTTCTTTTTTTAGTATTCTTTTTGCAGATGTTAAAGGATTCACCAACCTCTCAACAACTCTATCAGCCCAGGAGTTGGTCCGAATGCTGAATGAACTCTTTGCCAGATTTGATCGACTAGCACATGTAAGTTAAACTCAGTTTATTTGCAAAAAGATATGAAGCCAACTCTGTATTTGGGACTTTTGAGAAATACCCTGATCACTTTGAACAATATGCATCCAGATGTTCCCCACTGGGATTTTATATAGCCATTGAGATTGGAAGACACTGACAAGTTTTATCAAAAAGAATGGGTTCTGATAGCATGTGGGAGCTCAAAGAGTCATCAGAACTTCGTACTTCTGTAGTGTTAGACCAAGAATGGTATGAAAGCAGATCACCTACCACAGTTTCTAAGGAAGTTTAATAGTTCTGGTCCTTGCTGGAAAATTATTTTTTTTAAAGACCATAACTTTATTATGACTTTTCTTCTAAGAACTAAGGAAGGTTAAACAACCTGTTCATTTAAAGTTCATTTAATCACACACCACAGCCATTTCAATGGTTAGTTACTAGCAAGTTTCGCAACCTTTAAGTTGGATTTTATCTAATGCAACAATTAATTAAACACAGTAGAAAAAAAATGTATGGTAAGCAAATTAGTTGTTATTATATACTGATTAGAAAAAAAGCAAATCACAGAAATACAAGCAGAACACATGCTCAGTTTTGCTAGACTTACATGTTACCTTTCCTTTCCTTTCCTTTCCTTTCCTTTCCTTTCCTTTCCTTTCCTTTCCTTTCCTTTCCTTTCCTTTCCTTTCCTTTCCTTTCCTTTCCTTTCCTTTCCTTTCCTTTCCTTTCCTTTCCTTTCCTTTCCTTTCCTTTCCTTTCCTTTCCTTTCCTTTCCTTTCCTTTCCTTTCCTTTCCTTTCCTTTCCTTTCCTTTCCTTTCCTTTCCTTTCCTTTCCTTTCCTTTCCTTTCCTTTCCTTTCCTTTCCTTTCCTTTCCTTTCCTTTCCTTTCCTTTCCTTTCCTTTCCTTTCCTTTCCTTTCCTTTCCTTTCCTTTCCTTTCCTTTCCTTTCCTTTCCTTTCCTTTCCTTTCCTTTCCTTTCCTTTCCTTTCCTTTCCTTTCCTTTCCTTTCCTTTCCTTTCCTTTCCTTTCCTTTCCTTTCCTTTCCTTTCCTTTCCTTTCCTTTCCTTTCCTTTCCTTTCCTTTCCTTTCCTTTCCTTTCCTTTCCTTTCCTTTCCTTTCCTTTCCTTTCCTTTCCTTTCCTTTCCTTTCCTTTCCTTTCCTTTCCTTTCCTTTCCTTTCCTTTCCTTTCCTTTCCTTTCCTTTCCTTTCCTTTCCTTTCCTTTCCTTTCCTTTCCTTTCCTTTCCTTTCCTTTCCTTTCCTT
>NW_020799095.1:144349397-144364838 GCF_003259725.1 Athene cunicularia | reverse complement strand
TCTCCTCTTCTCTTCTCTTCTCTTCTCTTCTCTTCTCTTCTCTTCTCTTCTCTTCTCTTCTCTTCTCTTCTCTCCTCTCCTCTCCTCTCCTCTCCTCTCCTCTCTTCTCTTCTCTCAGCATCTGAACTAGATAATAAGGCTGCTAGTGTAGGCAATGAAGTATATTTAATAGAGTTTAGATTATAAATTATCCAATCAAATATAAGCACATACTATGGGAAAACAATAATTATATTCTGAATATATTTGACCTCCTCTCTAGACATGCTCTCTATTTTTTATAAAGGTATCCAAGTGTGACTTTCTTTGATATACACCCTCACTGATTTTTATGTATTTCTGGCTCAGGGGGTTGGGGTATTTGTGCACACATTGCACAGTTATCAGTAAGACTCTTGGTGTAGTCTCTTAGATTGCAAATTAAAGTCAAGAAAGGCAAGACTTCTATAATTATTCAAATCTCTTTTGGGTCAGCTATTTTTATCTCAAATAGCAATGTGTTTTCTCATGTACAGAGTGATGCCATAACCCATTGCCTGGACACTGGTAAATTGGTAAATGTAATCTACAACATTTGTTTTGCAAACAAAAAAGCCTCATAATTCTGATTTACATTAAAAATCAAGCAGGGTAAAAGAAATTACCTCAGTCTTGTCTTTTAGAAAGCTTATAGGAGTAATGTCTGTCTCTGTATGGCTTGACAAAAATAGCTACCCCAACTGAAGAAACATATTTAAACTAAATGTATGTATGTCACATAAGTATTTTAGGGAAAACATGTATGTCATATGATTTATTGCCTTTCTTTTAATTTCAATTTTGCCTAGCATTCTTTGTTGAACAAATTCTTCCTTCATGATCATTAACCATATTTTCTAATAATTCCATAAATTATACTTAACCAACAGAGACTTTGTATAGAAGGACTAGATTCAATAAAGGAGTTAAAAGCAAGAAAGGCATTTACATCTGAAAGTGTGATCCAAAGAATCCTCCCTCACTTGCCATTTAACCCTGAAGGCACTCTGCTTGGTTTTAACATTTTATAGGAACTGAAAATTTTGCTTCTTTAAATGCACAGAGGTTTCCCTTTTCTCTGTGGTTTGTCATACATCTCCTACTTCAACCTTCTCAAAATCTTTCTGTCACAGTCCTAAACTCATAAAACTTCATGGAGAACATTGAATGTGCCCTCATAGGAGTGAGTATTCCAAAAATGTAGGTGAGTTTACTTTAAAGAAACATTAGTAAATGCACCAGTTTGTCTAACACAGCAATGATTTTTTTACCCAGAAACTTGCAGCATTTGGGATTAAAGAACTCTGTCTGCAGAACTTCATCATCAGGACAGTCATCCCTCAAGTGAATGTCCCAGTCACTAAATTCAGGACTCTAGGCTTGTTCACACATTTCTTTTCCTAGTCTGTGAATTTGCTTTGCTCTTCTACATATCATTGACTAAACTAATCCAGGTCAGTCCTCTGAAAGGTGACAGACACAGGGAAGACGCACTTCAGAAACTGAACAGATTTGACTACAAAGATTAGTGTGATCTAACCATGAATAACTAAAATTTATTAAAAAGAAAGGCATTCTGGTTGTGTTCCTTGTTTGTGGCTTCTGAGACCTGGATGTCATGATACCTACCTGATATCCTGACAACAGAGATGCTCAACATCCCTAGAGAGGAACAGGAGCTCCACATCTCCCTCTGCACTTCATAGGAAACAAAGACTTCTCAGTCAAGGTTCTGGACTCTTGTGGAGACACCAGCTGCCTAAAATATAAGGGCCTAAATCTTGTATTCAACTTAACATTTACTTTTAAAAATTTTGGACACTGACTGACCCATTAACAGAATTTTAAGGACTTATGATTTACATGAACCTGTCACCCTACTCATGTGATATTGTACAAACCTTTCACACCTGGCAAAGGTGTATCTCTTGGAAAAATGTCCAACCTTTATCTGAAGATCCCAGGGGCTGGAGAAATACTTGTGTATCTTGGAAGTCTATTCCAGTGCCTTAACACTCTTACTGTTAATTCAGTATGGCTTGTTTCTCTTTTTATTTTTCTGACTTTGAATTGCATACATTGAGTGTTGCTATGACCTATTTTTCCTAGACACAAGAACTGTCTTGTAGCCACTGCTTTTCTCTGGGAATACATTTGTGTGCTTTGATCAAGCCACTTTTCAGGTTTCCTTTTGATAAAAGAAACAGATCAAGCTCATTACAAGGCTTTTTCTCTGTAAGATATTCCTTCAAATAAATTTTGAGACTAGTTTTCTGGACTGTCTCCAATTTTTCAGAATGTCTTTTAGGGCATATGTACTAGCACTGGTAGCAATGTTCCTGGATTAAGCTCTACTAGTGTTGTGGAGGCAGATCATCACCATTCCTCCTTTTCTCTCTTGATCGCTGTCCAAAGATCACATTTCTGAACATACAGTGGTGACACTGTAGCACTAAAACATATTATTTAGGGGTTTTATGGTCTTGCTGTCTTGTTAGGAACACCATGCCTGCATGATAATTGATCATTCTACCAGTCTTAGTCCTTCTGCAAATGTTATTATCAGTGGTCTCATATTTGCCTGTAATCCTTGTCATGCCTTTTGGAAAGTGGTCAGTTCAAGACTACCCTAGAAGGATCTTCCACTAATGAGGATTACACATTCATATCTAGATTTCAGATCTAGCATTTAACTGTTTATTACCTAGAGTTATCATAACTCCTGAAATTAAACAGTTACTCAAACTCTCGTGTTTTGCTAAGAATTATCATCAAAGCAAAGAGATCAATTGCAGAAAGCTCGAGGCAGTTTCTTTAGATTTTAAGGAAAATCCTTGTAAATCCTTATTTACTTCTAAATAAAAGTAGTATTTTATAATCCCATATAAAGATTTTTTTTTATCTGCTCTATCATCTTATATAAAACAAACATTAAAGAAGACACTATTTCACAACTTACTGAAGGATGTAATTTAGGTTAGTTTCTTGTTTCTCTTATTCAGCCTTCCTCTTTCTCATGCAATGCAGAAGCTATGAGAGCTCTGAGACTTTTTTTAAATTTCAGTTGGTTACATCAAGTATTATATGTTGATGCATATAATTAACAATAAATTCAGAATACCTGTATCATTACCACAGAACACTGAATGAAAATTAGAAGTCAATTCAATATTTCTTATGAGAAGAAATTTAATATTGTTATGTGCAGCTGATTCCCCTTTCTAATCACGCTATGATATTTGTAAAAGATTTATAGTTATTAAAGAGAAAAGTGACAGTTAGAAAGAAAGAAAAATATGTTGGCATAAAACAGAACTGAAGAAAAGATTTCCCTATATATCCATCTACTGAAAGGCCTAAACAGAAACTTAATTAATATTAATATTTTCCTTAGTCAGAAATTTTGAAGAGAGAAGGGAAATAAGATGACATTCAATAAAATACTTAAGCCTGAAAAAGTTCCTGCTTTCATGAAGTAATAGTTATTTCTGACATTTGTTTTTCTTCTGCCATCTCTACAGTGCTAGAAATCAGCCAATGCTATGATTTAAATTATTTGTCATATTTCTAGATGTATCTACACTGTGTGTAGGTTCGGTTTCAGATATGAAGAACAGGAAAGACTAAACCCCTAAATAGCAGAGCTGGCATCTGTAATCTTTTTTTGCAGCAGCAGCTGAGAGGTAGTCCAACAATACTGAGACCTAAAGATAAAATCAAACCACAGCATTTTAGTTTAGATGCGTGCACAAAGACAAACACAGAGTCTTAGATTTATCCTTAATATGAAGCATTGATTCTGAAATAGAAATCTTCTCCTGAAAGATCAAAACTCGTGGGGTTTGTATAAGGATAAAATGACTGGCCTGTAAGAGACTTCATCTCTTTACCCTCATCAGTTCTTATAGGGTAAACCAGAACACCAGTGCTTCTTACTCAGAGGAACTGTAGCTGCTGAATGGAAAATTCACAGTTTAATGTGAGCCTTTTTACCCTTTATGTCACTAGCCCAATGTTAGTGGGAGAGTTATTTATGTAATGTGAATCACAGGTTGTTTTTGCTTATTAAACAACTGATTTTTTAATTGGGGTTTTGTTTGGTTTTTGCGGGTTTTTTGTTGTTGTTGTTGTTGTGGGGGTTGTTTTGTTTGTTTGTTTTTTTCCTAAGAAAGGTGATCTTTTCCTGTAACCTTGGTTAAATTCCCTCTTGGAAGATTGCAAACCTGTCAAAAATTCCTCCAACAGTCTCACTTCTGATTAGGGTTTCCAGGGTTGGAAACCAACCTAACTAGCAGGTTGCACAAGAATGCATAATCTATAGCCCCAGTACAATACCTGCACCAGCTGGTGTCAAAGAGGAAAGAATGGAGGGCGTTAAAGGCTTGTTTGTCTCAATAAAGACACTCCTGTTGCAGTGCTTTAACCACATTTAACCTCTGAGCTGGCAGTGCTTTGTTCTTTTGTGAAATGATCTTCAAGCACATAACCCGCAGGACCCTAGAGACTCCCTAAAAAAAACCCTGACAGTAAATAAAGGTGTGAGTTTCTTCATGCATGTATGGATTAATTAATTGTAAGAACATTGTATGTATTCATAGTAATGGGAGGGAGAGAACGCTCATTTTGCGGTGCTTAATTCTGGGGTGTTTTCCGTCCACACCGATGTTAATAATTAATTGTCTAACACTAGTGAAAAACCAGCACTATTAAACAATGTTATTACTAAAGTTCTAGTATTTCAGATGCTAAAGAGCCCAGTAAATCATCAAAAGACTTGAATAGTCAAATAACATTTCAGTCCACATAACACTTCTAGAAGTGATACCCTACAGGTATTTTATGAAAAAAGTCAGATGAAAATGACAGATTAAATAAAATTTTTATTTTCAAAACTTCTTGGTGATTTAGGAACTAGGAGTTATGTAAATCCAAATTAAAAAAAAAAAAAACAAAAACAACAAAAAAAACCACCCACTTTTTTTTTTAACTAAATTGACATTTTAATGAAATCTAGGCTTCACAAGTATATTCTTGAGAAATGTGCACCTCACCCTTTATGTATCTGCAGTCCTAGAAATTCCCAAGGGGCAGAATTTCCATGAGGAATTGTTCCTGCCTTAGTAGGAACGAAACACACCTTGAATCTTTCTGACAGGGATTTCTGTGCCTAAAAATATTTACAGCATAATCAACTAATTAACACTAGCTGTCAAGGATTGTTGCTCACCAGACACAACAGCCACAGCTGGTTTTCTTCCACAGTATGGCAAGGATCAGAAGTGTTGATACAATATACTATAAACTCACGTGTCTCAGTTCCTTCTGCAGCATGAGAGACCCCAAACCCATATTTTCCATTTCAGCTTGGAGAAGTCCTAACCACACTGCTATAGGGTATTCTAAAAAAACTAAAACATTCCTTATGTGATCTGTTAAACTATGTAAAAAGAATTTCATATAGGACTATATTTAAGTATTCCTTGATCCAGGCAGAGGATGAAAGAATGCCATATTTTTCCCTTTACATGTATAAAGAATAGAAACAGCCTTTGCAGCCATGACCCAAACCTGGTCCTCCTTTATGCCTGCATCTCCGAACTCAAGAACTTCCCTCCATCTGGCTCTGTCAAGGTCCCAGCTCTGTTTTCCGAACCAATAGAGCTGCAATAGGAGGAATTTGGACAGACTTTTCTCTCTCCAGCCCACCCCAAAACAGCCTGCTGGTTAAGAGCTTTGGCCTAGACCCCATTCATACTGAGAAAGGCCTTTTATCTAAGTTTCCTATACCTTTGGCAAACATTTCGGGAACTGAGCTGTTGTACACAAAGGCCAAGTCCCTGCCTCCTCTCACTCTGGCCACCTTTTAAAAGATTTATGTGTATGATCTCTTTGTTCTGTAGTTCAGCCTCAGTAATTCCCCATCCACAATGTTCTAAATTTTGAGCTAGAAATTATAAAAATTGCAAATGTGGACTTTTCTGTGGGCTGTTCACTAGCCTGCGGGATTCCCTTCAAAAGTAGGTGAAGTGATTAATTCACCACAGGCAGAATTGACAAAGTGGCATAACTTATAAAACACAATCACTTTTTTCCGCTTGTCAGAAATTTAGCCCAAGGAAACAAGAAATATTAATGAAGTTTCTGACTGTGTCTTTCAGTAACTTGGTATTTGAGAAACTCATTTCTCCAGCTCCGCCTTATGCCAGTTTGCTTTGTTTCCTTTCCAATCATTAAGTGTGTATTTAATAAGCTTAAACATAAATCATTCATACATATGAGGTAATTACTTATGAAATATCTGCATATTTTCTGTTGCTCTGGATTAAGGTGATTTGGAAAAAGATTTGTAATCAATTTGGCACTGAATTTGTCTAGGATTATTAATAGCTGAGTGCTTCAGTCTGCTCAATATCCCCAGGCAAAATTTCTACTGATTTCAATTGATCTCTGCAGAATCGGGCCCCTTAATCTTTCACTTGTAGCAAATGAGAAGCTGTAAATAAGGGGGAAAAAAAAGCCCCTATTTGTGACATGTTGAGAAATTAATTGTTACCTTCAATAAATGACATTACTGAGTGAATATGGGGAGGGGTGAGAGGCTGATGTATTCTTATGTGAATGTCTGTATAGTATCAGCTACCATTTACACACCCAAGGACAACTCCTGGAATCGCTTATGGGAAGGGAAAGAGGAATAGAATAAAATAAAGAGCAGATCATAATAGCCTCACAACAGGGTAAGGATTTAACACTGTAGTGTAATATTGGCAGCATCAAAATTATTGTATGGGCATTTTCTCTTATTTAAATGATTTACTCATTTTACAGTTTCTTCATGCATGTTTACATTTTTTGTTTATTTTCATTTAATATCATCTTGCAACTCTTAGATACCAGTGCGGTGAGATGCTTTTAGGAAGCAGGCTTGAGCTCTAGTGTGTGAGAAAAAGCTTGAATGTTATTGTTATCATTTTATACCACTGAAAAGTAGGTAGGTCCTTACCCAACTTTTGTCTCCTATTTACAACTACAGCATGTCTATCACATTGGCCATGAATCTAATGTTAATGTACTAATACAATCAGCCTGACAAATTATCTAGTCTAAACCATAGATGTGATTAAACTATAGAGTTATCAGATGGAATCTCAGGAGATCAGTCCTTCTCTGCCAAAGGCAGATACCATTAGCCCACTGTCCTTCCTGGCAGTTGTTGAATTATCTTCTAGCTGAAACATTTCCAGTGCTCAAAAAGCCAGAGTTTACGTTTCAAATAGGTATGATGGGAATAATAAGGGAAGAATAAAAAGGGTAAGGACAATATGGTCAGACTGTAACATGTTTCATGTTGAACAGTCATAATGATTTGACTAACTGGAAAAATGAGGAAGACAAGGAGTCATGTAAGTGCTCCTTGGGGCTTCCTGTACCAATAGAGACACCCTGACTGGCCCTTGCACTGCTCCAGAGGGACATATGCCTTATGTCATGTCTGTTATTCCTGTGTGGGTGCCTCACATACCAAGGGGTCTTACTGATGTACCCTAAGCTAACTGTAAACAACTGAACTGCAGCCCAACCAACTACTGAGTCAGTCCCTAGGCTTCACTGACTGCATTGCATGGCTCTCCTTTGACTGTAATGGCAGCCTTAACTGCTGGCTGACATATGGACACCTATTTATAGTCATCTCTGTTTGGATATCTCACTCTGTAGATGACTTCCTGGGCTTTTGCAAATGAATGTAGAGGTGACATATCACAACAAGAAAAAGCATACATTTGTGTACAGCTGAACAGATTTCCTGTGTCACACACATGCACTTCCATTTGCAAACAAACCCTCATTAATAGGTCTTCTTATACCTTAAGGTTCTTCTTTCTTATTCTTATAAAAATCACGTCTTTTTGGAGTGGGCTGCCTTGTTCTGATGATCAGCAAATGAGGAGACATGCAGCCAGGTGACAGAGGTCTCATCTATCTTTAATGGAATCAGCACTTCAGCCAGTTTAAATAAGTCATTAAGAACCAAACAGCTGCTTTTTTTTTTTTTTTCTGTTATAGACTATGTTCTCTAACTGTGCTGAATTAGATGTTCACTTAAAGGGCATTCCCATATCATCAGATAGTCAAGTACTACAGGTGCAAGACTGCATGATAAATGTTGCATGTAAAAATGTAATTATAATACTAAAATCTGATACTACTTGAGATCTTTCTTTCTTTCTTTCTTTCTTTCTTTCTTTCTTTCTTTCTTTCTTTCTTTCTTTCTTTCTTTCTTTCTTTCTTTTCTCTCTCTTTCTCTCTTTCTCTCTTTCTCTCTCTTTCTTTCTCTCTTACCCTCTTTCTCTCTTTCTTTCTTTCCTGGAAATTGACTGGTTTCCCTTTTATTTTCTCTATTGTACTACAAGGTTATCAGCTGTAATGTATTTGTAGTGGATCTGAATGGAGTTAAAGTGCTGCCTTCTGTTTTACTCCACCCCAGTCAAACTGAAATGACATTATAAATGCTCCTTTTACTTTGTGGATGTAAACAAATGTCAATTAGAATATTAATCAATTGAGCAGCACTATTAGAAAAGTCAAAGAACTGTAGAATCTATGTTTTATAATAGCTTTATCTCTTTGTGTTTTGTCTAACCAGGGAACACAGAGAGAAGCTTAAGGAAACCCACTAGCAGTTTGGCATGCACTAATTTATGCCATTGAGTCCTTGCTCCTTGTTGGTTAACTTTGTTTCATAGTTACACTCTAGAGGGAAGAAAAAAAAAAAAAGAAAAAGGTGGAAAGTGGGAAAGTGTGCTAAAATTGAATCTCTCATTCTTTCCATTGAGGAGGAAATATGTAAAAAATTAACACTTCAATGGATTTTAGGATGCACAATTTCAGTTGCAACCGTATGAAAAGTACCCAGTGTTCACTTGTGTGTGTCTGTAGAGGGACTGAAGGGAAGGAGACAAGGGAAGAGCAGAGTGGCATATGAATTTTGACATCTTAGAAGCCTGACTTTGGTCTTGAATTTCCTGTGAAACTTGGGCAGCTAGGCATCACATTCCGAGAGCCAGCAATGGTATTAGCTGGAGACTTAGGCAAAGCTTGAAACACAGTCAGCTCTTACTGATGGTTTAAGGAGATTTTTGGGTGAATCAGCTTACTTTGGCCCTGTGCCCAGAGCAGATTTTACCCTTTCTGGCATCCTTGAAGCTTCAGCTGACTTCTGCAAAGACTTTGAGTGCAATTGTGTAGGTTCTCTGTGACACTCTAGGATTTGTAAAGACTTCTCTGAGGTTGACTACAAAGCTTTATTCTTCCTAGGCAAAATCTTGAATAATAACCTGAAGTCCTGTTCATTTGGCTAGTACTCAATTCCTGAGGCACAGTCAGCGTTCATGTTTGCTCCTATGTCCTACTTAAAGTTTTCTCTTCCCCAGTGGCTTTGGTGTATCTCTGCTACTCTGATTAATGCAGCCTCCACCACAGGTTGACAGAAAGAGATGAGAAAAGTTAAAATAAAAACCACAGGGCAAATTTTACTGTCATACAATGAACCAGTTTTGCAAATTATTACCCTACTTCCCAGTAATGAGTGGTCTTTATTTTAATTTTCTGTCATTGGAGTTTTTACCGATTGAGTGTTAATACTGCACTTATTATTTTAATGATTCTCTATCATAAAAACAATTCTCTGACTCAACTTGTGATACTGTCTGCCCCTAGACACTTGCAGCACTGTCTTTAAATTATTATGCTCCCTGTTCCTGTGCATTACTTGTTTCCTGTGAGTGCCAAGCCAGCAGAATACCCTGGGAAATTTTACAGCTAATCTTGAGCAAACTTGTTTTTCTTGTCTGGGAACTGCAAAAGTTTTAGTAATTCAGGTCACTAGCAAAGGACCTTCTAAAATAATGATCCAATCACACAGTAATAAGCTATTTCAGTATATAAGGATACTGTTAATATATATATAAGAAAAGAAAGTTAGTATTTTATCCTACAGTAAAGGATGTCTCTACCTGGATGCCAAATAAACGTCATTTCCCCAGTGTACAAGTCTAATGCAAGGCACCTTCTTTGATATCCTTGGTATGCAGATACTGGATTAGCTCCTACAACTGTCGGGATTTCTTGAGTGACAATGGAAACTTGAAGTGGGGATGGATTATCAGTGGCAAGAAAGAGGTTTTTCATTTATTTCCAGTGTAAAAAAGAGCCAGAAAGGATGCCCTGGAGGAATATAGTCTAAAATGGGTTATTCATTATCTCGGCTGGTGTTTCTGAATCCTTGGCCTAGCTTCTAGCCTAACTTTGATGAAACCTTTATCACCATCAGCAAGGACATCTCTGACTGCATAACACAGAAATCACTATAACCTTTTTTACTGAAAATGTAAAGGTATTTTATTTAAAACATAAAATAAATTGTACCAGACAACATCCAGCAACATGTTTTAATTTTTTTTTTCAGTATTTTTTTCAACCACTTTCACATTCACCTTGAAAGAGTGAATAAATAACTGCAAGTCTTTTCTTTCTCTCTGATATCTTTACATATAGGAACATCATTGTCTCAGAATAAAGATCCTGGGGGACTGTTATTACTGTGTGTCGGGACTCCCGGAACCTCGCCAGGACCACGCACACTGCTGCGTTGAAATGGGGCTCAGCATGATCAAAACTATCAGGTAGTGTTGATTTTCTTCCTTCTTCTTCTTCTTTTATTGTTTCTGATAGTCTCCTGAACTTCTTATCTGAGAATACTATTACTGGACAAGTAATTCTTATGGGAGTTCAGAGACCTCAGGATTATCACTATAAAAAGGGCAGGACTGTTTCAATCCATGTAATGTGTGGGAACAAATAAATGCATTTTATTAACCTGTGCTATTTCAGAGCATATAACACAACAGCTGTGTGTGCATTGTGAGTGATCAGTTTCACAGTTCTTAACAGTTCTCACTTTGTACTGTTGCCATTTTTAAGAGGAGGTTGAGGAGGAGGAGACTGAATTGCTTTCTCTAATCCCTTTAATAAAATAAACCAACAATATAAAATCTAGACAGCTGTGACAATATTTCAGCTTGGAAACTAGTGCATAGACAAATTCATAAGCACTAAGATTTGCCAGATGAGCAAATTTTACTTGTTAAATTAAGTTGGTGCTTAAATCCATAAGCACTGGAAGTGTTTTAACTAAGCAGTGTGTTCTCATCGTGTAAATAAAGTTGTGTTGCTGATAGATTATTGTATTTTGATGAAATTAGGATTAACAATAACAATGTTCCAGCAGTCTGTGAATAGAGCGAGTCCAATAATTTATCATGGCAGTAGCTGACATCTAATGCCCCAAAAGAGGATTTTGCCTTCTTTTTTATCCTCTATATCAATGTTGCCGAGTTCCCCTTTCTAAATTCTTCTTCTGTTTCTGTCTTCCTTAAAACACTGTTGCCTAACCCAAGCACTCCGTTCATTCCATGGATGATTTGCTGTCAAATCTCTTCACATGCTTATTTTCTAGACTGCTTTGTGCCTTTAGTCTGAATGTGTATCATTACATGCATCAGACAGTTAACACGTACTGCAGCTCCATTACTGAGATCATAATAGAGAAAGAATTTGACAAAAATTAATTAATGGGAAATGTAACTGAATAATGATTATGTAACAATGATCTCTAAGAAGGTTAGATTCAATTATCACAGACTAAATGTTGCACAAAGTAATCAATATTTTGCTTCTGGAATTCCCGTAGTGAAAATGAAACGTGAATTAGAGAATACAGAATGAAAAAATCTGCCAGCATTGTTAAAAATTCTTGGAGACACACAACAGATCATTTGCATTTGCTTGGCAAAATCACCTTCAGCAAACCCATTGTAAGGTGTTTTTTTTTCTAAGATAGTAAATTTTTCTGAATCTTTTTACACTTGTGGAAGCCTCTAGCAGTCCAGTGCCCTTTTATGAACCAGGTCTCAGTAGAACCAGTAGCCCAGTAGAAATGATACAGTATTTTTTAGTATCTTAAATGACAGTTATATTCAGTAGGAGCTGGGAAACCAAAGTCCATTAGGATTTGGGTCATCCCAGGCTAATTCAGTTCAGATTGCCTTCAATTTATTTGACAATCCCAGTACCTGAATTTCTGTCCATTCAATGAGCAGGTTTTTCTGTACAGGCGTTTCATGTTACTTTAATCTGTGTTTGTATAGTTCACAGGGAGGACCAGTCGTTCCATGGGATATTACAACTAATTCAGTTCACATTTCTGAGAGAATGTGGAGTTACTACAGTCCATTAATTAGAATTTAAATTTGTAGATATGTCTTATGGTTAAAATTTTAAAAAAACCCGAACCAACACTTATTTAGAAAACTGAGCTTCTACTGTACTGATCACTGCCGAATTTGATCAGATCTAAAACCTGTTAGAAATTACATTTTGATAATCATAATTTTTTTTATCTTCATCTGAAGATTTCACAAAATAAATATTTCGTATGTTCAAAACAACAGGGAGATGATCCAGGAGATGAGAAACTATCATTCAGACTTCACAGTTACATTGAAGTTATATGGATGAACTCAAAGCCTTCTTGCAAGTCAAAGGATCTTTACAGGAAACTTCCAAAAATTTCACTACTCATAAATCTTATATAAACAGTTATTTCTTATCCCTCTTACAGAGTTATATCTTAGCTTTTAACTCTTGGCTACATTTTAGCTCAAGCACTTAGCCTAGCTTAAGAATTAGACATTAAAACAAAACCTGGGATTTATTCCACAACATCCTACCTATAATTGGGATTTAGGCACCTATATTGTGGAGAACAATACAGGTACTTCTGCAACTCCTCATTCTTGTACTAGTTGATGTTCTTTATGCAATTAATGTAGAAGGAAGTTTTAAATTAGGCAGACCAGGTTTTCCCCTTCATGTCCTCCAAGATTCCCATTCTCTCCATTGACAAGAGGTAGTTGGTAATGTTGCGAGTATCAGCACCAAGTATCAACACCTCACCTCTGGTGAGGCAGTACCCAGAAATCTACTTCATTCAGTAATGAATAAAGGTTTCATTCCTGAATTTTCCTTCTAGTCTTCTCGATGACTACACGATCAGTGGGAATTGAGCAAGAATGTCAAATCTATTCATTACACAACAAGTGAAATAAATCTACATGGACAGATTGACTCGCAAGGGGCTTGTGACTGTTTTTATACAGCTCATATCCATACAGTTAAAGTGTTAATTTATTATTAATTGAGACTCTACAACTTGATCTTAAGATCATACACTAAGGATCTGGACTTGAGTCTTGTTGCTCCACTTTTTGCTGATGCAAGGAACTGTTCAGAACTCAACAAAACAATCCAAGATCATTATTTTCTCTGTACTGATTTTTTGCATCACTCTGTCTTGTTACAAATGGTATACAAGAAAAGCTATTATTGTTTTTCCAATCTGTCTTCCAGTACTGTAGACACTTAAAAAATGAGTACAATTGAAACACAACTTTCAGCCCTGGGAAGGTTCCATTAAATGTGTTATTTGCTCCAAAACAAGAAAGTGTTGCCCCATCGCATTTGTGCATGGGCAAGAATACTAACTTTGGCTGTCTTGCAAAACCCAACCTCCTGTAAACTCTCTATAGCTGCAGTTGGAAATGCAAATTCCAATGCAAAGAACAATCTCTTCATGTGGTATTCATTTAGTCAGCTAGTTCTCATATCTTTTCACATGCATCATAACTCTGTATTTAAAACTGTGTTTAATTTTATTGTATTAATGCCTAGATGTACTGACTGTTGGTAGAAATGAGATACTAGTGGAATGTTCAGTCATCAGATGATAATGTTTCATTTTAAGTTATCACCCAAGCTAAATGGGTGTCAGAGGTAACACTGAGAAACTAGATCTGCCATTGCTCTTACCTACAAGAGCGAGCAGCCATTTTATTGCAATGTCTGTATGGGGAAGGAATGATTTGTAAGAAGAAAGCAGTGAGAAGAATACATCAGTTTTTTCATTGCATGTAAATGAAATTCCAAAGCCATGCTGGAGTGCCAGATAGAAGGAATTATGGATGGGATATATGATAAAATTCAAGGCAGAGATATTTATTTGCTGATAGCCAAATATAGAATATGAGCTTAAGACCTAACAATAAAATGAGGTTAGATCTGGTGAGACAATAATTTCCTCACAAATATATTAAGATGGATGTTAAAGAAGATAAGGGAAAGATACCATATGTAAAAGTAATTCTGAATGGAAATAATTTCTAAATATCACATTATATTTCAGAAATAGATTAGCATGCTTGTTCACTGGGGTTTTCTGTAAAGAAGAAAGGATGGGAAGCATGAAAATTGTGAGTAGAGGAAGGACTGTGAAAAGAGGTGAAGGAAATAGTCTTAAAGAGGAGGAGAGACTACTTCCAGAGTGCAAATTATAGAGCATAGTCTGTCAATGTCAAGACCACCATGAATCTTGATGTAGTGGCTTCATTTTAAAAAGCTTGCTAAATATTTTTATAAAGGTGCGGGGAAAAGTCACAAAAATAATTTGTGAAGCAGAAGTGCATTTAAAATAAGAAAATTGTGAAACTTGATCTGTTTAGCTGAGCAAACAAAATGATTAAGACATTACCTGTTATCAGGACATAAAAAATTTTATGGGCAGAAAACACTAGATTTAAAAATGGGTGATGGTATTACTAAGAGAAGTGATGGCTTTTCTGTTCCTCGGTATTTTAAAATCAAAACTGAATTTCTTCCTAGAGTAAGTACTTCCATCATGCACAAGTTACTGGAATACAAACAGGCATGAGTGGGTAAAATGTACCAGCCCGTGTGGCACAATGTATTGAGGTGTACGATGTAACTGTCCCTTCTGCTCTTCAGCTTGGGACACAGTGGCAGCGTAAGTGACAGGAGCTGCCTTCACAGCAAGAGCTGCTGCTTTCACCACCACCTTCTCAAATGTCCTTATTCCTTAAATCCCTGTGACTGGGAAGAGAGGGGGGAGGGAGATTGTGTGAGGCCCAGCTCCTCAAGGATGTACTCACATGACACAATGATGGAAAGCCCACAACAATCCACATAACAGTGGAAAATCAAACAAAACTTTATGCTGGTGTATTTGTTTGGTAAGTCAAGGAGTTCTGAGTGGTTTCATCTGTTGGATTATTTCCCACTAAAATGCCAGCTGAAAGAGTAATTTTTATGACAGACAAAATAATTCCAGCATACAATGTAAACTAAACTCCAGAAATCAGATAACAGCTTGTCTTCATTAAAACTCTGTAATTAACTGCTAATATTAGCATCAATTCATGAGAGGGAAAAAAAACAAAAAACAACCCCCCCCCCCCAAAACTAAACAAAACACACACACACAAAAACACCCAAACAAAACAAAAAAAAAAA
>NW_020799095.1:144226771-144349347 GCF_003259725.1 Athene cunicularia | reverse complement strand
CCCCCCCCCCCCAAAACTAAACAAAACACACACACACAAAAACACCCAAACAAAACAAAAAAAAAAAAACACCAACCAAAAAAATCCCCAAAACACTACAACTATTTCAGATTATCTCAGTGACTGACCTGGCAAGTTTCCTGCCTTTAGCTTGGAAAAACTGCATTTAACTTCAGCTGTTGCATATTAAAAATAATTCATGAAGTGATCAATGCTTGTTAAAAAAGTTAATCAGGCAGTGAAACATCCAGGGATTGCTTTCATATTCCATGATTCATAAATAATTATTTAATTATATAATAATTAAATAATATAATGGATCCAGTTCTGGATTCCTTCCACGGATTGTTTCTTCTATAATGTACAAGACTCAGCCTACGAAAAAACTACTGCTAACCTTCATTTCTGTGTGGTGGTGGAAAGGGACATTGCAAGATATTCACAAGTTCAGCCAGCACTTTTCAGACAGGCCAGAAAGTGAATAGGTTTCACAGTGGGACTTGATCCCATTGTCACCTCCATGTGCCCATTTCAGCCACTAACTGCAAATGAAGAGAGCGTCAGGGCAGTGTATCTTTCCCTGTTTGTGCTGTTGGGTGACAATATGAATTGAAATGGGTAGAGATTAAGAGATTCTTGTACCTCTGAGACATCTTTCTTTTGAATGTGCCACCAAATATAGTCAAAGCTATATTGGCAAAATGGCATGGGAGTGTATATAATTATATAGCTTTTTATAACAGTTTTTAGATGAAAAAGCAGACTTCTGATAATACTGTTTGTACTCTCTTGTGCTATATTAGTTTCTTGCCTCTCAGTGCAGACAGATATAAGAAATAAGAATACAGTAGTGGTTTAACTCTGTCCATGTTGCTATAGTATCCGTCTGAACTCAGAGCAAGTCAGTTATATTAATGATAAGTCTGATGATATGAAACTTCTCCAGACAATAGTTTCTGCTGACATTGGAACCCAGCTCTAATTCCAAGGTAAACTCACCCTTGAGCTATTTTAAACTGGTTTCTTGGGATAATATCTACCTTAAATTGTAAATTCAATGCTGTGTAAAGTCCATCTACAAGTGTTACATCCTGTGAGTCATATTACCTGAGCTGTATTCTTTGAACTATTCAGTGGTTTAGTACATCCTATTACCTAGCTTTTTAAAAATAATGGATATCTCCTTCACAAGCATGACACAGTTCCCAGAGGCACACCAAAAAGAGCACTTACCTCAGTTCACCTACTACCCTCTCAGATCAGCACCAAAAATCATTTGAGTTCCTTTAGGAAAATTCCACATATATGTTGAGTCCAACCCAAAAATTCTCTGTGTAATTGAACGTTAGAATCATAGGACAGTCCAGTTTGGAGGGGTCACTAGGAGATCACTATTCCAACCTTGTGCTCAAAGCAGAGTCAGATAAGACCTTTATTTACTTCTGCCAGAATACATAGACTTTCCTATTACATCTGCACAAGGATGATAATGGCTATGTCTTGATGGGTAAATTAAACAGCCCCAGGGAATGTTAACTATCACCAGGAAAAAGTGGCACAGACTGTCCAACTCTATTCTTCTGAACTTTTTGCTTCCAAAACCAGGCAGTTGCATTTAAATTACCTACTGGAAATGGTCTTCATCACATATAAGCTGCTGAATCTGAGAATGGGCTATGAGAGAGATAGTTGACCAGAAAAAAAAAAAAAAAAATAAAAATTCTGGGGCTGGTTTAAGTATCTCAAAGTATAGACAAAACCTTGCAGTTAAACGGGTCAGCACAGATGTAGTCAGTATGTCACTGTCTGGACGTACAAGGTGTGAATTCCAGGGCATTCAGATTTTTGGCAGCTACAGGAAAGGTTGAAAAGCAGATTTATAACTTTTGGCTCACCTTCTACATGCAAATAGGAAAGCCTCTGATTAACAGCACAGAAATCAAATACCCATCAAAGAATGCTGGCCAGAAGGAAATGCCAAGATCCAATTAAAATCAATGAAATTTTTATCACTGACTTGACTGAAATAAGATGAAGAGCATGAATAGCATCAGTCACAGTTGCCTCATCCTGGATAAGATATCAGACAGCTTGTGAGGTAAATAGGGCTGCTTTACAGATCATCAATAATGCATCTTCATGCATGTGCTTTGTCTAAGTATTTGTGAGAGCCTGTAAACTGGTTGAATCAATACTTTTTTAAATTAGAAGCTTCACTGATGAATAAATTTAAGAGACAGGAGAACTAAAAAATGTGGAACACTTAAGCTTATACAAAATGAACACTTTTAATTTTTTCAGTATGTAGTACATAATACTATTTATGAGAAGGGGTTTTTTTTGAATAAATGAGAAGTACTGTTATTGGTGAAGATGATCCAGGGTTTTTTGTTTCAAAGTTTTTCAATTTTTTTCCCTGTAGCAGTACATAGACCTACTGAAGTGTGTGGTAGCATGACTGTTAGGGATTTTGATTTGACCATGTTAAAGTCCTCTTCTCTACATAATTCAGAAATCTGTTTCACTCCCCATCACTCAAAATTTTTAAGAAAAATAATAATTCCTTGGCTTTTTACATAATCCATTTTTAAACTACAGCCATTTATTCTTTATTCAATTTAAAACCATACATCAGAAGTTTTGTGAAAACGAATGTCTCTACAAACGGGTTTTCAACAGCTCTGCTCTCAGTCTTGTGTTACAAATAATAATAAAATGGAAGCAAGACTAGATTGCTGTTGTGCTTTAATTCATGTTCTGGACAGGGTTTGTTTAAATATATCTCAGACTGTCCCTGGCTCAATTCATTCAGGTCCCCTCAAGCAATTAGTTTCCTATCTATCAATATAAAAACACATTTCTGTGAAGGGCAAATAAGAGGAGGATGTGAAGATAGGGCCCTGTAGGTGCACCAACACTGCAGCAGACAGAAAAACACAACAATCCTCAGTCAAAGGATGCAGGCAGCTAGCCAGATCCACACTGAGTGCATCTGAAGACCTGAGATCAAATATCACCTGAGCAGCACACAGGAAGAAGTTGCTGGGAGACTGAAAGACAACAGATAAGGCGAGGGGGATAGGACCTTGATTAGAGTCTGCAGTGTCATGCAGGAGATGGTGTGAACAGCACAGCTATGTGAAGTTTTGAACAAATGCGGAAGTCCTATATGTCTGTCTGAGGATGCCGAAGCCTTTTCAGGACATTTACCACATTTTTATTACAAAGGAAAAGTTAAAATCCAGCAATCCTTAGTAAACACTGTAAATAGAGGGATGCATTGCTCAGTTGCACCATCATTTATACTTAGTCTCTCCAATAAGATCTGTGTGTATTAGTTCCCATATAGGGTACAAATACAATATTATAATTTATAGTATTTTAAAATTAGAATAGAATAGGATAGAATAGGATAGAATAGAATAGAATAGAATAGAAAGAATAGAATAGAATAGAATAGAATAGAATAGAATAGAATAGAATAGAATAGAATAGAATAGAATAGAATAGAATAGAATAGAATAGAATAGAATAGAATAGAATAGAATAGAATAGAATAGAATAGAATAGAATAGAATAGAATAGAATAGAATAGAATAGAATAGAATAGAATAGAATAGAATAGAATAGAATAGAATAGAATAGAATAGAATAGAATAGAATAGAATAGAATAGAATAGAATAGAATAGAATAGAATAGAATAGAATAGAATAGAATAGAATAGAATAGAATAGAATAGAATAGAATAGAATAGAATAGAATAGAATAGAATAGAATAGAATAGAATAGAATAGAATAGAATAGAATAGAATAGAATAGAATAGAATAGAATAGAATAGAATAGAATAGAATAGAATAGAATAGAATAGAATAGAATAGAATAGAATAGAATAGAATAGAATAGAATAGAATAGAATAGAATAGAATAGAATAGAATAGAATAGAATAGAATAGAATAGAATAGAAATTTCAGTTGGAAGGGACCTACAATGATCATCTAGTCCAACTGCCTGACCAATTCAGAGCTGAAAAAAAAAAAAAAAAAAAGTTAAAGCATGTTATTAAGGGCATTGTCCAAATGCTTCTTAAACAGTGACAGGTTTGGGGCATGGACCACCTCTCTAGGAAGCCTGTTCCAGTGTCTGACCACCCTTTCAGTAAAGAAGTGCTTTCTAATGTCCCTGGTGCAGCTTTGATCCATTCCCACATGTCCTGTCACTGGACCCCAGGGAGAAGAGCTCAGCGCATCCCCTTCCCCTCCTCAGGAAGCTGGAGAGAGCAATGAGGTTCCCCCTCAGCCTCCTTCTCTCCAAACTAGACAAGCCCAAAGCCCTCAGCCGCTCCTCACAGGACATCCCTTCCAGCCCTGTCACCAGCTTTGGCCCTCCTCTGGATGCATTCAAGGACCTTCACACCCTTCTTGCACCGTGGGGCCCAGCACCGCACCCAGTGTTCAAGGTGAGGCTGCACCAATGCTGGATACAGCAGGATCATCACCTCTCTTGACCAGGCGGTTTCGCTGTGTTTGATCCACCCCAGGGTGCGGTTTGCTCTCTGGGCTGCCAGGGCACACTGCTGCCTCACCCTGAGCCTGCTGCCCACTGGCACCCCCAGGTCCCGTTCTGCAGGGCTGCTCTCCAGCCACTCCTCTCCCAGTTTAGACTTGTGCCCAGTGTTACTACATCCTCCGTGCAGAACCCAGCGTATGCACTTGTTAAATTTCATCCCTTTGTAATTATATTGTATTATATTATATTAATATATTTTTGCTGCTAGATGACACTGAATGAAACAGCTCAGCTGAAAAGGGTTAAATATTGATGAGGATTTGGACTTCATATAAATATGGAAAATGGTTTAAAACCCTTATGTTTCAGGGGATGAGGAAACCATTAATGGCACATGGTTAAGAAGACATTTATCTTTTTCATGTTGTTGCTTTCTCACTGATGACAATCAGATACCAGACAAGATAATCAAGTATCTAAATGATACAGCCTAATTAGGTATGATAATTCTCTTGGGATCTAGAAACAAGTTTTAAATTCATGTAACTGATTTTTCATTTAAATTACTTTTATTTTTTCAAGTTTATCAAGTAGTGAAAACATTCAAGTTTGCTCTTTTGAATGATTGCAGAAGAAGCTGGGTGTTTTGGTGGTCAAATATAGCTTTAATTTGAAATTAAAGAGGAAACAGATCCCTTTTTACAGAGATGCTCTCCAGCCACTACTCTCTCAGTGTAGGCTTGTGCCCAGTGCTACTCTGCCGGGCATTAGGACTTGCTATATTCCATGCCATTGACGATTGTCCAATGCTAGTGTTTGTCCAATGTTAGATACTAATATTTATTAGCAATTTAATACTATAGTACTTAAAATCTAAATTGGTCTAATAGACTGTGTGTGTATATATAGAGAGTTATTACGTAAATATATGCTATTAGACCAATTTATTAAACTTAGTGTCCTCTTATTGTGTGCATTTTTCAATGAAAAGCTTTTTGCTCAATTATTCCTCTGAAGCCAATTTGCTTTTTACTTCAAGATAAGGAAATCAGACATAAAATGAGAAATAATTATCTTAGTCTGAACAAAAGAAAAGACAGACTGGGGAAACGATCATGTGGGGAGCTGTGTGATAATTCCTCTGACAGCTATGAGTGTTAGTTTAGATATTTTTGCAGCATATCCATAAAAATTATTCAAAACACATTACAAATTACAGTGCTTTCACTTCTCTTAGCTGTTCTCATAGCCTTTAAGGCACTACTTCAGTGTGGAGGCGTCGTTTCCATGTCCCATCTTCCAGAGACAAGTGATTGTTTAATTTTGATATTTCAAGCCCTCTTGCTTGCAAAGCAATAAAGAAATTTGTAAATGAAAACTATAAACTCAGAGTAGCAGAATGGAGATATATCCATTCACAAAGCTTCTTTTTTATTACTTTATGATTAACATTTAAAAATGTCTTCCTCTTAAATATCTGAAATATCTTAACTTCTTGATACAGTGAACAGATCTTGTTTCAGGCAAACAGCAGCACTAGGACTTATAGGCATGCTTTTCTCCAAGGTTTCAGAATATACAGGGATGGGAAATAAAGATTCATTGCTTATTTTCAGTTCCTCACATTTTTATATGACTACTTTCTCTCAATTTTAAAACTATTTTTTTCCCCCACAAACTGAATTGATACCCCATTGCAACAATGAAAGGCCAAGTATTAGAAGCAGTAAGCAATTTACCCTTTTGTCCTCTAGACGGGGTCTGTCAAGGTCGTGACTGAGGCATCTGAGGCAAGGATAGTTACCTTCAGAGTTGTGAATGTGTTTATTCTTTGCCTGCTCTGTTGTGTGATCTTGCTGTGCTGCCATTGACTTCAGTGACAGTAGAGCGGAGATTCTTTACAGAAAAAAGAGCAGCTTTGTTTGTAGACCAACAGTCACAACGAGCTTTTTCTATCCCAACTTTGTTATTTATATATTAATGAATGATAGCTCTAATTAGTACTAATTCCAGTGCAAATAATTTTTGTCATACAGGCAGAACTGTAGAAGTGCTCTCTTCATCATCCCAATGGACACAGCTCAATTGTTTTAGTTGTGAGCTTCCCATGGTGATGCACTGCAGTATCTCCATACTGATTTGGAAGAGGCAATCCTAGGTCTAAGACACTACTAAGGTTCCTGTGGCTGTGAATGATATATGTTATCTCATATCAGAAGAAGATACTATTTTAACACAGTAAAATTCCCTTTATAATCAATAGACATATTAATTGAAAACAGTGCTGGGACAAAGTCCCTTTTCTCAGACTGTTAACAAATAAGCCTCCATATGTTAACTTTTGAGAGATGAAATTGTCTTTGCCATCACACAGAATGGAGGAGTCTGACTGTAGATTCACGCTGTTACCATAACAGAGCAAATGGTCTTCTAGCCAAATCTACTGAAAATAATTCACCTTTGGACAAAGAGTAACTGGGAAATTTTGGTCAACAAAGTAACATTTTTGAAATATTGAAAATTATTAAAAAAGGTACAATAGCATAAAAATACGTGCAGGTTTGATGATAATAATTTTTGTAATTTTATTGAATGCTCTTCTATAATTCCAAGGTAAAGGACTCATTGACCAGACACTTCACAAAGACATCTTTTTCTCTCCCTATGTTTCTCTTTCTGTCTGATAGCAATAATAACATGTGCTACTGAACCATGCATGCAATTAAGTGCTTAATGATAATCTGGCTTTTAGAGTAATTTTATCACTACTTGTACTTTGCTACCTAGAAAGTTATCTCTTGATTTGACAGTCTAAGTGGTTCTTTATAACAAATTACACTGTATCTGTTTCTAAAAGTTATGAAAAACCATTGCATACACTTTCATGAATCTGGTCTTTTGTTTTTTTCTTGTTTTGTTTAACAGATATGTTAGGTCAAGAACGAAGCATGACATTGACATGAGAATAGGGATACATTCGGGATCGGTTCTGTGTGGAGTGCTGGGCCTACGAAAGTGGCAGTTTGATGTCTGGTCATGGGATGTGGATATTGCAAACAAACTTGAGTCAGGTGGAATTCCTGGGTAAGGCAACGTGTATTTCCCACAGGCAGAAAACACTGCCAACACACTACACTGTTAACCTTGCCAACAGATTAATCGTGTTACATTATTTCAGGAACTATGACTTTATTTTTTTTGCTATTTTGCAGTTGGCAAGGATTTGTGAGGCTATGTGCAAAAAAGGTAGAAATAGTCAGTTTGCAGAGGCATTGGAAAAGACAAAAGTATTTATTTTTCTTTGCCAGCTATGATTTCCTGAAAAAGATCAGTAGTTATATTCAGCCCATATAATACTAAGAGGTAGCCCAGATTTCCAAGTGAGGTATTGACCGTTCATGAGGTTTTCCAGACTTCATTCACTTGTCCTTTGCATTCCAATGCTGCTATGAGGCACAAGGCTGTAATTTATTTTATTTCATAATTCACAAAGCATGGGAAGAATTATGTGTTCATAGGCCATTACACTAATAACAAGACATTATGGACAGCAGGCTCTCTAGGGAGTCTTTTAAATAATTTGATGCTTTATTAGATGTTTAGAGACATATATGTCAGCCTGTCTATATGTGAAAATATATGATTTTCCATTGAGCTGCCTAGTTTTTCTTTGTCTGAGGTTGCTGATTCACCTGGAAGATAAAATGTTATTTCTGCTTACCATGGCCCATATCTCATGGTAGTTTGAAAGTTGCAAATCCTAGATTTGAAGCAACAGCAGTGGTTTCAGGAATACTCTGTTCCCTTTCAGTTCCACTTTCCATTGATGAAAGATCTAACAAAAAATTCCCTACAACATAGAAGCAATAGTAGTGGACATCTTTATGTGGAAAAAGTCTAAGTGATGCTATCATCTTGAGTGAGAGAGGTTTTAAATCATCAAATCTCAGCCATGTGCTCTACTCCCTACACACACATCAGGAGCTGTCAGAGCTGTTGTGTTCCCAGGAAGTTAGACAGATATTTGCTTTATATTGTATTTGCAAATGCAAATGCCTTCCATCATTCCCCATGGAGACATTTATACTAATATGCATTCTTAGAATCAACAGAAAATGAAACGTTGCATGCTCTGAAAACAACTTCTATACTCTACATATGTCACCAGTGTAGAAAGTTGCAGAAAAAATCTTTCCCTGACGCTTGACCAACATGAGAGCCCCAGATGACTAAGAAAGGTCATATGCTGCTTTGTTGACATGTGCAAATCAATCATTTGTAGTTTCACCATCCGTATCTGCAAAAAGTATAGTTTATTGTTGCTAGTGCATACAAGTAGTATGGCTATTAATGAATAACCCAGAGAATGCACCACCTTGCTCTTGATAAAATGTGTGGCTATGCTGCAGTCTATTGGAGCAAAATTATTTCCTCTCCTGTATATTATTTTTCCAACAGAACAAAACCTGTATGTGACAGCAGTTCATTAAGTCCCTCAAAACAGTGATTCATGTCAGGTTTTCCTAGCGTGCAGTCCAGATTTAATAGAGCAGTTAAGTTTACTTCAGCCTTTCCTTGATACTCCCTGTCTCCAACACTCAAATCCCCCTGTTTGCCACGGTACCGAGATCATTCCCAGTGCCAGAGCTGCACTGCTTTCCTCTGTTTCATCAGAAAATCTGCCCTGGTGTTATGAATGGTCGTGCTCCCAGTGTGAAACAAGACCAAAGATGGACAGCCCTTTCCTAAATTCACAGTGGAGGGAGTCAGCTCGCCTGCTCAGGATGGGGAGGATCCCTCTACCCAGTATGGGGGTGGGAGAGAAGGGGCTCAGCTCTTCCCTCGATGGCTGCGGATCACCCTGATTGCTCGTAAGCATGGGTGACGCAGGGACAGATTGCCCCCAAGTGAAGGAGCACAAGTGGGTAGCCCAACTGTCGTGGAAGGAGGCACTCAGGTGCACTGAGAAAAAGCAATCATTTCTGGGTTTCTGAGAGGAAAAAATGTGTCCACAACACCTGAGAAGGAAACCATGTAAGATCCTATAGTGTTAATTCAGAGACAGTCTTCTGCCAGGACCCGATCTTCTAATCATCTTCACATGCTATATCTAGGTAATAATCTATGGCATTGAATTATCATAAAACCTAGTTAATATTTAAATTTCCAGTATCTGTGACAGGTATCATCTAAAGCTTTGGGCCTGATATGTTTTCAACAGTAGGAGAGGCTATACGTTTTGACTTCAGGACTCAGGTTCCCAATTTACTATATTTGTATGAAATTAGAAAGACACTTCTCCACTATACACTTCAAGTTTTTTTAAACAAGCTGTACAAAAGGTGAAACCAGAAAATATTTTGAGTCTACCAACTATTTATTAATATTTAGTCCATTTAAGTGTATTACATCAATAGCCAGCTCCATGCTCTAGTTAAAGCTGTTATCATTTCCATTATAAAATCCATATTTCAGGGTTTATAATGCAATATGCCCAAATTATGTTAGTTGAAACTCAGCACAAAGATAGTCACCCTGGCAACTAATGTATCACTTTCTTTTTATTTTTATTTTTTTTTCTTTTTTAAATAAGTACTTAAATCAATTTAGCTTATTTAGGTTTCTAAGAGCTAGGAAATGCATTATCTTTCTCAGAGGTCATATGCTCTGTTTTGAAAGTCTATGTCAAAAGTTACTTGCATTTGAGGAACATATTTACTGATTTTTATTGCCAATTTTAATGACAGTTAACTACAAAAGAGTCCTATCTCTGTGGACATCATAACAGCATGACTTCAGACAGTGAAAATTGCCCAAAACCTGTGTTGACTTCAGAGGGAAGATGCGATAGGTTAAAAAATGGCTGATTTCTTTTAAAGAGCTGGTGATATTTATCACTCTACATAGACCCAGTTTGTGTGAAATTCTGATACTGCTGAGCATTTCACACTGCTTAAAGACAACGGGTACTTTATTTTCTAACAGTACGTGCATATCATACGGGCACTTATAGTTTTTTATTCCATCAGTATTTTATGCAGTTTAACTGTAGTGGCATCCTTTATGTTCCAGAAGAAAGTTCCCAAGGGGTGTGCTAGGACCATTTCCTTCAGTAGAGAAAAGCCAATTTGTGGTACCTAAGAAAAATGCCTCAGCATGGGTCATCAAAAAGTGATCAAGAATTTTAGCTGACTCTGAATTTTAGGAATTTGTCGGCACATCTGACTTTCAGAAAGTGCCATGCATCCAAAGTTTGAAAAATGAGCCAGTTAATGGAGTCACTGTATTTATTTGCTTGACTTAGATAAATATCTAACAAACACCTCCTCTTACTGAATTTATGATGCTGCTTTATAAAGTATAGCATAGCTAACCATGTGGATGTGTTTTAGAGGTGTCTGCAATGTACCCTACATGTAAGAACTTAAAGTTTTCTTAAAAACAGAAATAAGAAAGACCCTCCAGGTTTGGTTGGGAGATATCCAAAGCTCTATCATCTTGTTGCAAATTTTAGCTTTCTGTGTCATATCTTAAATTCAGTTTCACTTTTGCAAAATCTTTTTGAACTCATTGCTTAGTTTTACCAGATATTATCACCTCACTTGCCTTTGTACAGTTTCCCTATTTCCCTAATTCACTTCAAAGGCAATCAGACCACTAACTTCCACTGTCTAAGCTACCTTAGTTAACTGGAGGAAATGACAGAGCTTCACATAAACTGCTCTAATGCATACCATATATTTTCCTCTTACCATATTTACCTGAAGTGGCAATTTTCATTCACTCTGAATAGTATTTTACTCAGGAAGGTCTCCCATTAATCTATTACTGTAAGCAAAGGTACCAGGTGTGAAGGTCAAAATGTTTTGGTTTTTTTTTCTGTGACAGGACTTTGTGCATTTGTGAGTTCCTATTGATGTGAACATATCTTGAGAGTATTTGTTCCCAAGTGAAGCTCATTTTTTGTGTGTTGAATACACTAAATTTCTTTATATAAAAATAAACTAATTTTCTTTATAAAAATCATCATATACAATAGAAAACCTTCTATTTATCCATCATATTAAAAATGATGGAGAGTTCATAAACTTCTCCTTACCTATGTATACTAGAGCACAATCAGTATTTGGTACTACTTATTTCACTTATGCAGGAGAATTCACATCTCCAAAGCCACTCTGGACTGCCTGAACGGGGATTATAAAGTTGAAGAAGGGCATGGCAAAGAGCGTAATGAATTCTTGAGGAAGCATAACATTGAGACTTATTTAATTAAACAACCTGAAGAGAGTCTGTTGACTTTGCCTGAAGATATTGTGAAAGAGGCTGTCAGCTCCTCCGACAGGAGAAACAGTGGAGCAACATTTACCGAAGGATCCTGGAGCCCTGAACTTCCATTTGATAACATAGTGGGAAAACAGAACGTAAGTCAAACTTCCTTTAATGTCATCAAGTATGAATGCATGCTTGAGTGCATTTCAATAATGGAATCCTCAGAGGAGACAAATTCATCTTTAACCTTTATTCTAACACATACTGTAACAGCAGAGGATTAAACAAATTGTTTCAGGGCAGAAATAAATCATGTATACAAACTGGGGAAATGCCAGTAGACCAGAGGTTTTTGATTATTTTTTTTTCCAACTGAAATTAAATGCTACACAGCTTGGTTTTAATTTAACCAGTCCATAAAGAAGGAAATGAAAATTAAAGCAAATGTTACTAAACTAGCTTGGACATTCTAGTCAATCTGTGCATCTCATTATGTAGCTTCACTGCCATCAAAATAAAGGGATGAGTGAATGAACATTTTGCCAGAGGAGAAAACATAGTGTAGGTTATTGATCTATAAGGGAAAGAAAAAAGATCTACCTTAAAAAAAGACCTTGTGAAAACAGTTTGTCTGTTACTCACTTCTTTTATTTTTTAATCAAAAATATAAAAAAAACTTAGATTCTAAGACATAATTAAGATTCACTAGCAGGTGAGCTAGACTCTAAGGTCATCATAGCTCAATAGAAATATGAGATAATAGCAACTGCTCCTGGTCAGATCTTTTCCAACAGCACTGCATGGCTAATTGCTAGCACCCTGGGAACCAGCAATTCTTGCACAGTCATAAAAATCACTTTGTGAAATCTGCTTGCTTAGAGGAATTAAAGATGGAAAGGTTAAAATGCCCTCAAACACCATTCTTTTCACTGAATTTGAAAGATTGATGAGTCCTTATGAAACAAGGTCAGCTTGAGTTTTCTTCCATTTTTCTGAGGGATCTGTAATGACATGATATATCCTTTCTTCTGCTGCACATCCTTAGTCCTACTGGTCTGCACTGTCTGTTGAACTTCAAGCGTTGTTGTGTGGAGGTCTTGCTTTGTCAACCGTCTTCTGCTTCTTACAAATCTGCCCAGAAGTGATAAGCCTTCACAATCAATCAGTCCATGGCGGTGTATTCGTCTCTTCAAACTGAACTGGAGCATGGCGTAGTTTGCTGTTATATAAAACACTTGTTTTATATATGTTCTGTACATCTGTGTATTTGCATGTACACTGCCTTTTAGTATTCTCTGTATTTTGTTGATCTGTCTCTAAATTCTCATTTCATTAGGAATAGAGGTATGGGTGCATGCTGCTGTGAGTATCTTCTGATCTCTCTCTGTTTCTTCTTCTTTCTATTTAGGACATTCCAATTTCTGTAGTCAAAAAAATCTATGCAGAGCAGGCTATCATTTTGTTGATAATTTTCTCAGCTAAATCTGAACTTGATACAAACAAAGGCGAGGAATGAAATAAAGGACTAGTTGTTTTATTCAATTTTTGCACAACTCCCACCCAATAAACTAGTAAAAAAAACAAACCAAAAACATGAAAAGCATAGATATAGGCATAACTAAACAGTTGTTTCAAAGCAGATTTTTGTCTTCTGGCAATAAACAATCCATTTTTAGAATAGTTTCTCACTGTTTTTTTAAGAACTTGTTTTTATGCTGGAAATAACTATAATTTTATATTGCACAGCTTTACAATAAGCTTTTTGGTGGAGACAAGATTTTAAAAATCTGTTATTCCATGTGTGATTCAATTATTACATAATTTTCAATTTTAAAGTTGAGACAGTAGGCATTACTACTCATGAATAATGTATTTCAGCTCAAAATGTAGATGACAGTTTTAAATTACACTAGGATATAGTAGCTTTTTCCAGAGGTGCGTCAGTCTTGGACAGAACAAGCATTTAATAACATTAATTATGCAGCCTAAAGGTCACTGACAGCAGCAGATGTTGAGAATCCAAGTAGCCGCATCCTAACAATGAATCACTCCATATGTTTGAACATTTGCCAATAGCATTTAAATAATTTCTTTACTCAATATAAATTACAACAGAATTTGAGCAACTGATCATGTGTCTTACTTTTAGCTGTAGTTATGTTAGGAAGAATATGAAATGACAAAGGCTCTGGTGAGTTTTCTGGCCAAACACAAATTCATCACAATTCATATTCTTTATCTCAAACTCATTTTCTATAGGCAGCCAAAGTCCACTGACTTGAATTGAAGATGTGTTGATATGAGTGAAGAACAGAATAACCACTCTTTATGTATACAGTCACAGACACTAACAAAAGCTACATGTGTCCACAGCACATTTAGCACCATGTGCTTTATCTCTAATGGTGAGATAAGCCAAGGATGAAAGTGCCTGCTCTGAAATTCAGACCATGCCCAATATGGATAGAGTTTTCTCTTATTGAAACAAGTGTCTGGGCTTCTTTCCTAATGAAAAGAAAGTTGTATAGAAGTTATTTTATGTTAAGAGACTGAAGGCCTCCCTCCTCTAAAACAAATTAATAGCTGATGAAGCGGGATTTCTTCACCAGGCTTTATAATAGAAGTATCTGAAAGCATTATGTGGTCACTGTGTGCAGTGCTGGAGGCACCTGATGGGCCTGTAATGATGTGAATTAGGAAAAAAAGCATTTCAAAATGTCTGTCTGGTATAAGCATATTATAGTGGTGGCTGCAATGACTCAACAGTTATCACAAAAATTATACTTAGAGACTGCCAAGATGACAGACAAGTATAAACAACAGGGTGGAATTCAGTTCAAAACCAAGGCACTTGCATTTGTGTATCTATGGAGTGTCCCAGTTGTTAAAATCCCACAAAGCTCAGCTCCTAAACACACAGTTCTAGTGCTACTTGTGGTGCTCTAGGGTGCCTCAGACATCCGTATGACAAGGGGTCTATAAAAGACCTGTGATCATCTGGACTACCAGTTAAAATCCAGGTAAGGGACTTCGATGTCTCAAATAGTGGTAAACACCTATGCTGAAACATGCTAAGAGCTTGATTCAGCTTAACTGTGGCTTTCCACCGCAGTTTGAGATACCCTGGCACAGTCCAGATGGTCCTCACCACTGACCAGAAATGCATGGGGTTCCCATAGGTCTTGTGCTATATCTCCTAGCTCCACACTGTTGTCCAGGATACCCTAGGGCATCTCAGATGGTCATAGCTGCATATAATTGGCCAGTTGAAAGTATCCAGAGAGTATATTGTCAATAATAGAAGCTTAGACACCAAGCCCCTAAACATCTTAATTTAAGTGTCTTCCTCTTGAACCATATCCTGTCCCTTTAAACATATGACTTTGTATTTTGCTATTTCCCTCCAAGATCTGGTGTTTGCAGTATGAAAAAAAAAAAATAAAAATTAAAGCCTTCCTAGAGTTTTCTAAATGGCACTGATTAAAAATTTCCTTTCTTGTTGAGGTCGGGATGTTTCAACTTTTTTCATTAAAACTTTACAGGAAGAAAGTAAAATGTCTGTATAATATTTTTGAAGTTGGAGTTTTATTATTTGTTTGTTTTATTTCATCCTATCATTTAGTCTCAGATTCAAGTTTGGCTGGGCTTTTTCTTAACAGAAGCTTGTATGCGTTCCTGCATGAAGAACAGTTATGGTCAGCATCAGGAAAGGTCAAGTCCATTGTATCTTACAATTCACAATTGTGTCTTCCATACAACTATTCACAAAACTGTAGGTGAGGTAACAGGGAAAACCAATGTTTCTTAATGTTGGCATAACAGAGTCTTAAAAGATGTAGAGCAAAAAGGGGGATACAGAGACAAAATGTGTTTAGAACATCTTCTTGAGACAATAATTTGCATGATATTTTTCATTATTGTTGTTACTAATTACAGGAAAGCAGTTGTCTTAAGTATGTGTGGATGCGAGGGAGAAATGACCGCTAAACTCAAATATTAATTTCCTTGCTATCCTCTGAAAGTAAACGTAACTTCTGAGTCCATTTTTTCCCCAATACCACCGACACCATTGCCATAGTGGTGATATTATGTCATGTTCATCTACCATGAATTGTAAATCACTTCATACATTCAGCAAGGCACTTCTTCATATTAATCAAATTTTTAAATATAATTTGAAGCAAAATTTAGTCACTTACTAGAATGAATTGAGATAATTCTCCACATGTAAATAAAACACAATGCTCGAGTAAACTATTAGGGAGCTTCTCCACTTCCAATGGAGATACAGCAATATGGACTAATTCTGAGGAACTAATGCACACCACAACATCTGATGTGATCTTGTCCTTTAACAGTGACTTCAGACTCTCTTGTAAGATTTCAGCCAACACAAACTGATAACTTTTCTGCATAGCTTATTTAACAAAAAGATAAGAATACCTAAACTATAGTACCTTAGTGTGTATTAATACAGTATTTATCCAGCTGACTCAGTGGATTGTTTGCCTGAAATTTGGCTCTCACTTTAGAGTTTCAACGTTAGCTCTCCAAGGCTAAGGTACGGATTCAGGCATATTTGAAACTTTAGTATAGGAAAAGAAACTTTAGTATGAGAAAAGTTTCCTTTTTTTTTTTTTTTTTTTTTTTTTTTTTTTTTTTTTTTTTTTTTTTTTTTTTTAAATGTTGATGATACTGATTTTCTGAAGGGAAAATGGGGATATTTGAGCAGTGGTTTGCCAAACTTACTCTGATGGAGTCCTTTCTCTACTAAAGCAAACCAGAATATTGTTTTTCACTTCACTAGACAGAGGATTTCAGTCCTGACATCCTTTTCTGCCTATTTATTGGGGTCTTAAATTACTCATCAAACAATGAAATATGAGAAAACAAGATACTGTCTGTGACTACGAAGTCCTTGGACTTTATTTTAGGACTGCAAAGAAAGTTGTCAGTTGAGGTTTGAATGTAGGTACCTGAGACCACTCCTGTGTTTTAATGTGCTGTCCTAGATTCATTAGAATGTGATTGTTGACTGTCCTTTCAATATGAACAACGGAAATCTCCCTATATCACTTGTTGTACATAATCCCAGGATCCAAAAGAATTGGCTTTTGAGAGAAATCTAGTGATAAATGCATCCCAAACTCCTGTTCCCAACAATGCCCAGTAGGACATATAGCAGAAGATTTTTCCAGCAAGGACCCATGGGGTAACTTTTCTCAAGCAGAAATGTATTTCTTGTCCATAATAATTCTGAAATTTCTTATGCTGTGATGTATGAAGGTTTATATCCTTTCCATTCATTAACATTTCTTAACCCTTGGGAATATCACAGGTAGTGCAGTTTAATTTCCCTTTCAAGTGGGAAAGCTGCTTCACTGTGGTTTGTGTCACAAAATGATACGATGAAACTGGACTGAGTTATTCTCTTTATGAAAGCAAACTCTACCTCTTTCCTGAAAGTGAAGCACCCTTCATATTATCTCCACTAGCTCTCCTTTGTGAAGCTGTGCAAAAGTATTTTCTTTTTTTCTTTTGATTAGTCATTGAAATACCTAAGGAATAATGCATCTGAGATAATATAAAATAATATGAATTACAGTTAAATTATTTCATATAGCCTAACTGTAATCTAGACTGATTGAAATATACCAGTGGTGAAGAAGAACATGTTATTTGAAAACCCATGTTGAAATAATCAGAAATGTCACCTTCTTCACTCCTGCCTAACTGATCTGTTCCTTAACTACACACATCCAGTAGCTTTAAGACCAAGGAAAACATCATTACTCCTGTTTTGTGACTTCTGTTTCTGTAGCTTCTGTTCTTAGTTGTTAAAACACACCATTGAGTTAGATACCCTGCCGTGATTTTGGTGTGTACTCCCCTCATGCATGCTCTAATAATTAATTAACAGAATCTGGAAAGGGAAATATGGTCCTCCTAGTGTTCAGTGCAGCAGCAAACCTCCCAGTCTGTATAAAAGACAACATTAAATTACTTCCCTTAATGTACTGTATGTGTTTAGTGGAACAGACTTATTATTTTACACTTCTATATATTTCATTGAATGAATTGCATGGAATGCTATAATGGTTTGCAATGCAACATGATCTAAAACATTGCATTTTTAACCCAAGGGGACCAGCAGGTTTATTCTGTTTGCATGTGCTTTCCCCTAGACTCTGGCTGCCCTAACAAGAAATTCAATAAATCTGCTTCCAAACCATCTTGCACAAGCTTTGCATGTCCAGTCTGGGCCTGAGGAAATTAACAAGCGAATAGAGCACACCATCGACTTACGGAGTGGCGATAAATTGAGAAGAGAGCATATCAAGCCTTTTTCACTGATGTTTAAAGACTCCAGCCTGGAGCATAAGGTAGCTGGGTCTTGGTAGCTGCATTATTCACAACTCAAATTGTAATAAATGTCCACTGAAGTAGAGAAGCTGTAGGTTCTAGCTTGCATTGTTTGTTTTCTGGTTTTGTTTTTCATTTTGTTTCAGTTTTCAGAAGTTGGGACTGAGCTAGAGGTTGTAATAGACAGTGTCATGACGGAGGTGTTACAATGCTGCAATGATTTCATTTCATTGTTGAAAAATGCCTACACTGAGCAAACTCTGCTTCTGAAAACAACAGCCATTTGCCGGGTTTTGTTTGCTGTCTAGTAAAAGCAGTTTTCTGTCAGATGACAGGTTGCTTTGGCACAAACGGTGATTGAGCATATTAAAAAACTGACACTTCTATTCAAAACATATATCTATATTTATATAGATATGTTTCTTTCATTTAGTCATAGGATCCATCTGATGTCCTCTAGGCAGCTGCTATGTTTATTACAAGTCAAAACTAATTTGTCAACTCTTTGTTTCAAACATCCTTTTTTAACATCTGCTTCTAAGAGGTAAATATTGTTCATGTCTTTGCTGTTTCTCAACAGCAGTGTAATCTCACTAATTTGTATTTCAATCTACATCCAGATGTAAATTGTAAGTTAAAAAAGATAAAGTAATGGGAAAATTTTCCTTGCAAACTGATGACATGACAGCACAGATCTCAAATAATTTCACTGACTTGCATGCTGTTATAATGCAGCAAGAGAAGATCTGCAATAGGATGTGTACTTAGACTGAAAAGAAAAAAAAAAAAAGGGGAATTGCAAGCATGGAGGCCCACTTTTCCATCATCACTTTAACCTCCACTGGAAAACATACTCTTTTACTTGATTTATGGGAGACCAGTCCTCAGGTGGTATCAGTGGTGAGAGCTTAATGAAAACCACTGGGAAAGAAAAATTCTGCTTGAAGTATATTTAAGCCCTTATTTCACAAGCAATCCTGCAGAAGAAAAAAAGAGAGGTTTGGGTAAAAATAATAATAATAATAATAATAATAATAATAATAATAATAATAATAATAATAATAATAATAATAATGTTAACATTTGAAACAGTTTTGATACGTTTTTTTCTCAGTATGACATTTCTAATGCTCACCAGTGCTGAAATGCTTTGACAATGGTGTTTCATTCAATATTTCCTTAGGTGTTAGTCCCAACCAGTAAACACAGGCAATACAAGCACAAAATCCTTCCCATAAAGTGGACCAAATCTTCCTTCTGTTCTCTAAATCTGGCTGGTTTTTAGCATTGGAGTAAAGTCTTTTAAAAATTTCAAGACTGTTTTACTTGTTCTGGTTCATGCATCTCCAACAGCTGGATAGTTACTGGTCAAAAACTTTCTTGCTTGTGTTCATAGTGCCAGGGCACTGTAGGTGCGCTCATAGGAGGATGGGGAATGCACCAGGATGCAAAGGAATGACGTGGATTAAGGAAAGATGAATTACAGTGTCCTCTTCATTACAGACAACAACAATGTCTTATGGGACAATGTGGGAAATGTCTCTTCCCTCTTTGTTTCCCCGTGCAACAGGTTTGTCCCAGTAGCCTTAGTGTTAAACCATAGTCTGCAGACGGTCATGAAAAAAATGTGTGAACTGTTTTGCTACAGAAAGTACCAATTTCCTCCATGTTATCTTATATTAATAGCACTTTCTCCCTTCTTCCTGCCCATTTAGGAAAGAAAACAAATCAAACTCATATTTAAATCGGAGTCTCATAAATCTATTTCAGAAGCCTTTTCCCTCTGCTCTCCCCATCCCTAACCTTTCAGCCTGGAATTATGCTTCCTTCTAGTCATTAACATTTTGCAACTGCTTACATGACCTTCTACATCAGCATCTTGAGCTGCTCCCTGCAGCGCTGCTGAGCAAGTAGACAGTATATGTCTATGTGAGATGTTTTCATTTGCTCCCACTCCCTTTTTGTTCAGACCGGTGGCAGCTTCAAGTCAGAGGTAACACCCTATGCAAAATCTTGTGCCCTCACATTTAGCCATCACACTTTCAGGCAGTGCTGCCATCTGCCTAATACTTATTTCTTTCATCTGTAAGTACTTCTCAGCCTGGACTCCACAGTTATTCAGTAGGCAGAACAGCCAGTATCCATAGCTGAGATCCTGATCAAGAAGTGTTACATTAACTTTGTTCAATGAGAATTATGTTAATACTCTGTGCCTCAAACCACAGAGAGGTGAGGAACCATATGAACAATATATTTCCTCTTCCTGCATTAACAGGAAGAAGACTAACAGTCTTCTGTAGCAGGACTACCACGCCATGAAATCATAAACCGTTTAGGGTGACTTGAGTAGATCTGAAATGTAATGCTGGACTTCTGTTTGAACAGTTTGGGTTTTTTGAGGGGGGTTAATTGCAAAACAATTTCAGACAGCAGATTTACACTAGCAATTGAAGTGCTGGTTTGCTCCTTTTAATGTTTAAAAAGGTTAAAAAAAAAAAATAATTTCTAGAATCAGCATCCGCAGAACTACCATGGGACCCAGCACAGCTCCTGGTTTACAATGGTTTAAACAACTGGTATACCACAGCAGTTTAAACTATTAGTGCATCTTCCCACTGCTCTATTATCTCATTGCGCTGTGTCCTTGGTGATAGAATAAATGCAGATTCCACAGCAAGCAGTAGCAGTCACATTTGTGAATGGGTCATCTCCCTGAGGCAGTATGTATATTTCCACGTGAATTTTGTAATATATTTTTCAGAAGATTTGTGCAGGATCCCCACCTGGTATATTTTATAGATTCTTTACCCAAATGGACTAGTCATTACTAACTTGTATTTTGCTCATTAGCACTTGATATCTCATTTAGAGACCAATTCACTCTCAATTTTGCTAAAGGTTATTTGCACAAATAGGATGTAGGCAGATAGAGCAAAAGACTCATCACAGGAGAGTACTTCTAATGGTTGCATGAAAATACACTAAAGGTATCCCAATATATAATAGCTCATAAAGAAAATCTGACAGGACTTTAGATGATTTCCCATAATATAAAAGATATCATCACGATGCTCTACCTTAATAGCAGTAACTTGGAAATATCAGTGCCATGTGTTTTTTTTTATACAGGAGAAAACATAGTAACAGGGCAGGGAATTTTACATGCTAGTAGGGTTTTTGTTAAGTAAAGTTTCCAACATAAATATTTACATAAAGATATTCTAACTCTTCCTTCATATTTGAATTGGGATTGTAAATCAGCCTGGGCTTAAAAGTCTACATATTTTCTCCAAGGTGAGCACAATGAAAATATCAAAAGAGCTTTGAATTTCACAGTACAGGTTTTCTTAGATCAAATATTAGACGTAAATATCTGAGTTTCTCTGTTTCAGAATTTCCAGTGGGTGAAATAAATAGAAATTAAACGAGTAGGAAAAAAAATTTGCCCTTTCTGCATGTTCTATCCTTGCAGACATAGGCCTTATCTCTTTCCTTCAACCCAGAAACTTCCAGTGGCAAGACTGTCTGCAAGAAACACTGGGTAAACTCTGTTTCAGCATCTTCCTTTTCTGTCATTGGTCAGCAACTGGATCTGTGTCTACCTCTTGGTCTTCTCAGGAGTTCATCCATCTCTTCTTCTGCCTTGGGCTTCCTGATACATCTTCTTCTGTCCCTCCCCTGTACTGCAGAAGCTTTTCCAGAGCCACAAACACCATTGCTCTGAAGAAAAAAAATCCCATGGTCTCCCTTCTCATTCATAAGGTCCTGTCTGAGTCAAATTGCAGCTGTGAGGATAAGATCAAAAACCTTCCTCCCCAGTGCACAAACACTTTCTCTAGGTGAACTTGCAAAGCCTGGTGTATTACTGGTACTCCCCTTTCAGAGAACCCTGGGAAAAGAGAGGAGACGTGGGTAATAAGCAGCATTACGTGGCAGAGGATCTTTCTTATGCAAGCTCAGTTTCAGCTAGCTGGCTGGGCTAGCCAGTAGATAAACAATGGAACCGCCATGGGCTCAAGCCCCATGGGAAGCAGGGTGAGCCTTTGCTACACCATGAGCAAGTCATGCAGTGCAAGGCAGGTCTGCGGGATGGTACAGCTAAGGTGGTCACTGCAGAGTAGGTCAGCTTATGATTCTTCCTACCACTCTATGCAGCTCTAGTTGGCTACATACCTGCCCATACTTATTGGAAGTGCCTTGAGGCTTAGTCTACCCTTCAATTACTTCTCCAAGTCATTAAGGGGCAGACTGCTACAGAAGTGCTACATTTATCATTGGTGTTTGTACTGCCTCAGAGATGCTAATAATTTCTCATCACAATATTGTTACTGATTAGACCACAGCATTAATCCTTTTGACATAAAGCTCAACACAGCAGGCAATTCCATGTTTGTTTTTCATTCAATTAATTTGCTATAATTTCCCTAAGGAACAGTTGGGATTTCACGTTATATTTTAAGGAATGTACCTTTCTTTTTTCCTTTGGTTCTTTTTTGTACCACAACCAAAAAAGCCCTGGTACATTATTTAAGCAGACTGATGCAGTTCTGTTTTCCCACTCATGAATCAGGGTCAGTGCCTCTGTGCTTCTAGCAGCAAAATGGAGTTGCCTGTGAGCACCATCAGAAAAGATGTCAAAGTGATACTGCTTCTGCCAAGCAGCAGACACAGGGTATTATCACAGCTGAGGAGTCAAAAATGAGGGACAACAATGAATAAACCCCTTCTCATGCTCATAACAAATGGAGCCAGGGAAGAGAGAAGCCTTTTTCCCATTTCAGGAGCTTGAGACCGTTTTGACCAGATGTTTATAACTGAGATGAAGTCCCTACTGACAGCCCATGTAGTGAATATAGTCTAAGTCTAGATAGGATTTCCTTCAAGAATAGATGAGCTATAAAACACAGTTCATAACTGAATTCTCTCAATGTATGTTCCTGATATATTTCTCAATCAGTTTTAATTTTTCTCAGTTATAATGTTCTCTAGACATTTATAACTATAGTTTGCCTTATTTCTAGATTGCTGAAGAAAGATTCTGATATCTGATATCTCTTGGACTTTGATTTCCTTTTCTTCTGCACATGTAACTCTTAGCTCCTTCAAAACTGCAACAGATTAAATAAAACGGAGTTATTGTTCAAGAGGAAAAATGACTTGGGCAGGCATCTGTGGGATTTTTTTATTAGGTGAAGATAATTTAGTGGCATCAGTATAGGATAAAGAGATTTACAAAAATATGTCTATGGACCAATCATCATCTGCTGTAAACAATCGGAGTTTAACCGAATTAGCAGTGACAAATACCAACTGAGGATTTGCATAATGTTTCCACTTTAACTGATCCACCATGATTCACCAATGTATCTGTTACTCCTTTTATTGGTAACTCACACAAAAGGAGAACCTGCTAGCATTTTCAGTAGTTTGATGTGCTACAGAAAAATACTTTTGCAATAAATCCTAATAATAATGCACATCAAAGGCTTTTTACATAATAATACCTTCTACCTCGGAGAATGCCCATATCGACAAGTTTCTGCACAGCCTCTGGATTAGTTAGGATACAAAGATCATGACCCACATTCCAGATAGTCACAGAATGTCCCAAAGTATATACTTATCTTAAAAAAAGTAAAAAAAGAAGCCACAATGGCCTCAATTTGGCAAGAATGGAGACACCTCTGTGATGTCATGCATACAGAGTCGCAGCTGACTTCAGTATTTTTCTTCAGGTGAGGAAACTCATGGTTCCTCTGATTAAACTATTAAGTATTTAATATTCTACGCAGCAGCACAAGCTCCTGGTATCTACCTGGGGATTTTTAAAGCAAATAACTTTGAAAAAGAGGCAACCAAGTAAAACAACTTTGTATTGCAAATTACAGAGTTTTGCTCTCTTGGATCAAGTGTTTTACCAGTTTATTAATGAGTTAGTTGTTGTGTTTCAATTTTAAAAACAAATCCAGGTGTTTTGATTTATTAGCTCTTCCTCCTAATTTCCCTGAAGTAGCCTATATACATCAGTCTTTATGAAACTACTGCATGGGTTAACAGCTAATTTATTCTTCTTTTCTTTCTTTTTTTTTTTTTTTTTCTTCTAGTATTCACAAATGCGGGATGAAGTATTCAAATCAAACTTGGTGTGTGCATTTATTGTTCTTGTATTTATTACCGCTATCCAAAGCTTACTTCCTTCTTCCAGGTAAATACAGAAATATATCTCTATATATCTGAAGGCATTCTTGGGGAAACAGCGGGATAACATTTCAAGGATTCACATGGGATGAGCCAATAAAATCTGCTTGTTCCTCAAAAGTGTTTGGAAATATTTTTTCACTTTTTTCCCAATATTAACTGCTTTCATGTCACATTATCTGCAGCTACATGTTTTCATGTGAGGCAGCAACATTTACTGACATTATGTTGTTATGTTTTTAAACAGAATCCTCACTGAGACAAGTAGGAACTTTGGGTTTAAAAAGTTTGACATGATATGGCCTGCAACTTCCAGTGTTGAAGTAAAAAATGATCCAGACTTATAACAGTGCCTCTTTGCTAAGTGACTGGTAATCACTTTGAGAATCAGTGATTGTTCTGGTTTTGTTTCTTACATGCTACATAAGAAAATTGTACTGTTGTGCCTTGTTGCTGATGATACATATTACCTGGCTGGTGAAAGCAATCTTGTGCCATTAAGAAGCAAGGAGGTGATGTGGCAGATCTTTTCCCACTTCTGTTTATATGGAGCTGACCAAGCAACAACTTCCTATCACAGTGACAAAATGTGGAATAGCAGAGACCTCTGTGTCCACATATTTCACACAGTCAAACACATCAATTAGCATTTTTGTCTAATATTGAAGAGTGAGAATACAAGAGTGTGTACAAGGACTAAGGTCAGTTTTGTAGCATCATAGCAGAGCAGAACATGTCTGCCACTAAAACATGCCCCAGGTCCCATTTAGTTTTTGACAGAGCAAGTGCTAAAATGGAAATGCCCAGTTGAACATAATTTGTAGGTGTTTTCTAACACTCAGGTGAATCTTAATTTATGGCTGCCTGAAGAATAACCTAGAAAATACAGTATTTATATAAGAAATTACACTTATTGTGTTACAGTAATGCAGCAATATTTCTTGGATCATCTCTGGAAGACCCAATTCACCATGTTTATGTCTAAGACTATGAAAATAGTGGTCAGATGCAGGCAGGCAACTGCACTCTGCAGCAGTGGTGTCCCATGTATTTTGTAGTTCTCAGCTGGGGAAGTACCCAGAGTAATACATGACCTTCTGCTGTTCTTTATGTGTTATATTGCTCCAATACTATTAAAGTTGTTTGGTTTTTTTAAAGTTCTTCTCCCAAAACGCAGTCAAAATTCTCCACTTCTGGTAGCTGGTTTTGTTTGTTTATTTGTTTGTTTTTTTCTCTGTATGTACAAGAAGATTTATGGATCTTATTAGTAGAACCTGTTTTCCAAAAAAGATTTCTCTTGCTATATCAATCACTGCTATGCTAGGGGAAAAAAAAAAAAAGACATTTTTTTCTACTGCACAGATTCATCTTTGTTAATTCTCATGAGAGTGTCTAGTGTCATTGGAACTAGGGGAGAAGGAGTCACATAACCACATTGCCTTCAGATGTCTCACTTCCTGGTTTCCCATCTTGCACAGTAGTCTTGTGTTTTTCCCTGCACTTCAAAAATGCTTTGAGGACCTTTTTGTCACTGAATGTTAAAGAGGCTGTAAATATAAATAGATTCAAATAAAGATTAGATAAATTCATACAAGATCAGCAAGGAAGATATTTAGGGAAAGGATATTTAGTACTATCTGTTTTATGAGAGAAGATTTGGAGCCACATGTGTGCTTTGTAACAGTTCTTATGTTCCTTCAGGAGATGAAGATCTCTGTCAAGGTTTAAGAATGCAGATTCTGGTATTAATTTTTCACGTTCTAATACTCTGCTTCAAAAATGTGTTTCAGTCTTAAAAAAAACATGCCTATTAAATGACCAGAGGTCAGCAGATGAGCAACCCTAAAATAAGAGGATGAGGGGCTTTGAGTGGGAAGGTTTCAATAGGCTTAAACACATTGAATGAGGAAATAATCTGGAAGTTCAGATTTCCTAAATTCCATTTCTAAAACAATTCAAGGTATGAGCAACTGAAGAAGCTATCACAAAGTTAGGCAGGAGTTGGATTCAGAGAGTCTTGGAGATAACTGCATGCTCATCTGTTATACTTCTAGTAGATACCAGAGAAGTAAACTACCACAGTGGAAGAGCATAGACATCACTTCCATGGAACAACTAATGAACTATGTTCACACTCCTTATGGTAACTTACCCATTTGCCAACAACACAGTTAAGTGTCTTTCAATGAATGCTTCAGAGAGATGTTGAAGAAGGAATTTTATATTTGCTTAAGTACATGTTTTAAATATCTTTCTGAGCTGAATCTTTTGGGGATTTCTGGAAATTTGTTGAAAGAAAACATTATTTAAATCATCATAAAACATATCCTACTAATGATCTTTTGGGATTTTCCCAGATAGGTTGCCTCAGTCTGTGTGTTAAAGAAGGGAATCATTTTTGTATTATTGCATCTACCGTGTATGAGAGTTTCAGAATTTTATCCCAGTTTATATCTGTCTCTTGCAGGATAAATATTTGATCCATTCATACCTTTCCCTGGCAGGGCAGGCACATCACTGAATTTAAAAATCTTTGCAATAGTTTTCATTCTTTGAAATATTGAGTTGAGGAAACTACCCTAAGTGACATAAATTAATGCCATATTTCTGCTGTAATTATCCTCTATGAAACCATTAAGTTACATTGCCAACCTTGCAGTGATTCATCTTCTCCATCTGAGAGGCCCAGGAGTTTGATTCATTTCCTGAAATGAACTTTCTATATGCTCACATGGGCAATAGATCATGCTAGAGTAGACTGCTGAATTACTCTTATTTCTGTCAGTTTTTCACTGGGTTATTCTTGCGAGGGAAGAAAAACAGCTTTAAAATTGTTCTTCATTTAAACATCTGCATCTTCTCTTTTACATAAAATTTCCTTCAGACACAATTCTTGATTTGTGACTATACACAAGGAAGAGGAAAGGCAAAAGCTCCATTTCAAATTTCACTTGAGCTTGACTGCTAGGGAACCCCTAGAAAGAAAAACATTTGGTCTTCAATTTCTTCTTGAATGAAGAGGGGATCCAACCCAAGAGTCCTAGTTCCCACAGCATTCTCTTTGCTCACAGTTTGGATGGGCACACGCTTTGCTGGGTAAAAATCTGTCTGGATGGCCGGGCCCAAAGCGTTGTGGTGAACGGAGTTAAATCCAGTTGGCGGCCGGTCAGGAGTGGTGTCCCCCAGGGCTGGGTGTTGGGGCCACTCCTGTTTAACATCTTTATTGATGATCTGGACGAGGGGATCGAGGGCACCCTCAGTCAGTTTGCAGCTAACACCCAGTTGGGTGGGAGTGTTGATCTGCTCGAGGGTAGGGAGGCTCTGCAGAGAGACCTGGACAGGCTGGAGCCATGGGCTGAGGCCAACTAGGGGAGTTTCACTGAGGGCAAATGCCGGGGGCTGCCCTTGGGCCACAACAACCCCCAGCAGGGCTACAGGCTTGGGGAGGAGTGGCTGGAGAGCTGCCAGTCAGAGAGGGACCTGGGGGGTGATTGACAGCCGGCTGAACAGGAGCCAGCAGTGTGCCCAGGGGGCCAAGAAGGCCAATGGCATCCTGGCTTGTGTCAGCAATAGCGTGGCCAGCAGGGACAGGGAAGGGATCTGAGCCCTGTACTCAGCACTGGTGAGGCCGCCCCTCGATTCCTGTGTTCAGTTTTGGGCCCCTCACTACAAAAAGGACATTGAATGACTCGAGCGTGTCCAGAGAAGGGCAACGGAGCTGGTGCAGGGTCTGGAGCACAGGTTGTACGGGGAGCGGCTGAGGGAACTGGGGGGGTTTAGTCTGGAGAAGAGGAGGCTGAGGGGAGACCTCATCGCCCTCTACAGCTCCCTGACAGGAGGGTGCAGAGAGCTGGGGATGAGTCTCTTTAACCAAGTAACAAGCAACAGGACAAGAGGGAATGCCCTCAAGTTGCTCCAGGGAAGGTTTAGACTGGATATTAGGAAGCATTTCTTTCCAGAAGGGGTTGTTGGGCGTTGGAATGGGCTGCCCAGGGAGGTGGTGGAGTCCCCATCCCTGGAGGTGTTTAAGAGTCGGGTCGACAGCACTGAAGGATCTGGTGGAGTTGGGAACTGTCAGTGTGAGGTTAATGGTTGGACTGGACGGTCTTCAAGGTCTTTTCCAACCTAGACAATTCTGTGATTCTGTAGTTCTGCGAGGAGTTAACGGACAGAAGGTTATTATGGCTGTTTGTTCCTATTCCTCTGAACTTGGCTATGTCTTCTGCTGGATCCTGTCAGCATGCTGCCAAGAAATCTTAGCACAGATACTGTATTGATCCTCTCAGAGGTCACAGGTGTGTGCACTTCAGTTTTGGTTTCATGTCAAGCCGTCTTAGACAAGAGACAAACACATCAGTGTTTAACCGAACAGCTACAGTGGAAGAATTTTTGTTGCCTATATATTATGAATAAATACAAGGCCATGGTTTCTCAGGCACCACATCAGGTTATGCTGTATGTTGGATTGATATCCCGGGCTTAGGTCCCTAGATGCTCCCTTTATAGTACCTTAATTCAATAGTACTAGGTTTTACATCTAGAGTTTGGCAGTCCAAAATAAGAACTCATGTACAGTGTCCTTAGGTCTGAACTTCAGAGGCTTGATTCTAACCCTTTCAAAAGCATTAATTTAGTTTCATTTAGAGCTGGGTCAGACTAGGTCTGCAGAATTGGTAGGCTACATCTGCATATATTAGACTGTCTATGTATATCAGAGATATAGTTAGAAACTATCAGTCCTAAAGAGGATCTTGGTCATTTGGCTTTGGAAAGCAAGAAGACTATTGCACAATGCAGCTGTAGTGTGGGCAGCAAGGAATTAATCTTACATAACTATCTACCATTTTCTAAACACTGGGTTCAAAGTATAGCCAATGGAGAAGGGGTCAGTGGATGTGAATAAATCTAAGACTGCTGAGCAGTAAGATAAATTATATCCTAAACTACACAGCTCTCTTGATGAGCCCTGCTGACTCCCTTAACTAGTTCTCCATGAACATATTGTCCAGACCTTCCCTGGCTTTCTGTGTATTTTCACAGAGAGAAGCTTCTTTCAAGACATTGTTGTATTGTGTTTTTACTTGGTAGCCTTGGGAATTTCAGGAAGTCCTGAGACTCTTCCCACAAAACTTTTAGTCTCACAGGATGAAATATGTGGCTCCTTTGCTCCAGTCTTTGTTTCCTCATTATTCACTCTTTTCTTCATAATACAGTTTGTTTTTACTGGCTACATTGTTCCTTCTTTCAAAAGCAAGCTTTACTTCTGGGTGAGGCCACTGGAGAAGATGGAACTTTTTTGGGGAAGCTCCACTGTCCTGTATTCAAGTCACATACAGGACTCTGGCAAAGCTCGTTGGAGTGAAATGCTGACTCAAGTGTAAGATAACATCTCATACAAGTGGTACATCATCAGAACAGTGTCAAAGCTAATAAATATTACCACATGGAAGATCTCAAAGGAAGTTAATGTGTAATTCTTCTTATGTAAGTTCATTAGGAAACAGAACTTCCATTTTGATATTTTTCAACATTTTATTTCAAAATGTTTTGTAATATAATTTGGTACTACAAAAAAGCCCCAAACATCTTTTGCATATATATTTTACTTATAGCCGTTCAGACATGTTCCCAAAGGAAAACTCTCTGCTAAATACAGCCTCTTTTTCTGTTCATTATCTGTTTACACTGCAAGTCTCATTAATTTTGAGGTTCTGAGATTAGGAGCTGTACATATAAACCACAGCTGCATTACTGTAAATTATTCTGAGACTTGCATGCTGTTTTCAAAATCTTATACCTTCTTAATACTTCTGTGTTAGCTTGATTAATTTTAGTAATAGACAAAAAAGTTTGAAGTAAAATGCTTGTTATTCTGTCCTGATACTTTAAGGGAGTTATTTTCCCAGAAAGACTGTTTGGATGATCAGAAAGAAATAATGTTTATGCAAATATTGCATTTAAAACAACATCAAATTTAAGGTATATGAATCTCTATCATCATCACAGCTGAACAAGGACACTAAAAATCAGAACATTGTTGTAAAAGATAATATTTAAAATTAAGTAGTCTAAAGCATACAGGAGTACAGTTCTGCACTTAAATCACTTTCAGACTAAAAGACAACTTTATCTCATACATTATTTCTGGCTTTTCCCTCAACACGACCAACATTTCCCTGCATATACTCTGATTTATGCCTACTTTTTTCAAAAAAGAATTTCCTTTTGAACATAAACATTTTCATTTCTCTTGCTTTCTCAAGGTATTTTCTACAAACATCAGTACTGTGAGGAAGATGTACTCACAGTTTTCACATAAACTAGCCAGTGCATCTTTGGTGTCTCCTTGGGACAAATATTTTAAATACTATCCATCAGCTGCAAATATGGCCAGAGCTAAGAAATGCCAGTTCCCACCCAAACTGATTTGCAAGCATTTTCTTCTATGTCCATGTATCCTCTCATACTATTCAGTGTAGTTTCCTCTTCCCATTAGTTACATACCTATTAGCTCATGTTGAAATATTTTAGAGTGAAAGTTTTAGTTAATAGGCTCAAACCACAGATTTGAATTCAGATCTGTGTGAGTTTAGAATTTGCTCTTCTAAAGCCAAATTTAAATAGCCTGAAACTGAGGGGAATGTGAGGTAGCTTGAAATACAGTCCATTTAGACTCAGGGAGTAGATATGGCTGACCTACTGAAAAATGAGGAAATAAAAGCTATCTTAATATTTTCACTTCTGTTTCCACCTTGCACCCTTAAATTTGTCTTGCCAAGGAGAAGGGTAGGTGATGTGTAGCAAAACCTGAAACTTCATGTTTTTAATAAGACAAAGCATACATATTTTTACAGAAGGCTTAATAACCAGAGTCAGCTTACCTACATTCAGCCGCCTCAAAGTGCAGAAGTCTTCCTGGAGCACCCTGATAGTCCACTCTCAACGTTTTGTTTTTTGTTTTTTTTTTTTCTGTGAGACATTGTGATTAAATCACTGAAGTATACTGGCACGTATACAACTATGTTACTGGAAATTTTAATCACTTAATTCAAACCTCCAGTTTAAACACTCTCCTTGTAGCAAAAAGGCAAAGGAAAACAGAGTGAAGAGGAGAGATGTTTACAGAAGTGGAGTTACTTTTAATTTGCGTGGGTTTGAACTTTGGGAAAAGAGACACAGAAGGACAATGACTGGCAGAAATCGTGACAAAAAAATCTTGAAATGAATTGTTGAGTGCTTCCTCTCAGCGAAGTAAAATGATTTACTGTTTTTTCCAGCCATGTCAGTTACTTGATTGACTTCAGGTCCCAGATTTAAGCAAGAAAAGGAATAAAAATAGAAAAATATAATGGAAGTTGAACCAGGAGATATTATGGGGTTTAATGGTCTATTCAAAAGATTTGAACTGTCTATTCTGTGTACACACTTAACAATACTTGATTAAGGATCACATTTGCAAGGACAATGTTTACAGGGTATGCCAAAGAACATGTTTTCTTTCAATATGTTTGAATCATATAATTTTTTTTTTCATATGCTCTGTATTTTAAAGGACTTCCATGAAAACAGAAGATCAATCCTTTTGCATTTTTAGAAACCAGTGAGATTCTTAGCTGCAGTTGTCCCACTAATAATTAGGAGGGGAATCTTGCATTTATATCATTATTGTATCCTGGTTTATATCCAGAAAACAGATTGCACTACTGAATTCATTTTAGAGTCTATGACTCTCCGTATAGCATGAGTTTAAGACAACTGTGTTGTGCTGCATACAAAATAACATTACTAAACTGCCCCCAAACTGGTGTACAAGAGTGGGAATCAGCTCATATATAAGTGGCATCAGGATCCTACAGGTTGACTATATTTGCTCTGAAAGAAACTTAAAGGACAACTGAGACCCCAAAGAAAGGACATTCCTGCCACCGAGACTCTATATAGACAGAGAGAGGCAGTGGCAATTATTTCCCTGGCTTGTTTCTTCAACAGAATTTTCTCAGCAAGAAACTGTGTGAAGTAATGGCAGGCTTACGGAACATGAGCAAATCTTTGCTTTCTCTGGGTTTTTTCCTAGACTAATTGTCTCAGATTTATGACAACTTATTTTTCCTAGTTTTAACTGTTTACACATTTATTTTTATTAGCAGTGGCATTGTGTTGAGGTTTAATGATAGGTTCTCTTTTCTTTTTCTTCCCAGGGTGATACCAATGGTCATTCAGTTTTCTATTCTGATTATGCTGCACTCCGCTCTTGTGCTAATCACTACAGCAGAAGATTACAAATGTTTACCCTTAATGCTGCGGAAAACTTGCTGCTGGATTAATGAGACCTACTTGGCCAGGAATGTCATTATATTTGCATCCATTCTGATTAACTTTCTTGGAGCCATCATCAATATTGTAAGCTTATAGGGAACTAGGGAATATTATACAGGAAAAGATGATTTATGAATTATTAAGCTTGCTACAGGACTTGCTAACTAATGTGTTTATAAGCCAGCTATAATTTAAACATAAAAGGGAAAGTACCACAGCTTCAGGAAATTCAATCTGTTGCTTAAGCTATGTATTTCTGAAATATCTAATTATTTCTCCCTTATGAGTATCATCTATTTTTAAAACCCTTTGCTACTCTCTGTTCAATTTATCTATACTTTGAGGACCATTTGTAATTTTCTGACATGCTGATATACTTTTCTAAAGAATGTCAGTGCAAGTAATGCTTATAGATATTAAATTCCTCATCTCACAGTTCTGCCCTTAATTAGATTACTAAAAAAATGAGAAGTGTAAATGAACACAGAAAATACCTTTAAAGAAAGGATGGAGCAGGTCAAGCTGAGACAGTAACCACAGCATGGAAGAAGTTAAAAAGTGTAAATTCTACACATACCTTGCCTTACTTATGCATTTAGTGCTTTGACAAAACCGCTTTGGTCCAGATTTACCTTAGCTGAAGTACCAAACCATGGGCATAGACACTCACAGCTTTCTTTATAGTCAGTGCAGACCAACAGGCATCCACAAGGATTTCTCTTGATCATACTGGTCCCAATAAAGAGATTTTTCTCTCTCCACTATCCCCATAAGGAGTTTAGTTTGATTTGACTCCTAATTTACACACCTCCACTAAGACTCTAAGGTGTGACAGATCTAGAGCAATGTTTATCAGTATACCTGTGAGGAAAGGCATGTACCAAGCCTCGCTTAGCAGCTGTAGTTAGAAAAAAATTTTGGTAATTGAATGTTGTGGGACTGGCTCTATACGGTGTCACAGGGTAAGAGAGTGGGGCCTTATATGCAAATAAATTAGAGCTCTGATTATCCTGATGTCTTCAGAAATATGAGACAGCTTTGCATGAATTAGGCAGATTATCATGTCAGACAACCTGGTAGGTGTTGAAGCCTGAGCCAAGAAGGTGGTAAATATCTGACCAGTAGATTAAAAGTAATATTTTCATCACTCTTTCCTCTTGTAAGGTACCTTTTGGCTATGGAGGTAAAAGTGCTTTTTCATCTGAACTTTATTCTTTGTAAATATTTATTTCCTTCTAGATGAGACCAGGAAAGCATTTAGTGGCAGTAATAACAATGGCAACTATAACAACATAACAGTAATCATAATTATCCTGCAATAATAACAATTATGATTATATCATTAGAGTAAGTATGCTGAAGTCTGATACATCAAGGATTTGCCTCATCTTCTGCTAACAGATATGAGATTTTATTACGTTCTATTGCTGTCATCCTTCCATGACGGAATTCCGGTTGGCAATATGCAAGGACTCAGCATATGTCTGGGTTTTTTAGTGATACTAAACTGATAAGACAGCTAGTTGGAGAAACAAGAATGTAGCTATTGATTACTATCCTTACAAAGAAAATAAAAATATGGCAAATGACAGGAAATTCAATAAGGCTGAAAACATCCTGAACATAAGTACAGTGGTACATTATGTTATAGATCACTAAGGAGTGCTGTAAAATTTAGAGTTTTTTAAATCATGTTTCAGAATGCCTGTCAGGAAAGATTTTGGAAGAATTAATCTTGTTCTTGAAACGAGATGATCTCTAATGGGCTATCACTACGTTATTTGTTATGGATATGATAATAACAGGATTTTCCCCTGACTTGTTGTGGATTATTTTTTAAAATTGTGTCCACTGCAATCTCGTGGGATGGCTAATCCAAAAACAGTTAAAAGAAATAGAATTCTTTTTACTGCCATACCAATGGGTTTCTATAAAGCAATAAACAGTTATTTCTATTACCATATATGTAGAATGTCAATGGCTTGCGTCACCTTGTCCTGACCTCTACAGGAAATCACAACATTCATATAACCTCATTATTTCATATGTCAAAATTCTGCCATAATAGTAGTTTGCTCAGGAGGGACTTGCATGCATTTAAGAACAGGTAATGCATCTCAGCCTTGCAGCTATGTGTGTCCACTGAGTTCAAATGCACCCAGCTGGAGGAAACTAATACTCAGATGCTTTCTAACAAGAGCTGTAAGTCTCTGGTTTCATCAGGGTGGCAAATGTGTCTTGTGGTTCTTTACATCAAGTGCATTCTTATTGTTCTAAAATTAGAATAATTTTCCCGATCCTGAAGGTCTTTTTAAAAGACACGCAGAGTGTTTCTCACGGCACTGTGCCCTGCAGACAGGTACTGTACACCTCATAAACTTTCAGAAGGCACCAATAACTATCTGTTGTCACGGAGGACTGCGCAGATAACCCAGATAATGTTGCTGCATTGCAGAGATGACTGAATTGCTGAAAGAACAAACAAGAGAGTTTCAAGTTCAAAATTCATTAGAATTTAATTATAAGAAATCAGGCCTCATTAAACAAACTCTCTAACTCTGTTGGAAAGAAAGACAGGGGAACTAGCTTGTACATACCAGGTTGATGAAATGACCTAGTATAAACATCCAGATTGGTTTAATATATGTAACATGAGACTCCATCTGCTTTAACGTCAAAACATGAAACCATTAATGATTTTTTTTTTTTCTGTGTTGTAAGGCCATGATGTATTGCAACTCCACACTGCTATTTTGTTTGTATTTAATACACTTGTTTTGAAGTACCATTAAAATGAATGCAGGTCATAACAGCAAAAGGCCATGTTATATTCTCAAAACCATTATATTGTAAATGATTTTTTATTCCCTTCCATTCTAGGCATCACAGTTGCAGTTCTGGGACCACATTTGTTTTGGCACAAGCCAATTCTGCATGATGCCGTGGGATTTTGTCCCACATTTAGAAGGATAACACTGTCCATAGCAACATACAGAAATAAAACCTGCTTGCAAACAAGTGCACATATGCAATCTAATTTTATGGTCCCAATTTAATAATTTTCTCTATAGTTTATAGTAAAATGTAAACATTTTGAGACAGTAATTCTTAAAAGTCCAACATCAGTCCCCTGAAACTCCCAGAGATGCTCATCTTTCCCCTTTGGCAACAAGAGGAAGGCTACTCAGATGCTGAACATCTGTAGCATGAATAGCTCCCCCCTTTCCATTTCATCTCCACAGTATGTCTTCCTACAGCCTATTTAGTCCTTAGTGCCAGTTACGGAGCTGGCGTGGAGAGCAGCAGGTCAGCCATTTCCAACCCTGAACCCAGCTGCTCACCACACAAGCACTTAGTCACTAGTGTACAATATAGCCCTCATTTTGTTTTCTTTCTTCACAGCTATGGTGTGATTTTGACAAACCAGTAACCCTGAAGAACCAGACGTTCAATTCATCTACATCTTTTACAGACATCTGTTCCTATCCTGAGGTATTTCTGAGGGTACTTTTGCATCTGAGGCAAGGATTTACAAAGGTTACATGGCAACCACTACCTGGAATCAGTGACCTGTGTACTGGTGGTGGGGTCAGGTGCCTCAACAACACTGTGAAGCTGAACCTTTGCATATATCCATATGCTGATAGAAAAAGCAGAGGCAGGTTATAGAAGAAATTAGTCTTATGGTCTAATGAGGCATTACAACCAAGTTTCAGCCTCCGAACTTCATAAGAACCTTTGTGCTGGAAATACACCTAGCAGTGATTCAGTAACCTAGTGCAATAAAACACACCATTTCATTCATATGAAGCTAATGGAGACTAATACTTCTTACATAGGAAAACCATCAGTCATTTTACTCTAGTTATTTTAAATTTGCTTTTGGAACAAAAAAAAAAAAAAAAAAGGATCAGGCAAAAAAATCAATAGGTTGGTCATGTGTAGGTAAAACAAGTATGTTGCCTAGAAATTCATATGGCAGCGTCATGATACTGCCAGCCTCATGCTGCAAATTGCAAGAAAGAATTTTCTACAGAGGAACTGTACTAAAGAAAAACTGTACTCAGAAGAATGAAGGCTATCTCTCCTAAAACTGTATGATAGGAGTTATTTAAACTACATCTGGACTGTGGGTGTTGATGTTGCTATTTTAAATCTGAACAGCTCATGGCCATGATTGTCTCTCTATATCCAGTATCAGCTGCATGGGTTGCATTTGACAGATGACTAATCATTGAGAAAAATGAGACCACATAGATATTAGAAAATTAGATGTGAATGAAACTTCCAGGCATCACATTTTAAGAGAGTAATGTAACTAATCTAGCCCTGCAATATTAAAAATAATTTTTTTTTACAAATATATTAGAAAACACACAAACGTGTGGCTTTATCCTCTCTTCAATTAGTGTGGGAAAAGGATTAAAGCAGGACGATGGTTCTCTCATCCTGATTAATGTGGGTCTTGTGGAAAGTCAGAATCCAAAGGAAGATAAATAATTTTCTCTAATGAAAAGTTGACTTTTCATTAGCAAATGACTACACACAGCATCTGTCCCTTTTCTCTTTTAACTATACAGGATGCCCTTTCCTTTCTAATACAAGGAAAATTCTATAAAAGCACAGAGGAAGATTTCTGCTAACATGGAGGTTCCATGCAAAATAGAGAATTTGTAATTTCCCATCCTATTCTAGCAAACCCCTTACTTTCAAAGTGTCCTGCACCCTGAGAAGACTGAGCACTGAAATCCAGAGCAATTTTTTTTATACTTCTGATCACTTGATCATTTATGTAGAAATTTATAGAGTTAATATGTAGTCACTGATCACCCAAAGTAACCAGTGCTGTTTTCTATTCAGTATTTTGTCTTCACTGGTGTGCTGGCAATGGTGACTTGTGCAGTCTTTCTTCGTCTCAACTCTGTCCTGAAGCTGGCAGTACTTCTCATCATGATTGCGATCTATTCTCTTCTGACTGAGACCATTTATGCTTCCCTTTTTCTGCAATATGACAACTTTAACCACAATGGAGAGTAAGTGTTCACAGTCCCCTTTAGGAACTGCTTTTTAATAAGGTAATGGGTCAAGTCTTGCCAGAGTTTGCATATATTGTATAGCACTATAGTTAAGAGTGATGGTTGCAAGAGACAATGACTAATCCAGAAAGATTTATACTGTGATTCTTTCTCAAGCTTTTTTATTAAAATGTTAATTTTATGAGGACATTTAAATATTGAGCAGGGTTTGTCTTTTATGTCTCCCATAGTCTATCCATGTTGCTAAAAATATGTATTACAGTGCATATAGATTGGTTGCTTCTATTATTGAAAACTGTAGAGATACTGATTGAAACTCTTCTCAATTTAAGAAAACAGGAGTGAACCGTTGCTGTGAAAGATATACAGAATACAGGGATGACTGAGTTTTGTAGGAGTGCATTTGAAGGATAGACCTCTCCTCCAAGGCTTCCTTCCCAGCAAGAGGAGTTGACAAGGAGACAGAAGAGCCACAGTAATTTGCAGTCAGAGATGAACTAAGCATTGCAATAACTGAATTTTGAACAGCAGTGATTTAGCTCATTCAGAAAAACACTTCTTCAGTCTTTGATACTTGACCGATGTAGTATTACAGATGGCTGTTCTTGTGAGTGAGTGCCAGATGAAGATCCTCAGAATGACAGAAAAGGATGGATTTTCAGTACAAGTAGTTCTCACAACAGCCACACCTTTACACATAGTAAGACTCTGCATCTTTCCTTGCTAGCTTCCCATGGTAGCAAGGTACTAAAGATTTGGTATGCAATTCCTTTTCTTAATGCTAGTTATTCTCCTAAAATAACTAATGATATGACAGTAACATATTCACAGCAGACCCCAGTAAACATGGCAAATGGCAGTAAGCAATATTTTGGCTAAGCATCTAGAAGTAGAGATCATGATCATTGTGTTTAATTTTTGTCCCTAATCAAGCATCATAATGAAAGATTAACTCTTGTGTGAAAATCTTAGAGAATTCAGAGTAGTTTCTATTCCCCGTGTCAATGAAACTCTCTAGTGACTTTTATCACAGAAGAGTTAGAAAAAGTCAGGAATATTCTCTAGAGTAGCCCACAGTCCAGGACATAGGGAACTCAGCTGAGATGCTCCACTCTCAGGACAAGGATCTGAACTTCAGCTCTGACATTAGGGAGCATGAGGTTCAAAGCTGTGTGCCCAGAAATGTATCTGTTTTCTTAGCCATACCAATTAGTTGAATGAAAGATTTTGCAAGTCCCTACAAAACTCATCTAGCTCATATATTTGAGGCTATAGGTACATTGCCACAATATGCAGTACCAGATGAATTCATAACGAAGACCTCTGAGGCTGTTGCCTTTAGCCAGTGTACAAGGAGTCCTTCTGTAATGAAATCTTTAGGAGGTTGTATTTCAGACAACTTCAAAATGGGAAACATTTGGATTCCAAAATATTTGCAGATGACAAAGATGTTTCCTGCCTGTCTTTGGCTCTATACTGATGACTCATTTCCTCACAGTAAATTCTTCATTAGGCCCACAAAGTCAGTTCAGTTAGGTCTCTCACAAGAAAGTTTCCTTTTATTTTATCCTCCATCAGGCTCTGCTCTTTTTCTCTCTAATTTCTCTGTTGTGATATCATAAAAATATCACATAATCTTTTTTTTAAGATTATTACAGAAAACGGACTCAGGGTCTGGACTTTGCTTTATTCTTAGATCTCAAGGTAGACAGAGGAGTGTCCCAAAGTCTCTTCCAACTTCTGCTCCTTGTTTACTCCTTTAACTTTTTTCCACAACTTCAAGCTTTAAACACCTCTTAACCTCATCTTTCCTCATCTCCCTTCAACAAAATAATTGCCAAGTATCCATGTTTGATGCGCCTCCAAATTTAGTTCTTTCTCCCTTTTGTTTTACGATAAGTTTGTCCCCACAAATTCCCTAACCTCTTCATTTATATATTTTCCCCCAGGAAACACGCCTTTTTAAAAAACCCTGATATTACAGAGATACTCAGTCTCTCTTTTCACATAACTGTAATTTCTCCTCATATTTGAAATCCCCTTTAACTATTCTGGACCCCTTTCATCTGTGCTCCACACAAAGCATCTCAGCAATTTCATACAGCAGATTTCATACAGCCAGTACCTTCCTGGCTCATCTTTGCTTCCCTATTGTATGCAAATTTCCTTTACTTCCCCTGTCATTTCTTCTCTGCACTCCTCTTTGTAGCTCAGTAAAACCAGTCCTAATTACTGATTGTCATTTGTCCCCTTTGATCCACACCTCCTTCCTTAACCCATTTGTCACATTTTCCAGACCTTTCCCACAATATGGGGATGTTTAACTTTCAACACCTGCCTTGGGGTTCATCTTTTATCTCTAGGCCCATTCACCTTCACAATCTGGGAGTTTCCCTTTCCCAGCTCCAGCCTCAACCTTTCCCCATCCAGGTCCCACCTCCTGTACTCTGCCAGGGCTGTGGTGTTCATGCTTGTTTACCAGGCTCCCAGGAAAAGAGCATGTCTGACACACAACTTGCATATCAGATTTGGAAGAGAAAGGTCATCATCTTCTGTGTAGCTACTGTAGGCTGCCATTTAGTTATTTAATACTTTTGTCTCCAAACGGTGAGCAATGCAATTACACTCCTGTTCTCTTGAACTAATTATTGCTAAGTTAAATTTTCAAATGCAGGGGATTTTTTTAAAACCACAAAAAGCACCAGGGTGCATTATAAAATGAAACTTCTGAACAATTGCAACACTGACAAATCAATAACTGTATTTTACTCTGGATTTTTTTTTCCAGCACAGACTTCCTGGGTACAAAGGAGGCATCTTTACTACTGATGGCAATGTTCCTTTTAGCCGTGTTTTATCATGGTCAGCAGGTAATGCAAACATTTGTTTTAACCATTCCCTATATCACTTGCAATTACAGGATGTGACAATAATTACTTTCAAAATACCAACTGCCTTTTTATCCACTTGAGCATATGACCTTTAACAATTTAATAAACCATATGCAGAATCTGATTAAAGAAAGCCCACATCTGACACTGCTTAGCATTCTTAAAGAACATGTGCAATATTTTATTCTGCAATACACAAGTTATATTGCATTGTCTAATAGAAATTAAAGGAACAAACAGGACTTCATTTATCTTAGGTACATGTACAATTCCAGTGGCATCTGACTGCTTCAGCGCACTTGAGTAGGCATAAAACCAAATGAGGAAAGGGAATAACAAACAGTAAATAATAAAACTCACATGAAATGGCTTAGTAGGTTCATAGAGGAAAAACAACAGATTTGAGGAAATGAGGAAAATTTGCGGTTAAGCACCAACATTAATTTCTTTGGGTCATGGACGACTTGCAAGTATTCTTTCACCTGGACTTAGCTCATAACCAGGGTTTAAGGCTCTCAGAGCTTTAGGATTGATCTCTTGAGAGGTAAGTGAGAAATTGGGTATTTCAAGACTATAAACAGCGCACAGGGAAAGTGAAGTATGACAATGAAGATTTAAAACAACAAATGCATTGAACAAAAGGCACATCAAGAAGGGTGTTTTCTCCACAGCTTTTCTGGTTGTCAACCTCTAGGCTGCTGCATGTCAAACATTTTGACTTCAGGCAGTTTCTGGTGACATAAAGGCAAGATGGGACCACTGCATTAAAAGAAGCAGCAACCACAATTGCCTTTAAACATTGTTCTTCATGTTCAACTTGCTTAAAGATTTTTCCCCTGAAGAGCACTAGATTCATTAATACCAGCATTTCTCAATCATCATAATTTGAGTGAGGCAATAAGAGGAACATTGCTATGATTAATAATGCAGTATCATACACTGCATTACTATATTCAATAACTTTATACTTTGTGCAAATACCTACAGGCTCCATTCCTTCCACAGGAGAGCAAAAAGAAGGCAACACCTAAGCATTCTAGTAATTTTCTTCCTTCCTATCTTCTTTCTGAGGAAGAGGAATGAGAGAGTAGGAAAGCAGGAGATGAAACATGCATTGTACCCAGATTTAAGTTTGATGGAAAACAATGCACTTTGACATATCTTTAACAAGACATAAAGCCCGTTTAGGAAAAATATGCAACAAACAAGAACTGAATATCCCAAATTTATGATAAGTCTTATAATATTTCCAATTATTTTTAACATAAGCGAAGATACAAATCTAAGGCTTGGGAATCATCTAATAGGAGAGTAAGTACTAAGAAAAAAAACACTAATGGAGTCTAGGTAGAGCAATTATGAGGCAGAATCCAGGCAATGCTCTTCAGGATCACAATAGTGAGCATAAATATCTGTCTTTTACAAAAGCTTGATCTGGGGTGTTTAAGAGTATTTTCCAGCTCAGAGGTCTGTTAGTACAGGACAGTCTTTTTCCATCCTATTAATATTCCTGTTCCATAAAACAGGGTGGCTGCACTCAAACTACCCTTGGAAATTGTCCCTGAGACGTGTTATCTGCTGCATTTTCTCCCAAATCATTCACAGGGCCACTCTGTCAGGTTAGCAATATCCAATGGCAGTACCCAAGAACATTTCCTTGTATTAATTTCCTTCAGCACAGATTAGCTTCTCACAAACCGCAAAAGTATTCTGAAGTAAAATAGCTTAAAACTGGCCTCACTCTAGGTGGATTTACAAAAAAGATTACTTTTGTAGCATTAAATTTATGGGCATTTATTTCTGAACAACTAACTACTGTTCTCTATCCATCGTGATTTAAAGTTAATCCCCACTTTTGCACCCAAAATTTTAAGTTAAATTCAAGAAAAAGTTATGTGAGACTGTCTAAGTAGACTCAGAGCTTTCTTAAAATCTTAACTGCACTCAAGCCAATAAATCTCGAGGTGTCTTGTGCTAAACCTATAATTAAAGGTCGTTGTGTTGCTGTTACATGACATCAGGTTAAATATACTAATTCCCTATTAGAAATTCAATTTCATCTAGAAGCACATCTTTTTAACATGAGTAATATATATTGTACAGCAGTGTTTCTGCAAACTAGACTTGAGAAAAAGCACACGAAAGAAGTGTTGTGGACAATTCTGAGGTTAGACTTATTCTGTTGTAAAATGTGTTCATTTATGTTTTTAACAAGTAGAATATTTTGTATGAACATAAATTATCACTTAAAATCTTATCAAAATACAATACTATGTACAGTCTTCTTTATTAGAAATGCATTTTTAGTGAAAACACATAATATAAATAGTTTATTAACCCTGAGTGAAGCCTTCTGCCATGGTTTTAAAAGGGAAGGTCTTAACAATTGCAAAGAAGGAATAAAACTACCTACAGCAGACTCAGTCCCTCCTCTCCCTCTACTCAATTAACCCTAAAAAGGCACCTTATAAAAGGGAGGCCCAAATCCTCTCTGGTGTCCTTTAGATTGTAGATCTGAGTGTACACCTTGCCTACACCAGATGAGTGTTCTGGTGTAGGCAAGTGTTGACCAGCTGGTTTGCTTCTCTGCTTCTGGGGCTCTTTAGTACAAAGACTTGAACTTTGACAGTGCAGGCACAGACAGCTATGAACCTAATAACCTCTGGATGTTAGGGCTGTGGCTTAGCTCTACAGAGCCTTGTGGGAAGGGAGGAGAGACTGACATCTCTACAGAGCAATTTATCTGCAAAAAACATGACCCTCTGAACCTTCTTCATGCTTGGGAAAAAGGGGAGGAATCAGGAAATGTGAGGAGGAGATTTTTCCAACTGAAAAAGAGAGGAAGAGACATACTTAATTCTGGTATTATGCTTCAGGTCTCTTTGTTATCCTTTCTATATTCAAATTTTAATGTGTCAAAGAAAGGATATTTGTTTGTTTTATCTGGAGTTAGGCTGTTTTCGGTGGTTGAAAGTGTCCCTTTGGGATGTAAATCTTCTTTTCTCATTCTCTAAGGAAGAACACACTGCACCACGAACACTAATCCTTACCTTGTGCTTTCCTTGTCTGTGACAGTTGTCCGCAGAGTGTTTGGGTTTGGGAGGTGAGGGTATCAGGCACTGCCACTGTGCACATAGTAAATTCTGATTGCAGACTCTGGACTCATGATATATTAGGGACAGACTGTTTCATGGATTATCAAATAGCATGTCTTTCACTATCTTTTAAAATACTTAAATTGTAAATAAGTACATACCCCAACAGTAAAAATACCTCATTTTTAGTGCCACAGATTTGAAAGTCCTCTTTGGGAGTGTGTTGGGCTGTTATGTCTAGTTTTGCTGAAAGATGTTCATCCTTGAAAAGTAAACTACCTGTCTCTGCAGTGTTTAGAATGACCCTTGTGCTATTCTCTCATGAAAACCATTTCATTTGAAAACACATATGAAAAGGGGAACATAGTTATTTCATACCAATACCAATGCCTTCCAATACCATAGCTTCTGTCTGACTCCATTATCTAATTAATAAAGAGTTGTTTAAAAGGAAAATAATTTTATGGCATTTTCTATCCATTGACCATAGCAGTAATATGACAAATATTATTTTGCTCAAGATTCCTCTGAGGCACTCACCATACACTAGGAAGAGAAATAATCTCTTTTTCTGGCAATGAAATCAAATTCTTTCAGATTCTAAGATCTTCAGAAGCACTGATGGTAGTTACATGGCAGGAGCAGCCTGCCAGGATGACAATACAAATTCTACTCTTATCTTGTCATATTTTATTTTTGCCTTATTTTTTTCTTTCTGGAACTACAGCTTGAGTACACAGCAAGGCTGGATTTTCTGTGGCGTGTTCAAGCAAAAGAAGAAATCAATGAAATGAAGGAGCTAAGGGAGCACAATGAAAATATGTTACGAAATATTTTACCCAGTCACGTTGCCCGTCACTTCCTGGAGAAGGATCGGGATAATGAAGTATGTATCAGTTTTATTTTTGATACTTTTGATACTTTTGATACTTTTGATACTTTTGATACTTTTGATACTTTTGATACTTTTGATACTTTTGTCTAATTAGCAAAAGAAAAGCAGATCTGTTAGAACTTAATTCTCAATAGGATTTATTACACAAATACTGCCAATATTTGGTATCTGATCCACATTTTTAAAAATTGATGTTTTAAAGTAAAGGGTTCTGCACTTCCAGGATCACATCTGCAGTGGTGTTCCTAGGGTCAGGCTCACCAGTAGGAGACACAGGGACCTACTAGTGCAAGCCTAACAGAGGGCCACTAAAATGATTAGGGAATTGGGGCACATGACATATGAGGAGAGACTGAGAGAGATGGGTTCATACAACCTTAAGAGTAAAAGGCTGAAAGAGGATCTCATCATTGTCTTCAACTATCTAATGGGTGTTTATAGAGAAGACAGAGCCAAATTCTTATGCAATGTGCAAGCAAAAGGACAAGAGACAATGACACATGTTGTAGGAAGAAAAATCTCAGTTAGATACAAGGGATAAAGAATCCCTGGGAAAGTCGTCATTGCATCAGGGCTCAAAGAGGTTGTGAAAACTCGTCCTGGAGATATTCAACCCTCAGTTGAACAAGATCATAAGAGACTTGATCTAATTGGCTGTGCTTTGAGTGGGAACTGTAGTAGATTACCTTCAGAGGTCCCTTCCAACCTATGCCTCTATGAAAAACTAGTATTCCTAAAAAAGATATGTGAATTTAACAGAATGCTTGTGCAACCTTAGGATAGCCCAATGTTGCAGAGTATTATTATGGCCGTGGCAGTTATTCTGGAAGGAATCTGTGCAACAGGTACTCGCATCTTCAGACCCAAGAGAACATTTCTGCCATTTCATATTGCCCCTGAGTTACCTTTTTGGGCAGTTAATGAAACACCCATTTCAGAAACATCATTTGTGGCTATGTTCCTGAAAAGTGTTGTAGTATACAAAGAAAAGCTTGATAAGGAGACTCTGGATATTTCTCAAACAGGATTTGAAGAGAGGTTGCTGAAGGGATTAAGGGAAGTCCAGAATTTGTTTCTGAAAGCAGCAGTAAGTCATTTACTCCTTATCTGAAATAAGGCAAATGTGTATTACAATATTATCTGTCAATGAAGGGTACTGTATGATGAAACTGGAATTTTCTCATGTAATGTTGGAATTATCTTTCATAATGAAGAGATAACAAATGATGCAAGATTCAGGTTGCAAGCACTGACATAACTATTCATTGTGTAGCAAAAAGGAACCAAGCCTATCTTTTTTTGATTATACATTTTGGAAATAGATGTAGCCAAATGAATTAAACTGCACAATGAGGAATCATTGTGTTCTGAAGATGTGATTTCAAATATCACCTAGGGAAGGACGTCATAGTGAGAAGCTACAGGAAAAGGCACTTTAGAAATCAGCCTCCTGAGGAATTTTACACTCTGTGGGTATTAAACTGCCATAAAAACACTGCTATGCACTTGAAAAAACTGTGTGTGTGAAAGCAACTAGGTTAAAATGCTTCATTACAAATGAAGCAGACCCCAATGCCATCCATGAGTGTGTGCTGGCAATCTTGCATTATGGATTTTCAGGGAATACATGTCCTCTCTTACACATTCATTCACATACACTTACATGCATAATAATCTTTAGAAGCAAACAGATGTCCCATGGATCACTGCTGATGCTTCAGTAATTTGCCACTGAATTCAATTCCACCACCCCTGCTTTTTGTAAGGCAATTTCCAAAGTGACTATACTTGAGGATGATTTATGCATGAGCTGGCTGGCTGTAACATCTACCAGATCTCAGTACAATCAATCCTGCAGTTCATGTCTGGCCATTAAGTTAATTTCTCTGCTCTCAAAAAATGAATTCCCAAATGTGTACTGTAAGCGTTTTCTCCTGGATGTATTATTTCTGTCTTGATGCTTCTTACCAAAAATAGAAAGACGGAGCAGCTGAAGGTTTCAGCCAGTTGCTTTCTATCTTCATGATCTTAGTAAAGAGTATGCCTGAGTGTATATATGCTTCTCCTAACACATATTCTCTAGTCTTCCATAAACATCCACAAACTAACATGTATATTACTTTTTTCTATACCTATGAAAGAGAATAAGAATGTCCTTAGAGTATGGCTTCCATGACCCTGCAGATGTTATTCAGTGAAAGAAACTGTAAGGGCAGGAAGGAAATCAATCTTTTTCTCAAGCAAAGCTTTGCAGTGTCTTTGGAAGCTATTAGAATTTTTCCACTTTTACTGTAGAACGCATTGCTAAACAGTCTAGATAAGTAGCAGCATTAACAACATAACAAAATGCAGGGCAGGGGTTCAGAATGCTTTTCTAGGGAGAAGCAAGATGAAGAAAAGAGAGGAGCCTGATGTATTTACATCAGGTTTATGGCATCCAGCAGTAAGTCCTTTTATTCTAAGACCAAAGTACTAAATTTTCCTAAAGTATACTAACAAGAATATTGAGAAGCAATTACTCCAAGTCAGAAAGTCATAAGAAAAGTCCCAGAGCAAAAATGAAAGTACCCACCATTGGGTAAAACTACAAAGGAGAAAGCATATCAGGAGTTGGGGCAGGGGGATGCTCAGTCCCTGGGATTTTAGAAGTGGAAATTAGTTTTGTTCCTAAAAATTTGTTTGGGTTCATAGAAGAAATGAATGCATTTTCACATACATAATATCACAAACACATCCATAAATAAATCTGTCATTCAGTTCCAGAGTGAATTATATGAGTAACATAAGTGGAAGCTTATCCCAGGGCATATTTTATTCTAATAGCTTGCTGTGTTCCATCCCTTATAAGCTTCTTTCTGTCTCCACTAACTCCATTATCACCCTCATGTTTCTCCCTCCTTTCAAACCCTTAATAACAGGAACCTCACACAGAGCCAGGCAGCCAAATAGCTCCATAGTCACCTTAGGAGAACCACAGTTTACCACACAGTAAGGGATCTCTGAACACTTGTGAATAAACAAACTTGTAAAGAGCTGCAGTAGTGTGAAGTATAAATTATCCACCAGAAAATGTGGTAACTGAGATAAATCTCATACAAAGAGGTCATATTAGACATTTTAAATGGCCCCATCTGATGCCTGTTAATCAACAAATTCAGAAAAATATTTTCAACTGCAAACATTTATGAAACAGACTTAAACAATAATAAATAATAAACATTAGGTTCCTTTTAATTGTCTAACAGTGCTTCCATCCTCTGGTATTCATTCTTGAAAAAAAAAATAACCTTCATTTTTTCAAGCGATTCCCCATATAAATCAAAATGAAAAATTCTATTTCATTTTTTCTGGTGTAACTTCTTGATCTCAGAAGCAGAAAAAGCAGACTTTCAAAAAAAGGCCAAACCCTGCATCTAATCCATGATAAAAATATGAGAGCTGTCAGTCTCCTGCTGAACTTCACTAACAGTATATAAATGCTAACCTCAGATATTAAGTTATTACACATGGAAAAACAAAGAAACATTTTAATAACAGCCAATAAGTGCTCTCTTCCATATATTACCATTTTAGCTCATTTTTCTTCACTGTTCTTTTAGGAATTATACTCTCAGTCTTATGATGCTGTTGGTGTGATGTTTGCTTCTATTCCTGGATTTGCTGACTTCTATTCCCAGACCGAGATGAATAACCAAGGAGTAGAATGTCTGCGCTTGCTGAATGAAATCATTGCAGACTTCGATGAGGTAATGCCAGCTACTAGAGAAAATATGATAGCACTTAAATGATGAGTTCCCAAATACCAAATATATCACCCTAAATTATCAAATTTAATAACTATTCTGCTTCCAGTTAATTGTGTGGGGGGGAGTTACACCAATTAGAATTGTGTATTTTGGGTTTTTATACTTAGTTTTGCCAAACTTTAGTCTGAATGCCCTAGTGAGATAGAGACTGAAATCAATAGTTACTTGAGTATAAACATGCATAAATAAAATCACAGTCTGCTCCAGTGTATCTAGAAGAAGAACATGCCTTAGATCTGTAGAAGAAAGAAGGATAAAGATATTTAAACCAAACAGATAAAAATGTTGTTTTGAAGTCATTGGTTGAATGAACTCAATGAATGTTAAACCTGAAACAGTGTCGTTAAGTGTGAAGCAACAGCTCAGAAGCGAATGCTTGGTAGAGAATGAAATGTGGTGACACATTAACTGAGGACACTTGTCTGGTCAGGTATGTTATACAGGAATAAATGAAATAAAGCCGCTTGCCTTACTGAGGAATTCAGAGGTGAAGGGAATTTTTTTTTTTTAAAAAAAAAGAAAAGGAAACAACATAGAAAGGAAAAGTATTTAGATATCCCATCCAGTTAATTTCAGAAAGGGAGTTGAGGGGGGGATAAGTTAAACAGAAAAAAAGTCAGATCCCCAATGTAGCTATTTCCAGGTGTAAGGAAAACCTGGAAATTGAAGAGCAAGTCAGGAGCAAGTTGTATACTTGTTATATTCCATACCAACTAGTTAGTAAGGAAGCTTAGACAGATGGTATCATGTCCAGCAATGAGACCAAGAGGAATTAAGGAAGAGGACAAATGATAGACCTACGAAGAACTTTGAAAAAAACTTTAAAACTAGGCAAGGTGCAAAAGTAAGGCCAAACTTACCTAGCATGGGGTAGTTTAACCTATACACTGCAAGATTTCCTCAGGGGTGAGTAGATATCCTGAGCTCCCTGAGTGGTAGAAGTAGAATCAGGCATTTCTACCTACCAGTGAGATTGGATCTGTGTGACAGACTGGAGTGGTCCAGAGAGAAAAGGGGAGGGGAAAGAGGGAGGGATGGTGGTGGGATCATTGGTCTGTGACTCTGGTTTTAGTTAAGTTATTGAAAGACAAAGTGGGAAAAAGACATCCTTTTCAGAATTCTGCTGAACAAGGCATGATCAGTACTAAATTAGACAGCAGGGGAGAGGTCACATGGATAGCAAGAAATCATTGAGAAACAGTAAAAAATCCTACCCAAGAAACCCATGTTTAATCTCTGTTTATCTCAAGGAATTTAAATTCATTTCTGTATTGTAGTAAAGTTTCAACTGGAGAAGTGATGAGTGTCTTGTCAGCTTAAAATTAATATGTAGTTCAAGAAAACAGAGTTTGTTCCCTCAAAAGGAGCTGGATCTGGATCTCACATCCCACATAAGCTATGTAACCATGGACAATTATCTAAAGCAGAGAAGGAAAAAACTCTACTTAGGTTATGGTTTGAAAAAAGATAACATCTTTTAGCGCTTTGGCTTTTAACTCAAATACATTATCAGAGTGCAAAAGATGAGATTTTGAGAGAAGGCAAGAAGGCATACTCAATTTTTGCATCTGGACAAGGATTCTGCCCATAGATTAACCATACAGAAAGCTTTTTTTCCAGAAAATTAAAGTATTGGCAGAATTCTGACCTCTCCAGGATGTAGAATACAGCTGAATGATTTGAGAATTACTGTCTTTTATTTTAAAAAAAAAAATATTTAGTTCTACCTCAGTCCTACTTTAAACACCTATCTCTTTTTGAGGATGTAGCCTAGAGTTTTTGGTTTGGGTTGGGTATTTTGCTTTGAAGAGCAAGTATCTATCTCCAAGGGCTTCAGAGGAAGGTACTGGAGGAAAAGTTGAAAGTGGAAGTCATATGACTGCAAAAAAAGAGATTAGAAAAAGAGACTTTTTTAATTCCATTCTGAGCAGCAAGTACCTAAGACATCTCACAAGTTTTGCAGAAAATATTTTCAATTTGCTCCTCTGGTGGAAGTTATGTTATCTTCATTTCATAAGTGGAAAACAAAGGCACACAGGGGTAGTTTACTTTTCTGCATTTTTTTGAAAACAGAAATACTGTTCCCATACCAGAAGCTAGAACTTAAATATGAACCCAGATCAGAGTTTTAATTACATCTTCATCCTTCCTCATCCTGGGCATCTGCATGGGGAATGTTCATCGAGTGGTAGCTCATAAAAACTGAACCAGGGTTAAGATTACCAAAATCTGAGACAACAAAATTGAGAGTTTATCCGTATTATTGGTCAGGTACTAAAATTACTAGTTGGAAATAGAACAACTCATGCATGCATGTGCATTTTAGTAGAAAACAAATCTACTCTCCTATGAGAAGAGCTCTGTAATGTGTTAAGCTCCTGCACTGCTTTCCCTATAGGTATAAATACCTGCTTATCTCTGAGATTGCACAGCTGTCTGCATGCTTCTTGATTAATAGTTTTGTTTTTCTTTCCAGATCTGATTAAAATTATTATGGCTCAAACTTAATGCAAAGCCTATTCCTATAAATTAAAGATATTTTGTCACGCATGTTCATAATAATCTTCACAACCAAATTCCATTGCTGCTGTGGTGATTATTGAAGACAAGGTTTTTATCAAAAGCCCTACCACAATATTACATTCAGGCCCCTAACACCTGTTCTGTAATTAATAAAGGACCTAATTAGGGACTGTATTATGTCCCAGACATGTTTAGTTGAATAATAGATATGTTCTTGGTACGGGTAATAAATGAAATTATGTGATCCCCTGCTGACTGCTAACCTACTTTCAGCATGGTCATGTCGTTAGTTTATTCTGTCTAAGCAGTCTGAAAGGGGATATGTCAGAGAGAACAACTGAAGTGAGTAATCCTATCCATGGAAAAAGAATCAGAAGTCATTTCAGGGATGATGTTTCAGGGGCAGTAATGATTCCATCTAACTGTTGACTGACACTACTATGATGTCACCGTTCCTTGTTTTTCATGATGTTTCTTGGTAAGATTGCTTGCTGCCTCAATACAGCCCTGGAAGCAAAATGCAGATGTGCAGCTGGGAGCAGAGCAGATCGGTTAGCCACGGGAAAACTTTGCTCCTCAGCACCACGTGAATACCTCTGTAGAGTCTCCCAAAGATAGAAGTCTTAGCACAGGAGTGTAAGACATTGGTACCAGGTGCCATTTGCTATAACCTAGGTGATTTGAAACACCCACATGGGATTGTCAGATCCCGTACTGCACCATCGTAAACCCCATGCTGTTCTGGAACGGGCCGTTGGAGGCTTTTCAGGAAAGTATGCTCTAGATGACGCTAGACATCTATGTTTAGACAACTGAATTGACTCCCTAATCTCAAACCAGATTTTACACTGTGAGTCCCTCCTTTCCTAATATAAATGTAGGAATGCTCTGTCTGTAGGGCCAAGATGTTTCTGAATGAAAGCAGTGATAAAAATACAAATTGATATGGCTGGAAAAATGCGATAGGTGCAAAGAATTGGTTATTTCTTTCTTCTTTTTAGAGGAGTTTCCTTGCTACTACAAAACAGAAGGCTTACAATCCAGATCTGTTATTTTGTTTTCCAGGTAATGGATCTATGTTAGAGAGACAAAGCCAGTCAAACAAAAAATAGTGAACAGTGGAACAGAACCTGCCACCAAGAACCGCACAGGGTAGGAGCCCACAGAGGAGTCAGGTTGTGACTGGGTCTTTCTTAGGGAGCCAGGGGAACCTGGTCCAAAAGTAGGTCACTGACTCTTGTCAAAGCACAGCCTTTACTCAGTTGTTGGTTTTTTTTTTTCCCTGATGGCTCATGAATCTGTTGATTTCCAAATTATCCAAGCTTCCTGTCGACTGAGGTAGAATGGGAGGTGCTGGTTTCTGGAATAAAAGGAGATTTTTTAAAAAATTTAACATATAACATCATTCTATAATACAGTTATATATAATTTGCTATTTTGTACCCAAGCACAAAGATGCTGACAGGACCAGTTCATACATCAAAACCCAAATATGAACACTGCAAATCTACTTTTATAATTACCCATTTTTTATATTACTTAGTCTTAAGACACATACAGGGCTAAACTCCCATTCTTAGACATGTTGCACCAAAAAAATATTATTGGAACATTTCTCCTGAAGATTATGAGTCTTGAAGGAATTTTTGGGGTTTGGAATGTAATAGTCTTTCTAGCCTTTTTAATCTATCTTTTATGTATTTTAGTGATGTTACAGTTGGGATTTGTGCTTTAATAAGAGCTTTCTGGTTCATGGGCTCTTTTTCCCCCCATTTCCTTTATCCTGCAGTGATTTACATGGTGTTTATGACAGCAGATTTAAATATATTATGTTGCCACAAATAAGGTTTCAGCAGAAGGCAGGATCCTGCTTTCAGACTCTGCTGATTACTTTGCAATTGTGTGCCATGTCCTGGAACATTCTTTTTTGTGCTACTTTGCACATGTATATATATATTCCAGGGTCTGACCTTCATATAACCTTGACTGTACATGAATTGCGACACTAAGCCATTAGATGCTTTTCAGATACCAACCACATTCTAGTATTTGAAAATGTTCCCTGGACTATACTGGTAAATTAGCAAGCCTATTTAAAATTTTGTACCAAATAGCAGCTGATTTAGGACTGAGTTGGAATGTCTTTCCCCAAAATCAAAATCCATCATCCTGTCATACTGTAAAGAAAGTAATTGGTAAATAAACTGTTATTTGAAGAAGTAGAGAAGTGATCTAACAGACGGGATAAAGCAGGAGGGAAAAGGGGATTTGGAAACAATAATGAATGAGAAAAGAAAAAGGTTACTTAGGATTATTTTTTCTAAATTGCTTCACAGCCAATACATACTTTCTTTCTTAAAGAGTAATTTCAGATATTTATCATATATTTTAAATTACTGTGCTGTTTGCTGTTGCTTCCAGCAACCATCTGGAAATGAAAATATAGACTGTTTATAACCAAGACCATTTTCTCCCCTTGCCCACACACCTGGTGCTCTCAGACGCTTCACAAAAGCAGAGCTACAAGAAATTATCTTTTCCTTTAAGAGAGCAGTTGAAAGAGCTGCCCTTGTAGGAGGGAAACATAGATAATGGGCTTTTCTGGCAGCCTGAAGAAAAATGAGAAGCAGGTCAAGTTTTCGGACTTTCCTGACTTGGAAGGGAGCCATTAACCATATGGCTTTGTATTCCCTGTGTGCAATGCTGTGCGGCCTCCCATTAGAGACAGATGGTGCGATATCTGTACACCAACAGCAAAGCTTCCAAGACCCCGGCGCTCCGGCTGACGTACACTGTGGTTAGTTCAATGGCAGGGGATATTTCATGTTATGCCTTTGGTATGTTTCTCTCTTTGAATGAAATAATCCCTTTAGTTTTTAATTGACAGGAAATTCAAACCCACAAGATGGAAAAAGAATGCACGACAGCGTATAAAAAAAAGGGGGGAAATGCTTCATGAAATTTTTGCCTGACCACAGCGAGAACTTTTTTATTTAAATTCCAGCTAAGTTGAGCCTTTAGAACTGAAAGTCTGAAATTCCTTTTCTCTGTGAACTGTGTTTTTTCTTCCAGTACTGCTTAACCGTATTGATACCTACATTTATTAGATATCATACTGCTTATCATGAAGTTTCCCAGGGTTTTTTGGTATTAACATCAGCAATACACATTTCTAAAGCCTGTGACGGAGCAATGTGTGTCCATATCCCACATAAAGCTCTATTGTCATTAATGGAGTTCACAACCTCAACTCTGCTTAGGTCTCTCAAGGAATGTAAGGCTCTGGCTTCCATTTCATGAAAAGTCCTGAGTTAAACTGTGAATATAAACTTGGAATAGGGACCAAATTGTCACTCCCCCTCCACTCAGTGCTTTAGTCACTCGACTAAATTTATTCTTCCTCTTGCAGATTCTCAATCTGACAAGTTCTTTATGCCTACTTAGCACCTACAGCTATCCCAAATAGATACAGGTGTTCACCACCTCACATTGGTTCCCTGTATTTTTTGTAGAAGGGGAGAATACATAAAAAAATGCTGACTGAATGACTCAATGAACAGACCAGTGTTAGGTCTGACAGTAAGCAGAGGGAAGCATGGGTGGGATACAGGAGGACTTGATCTCTCATAGAAGTTCTTTGGAGGCATCTACTTCCATCCATTGATGGTGTAGGATGGTTAAAACGGTTATTTTAAGTAAGTGGACCAAATTCCCTTCAACACTGGTCTCATCACCTGAATTGTTGCTGTAGCAGCACTTAATTTGCAAACTGAGTTCCTCCAAAAGAGATTTAAAAGCACTTTTAAGTGATTTTCTTCTTATATTCACACATACATACACAGAGAGCTTGTCTTCACTAATTTTCAGTGATTATACCTCAGGTAACACAGGATTCACCTGCACTTAAATTAGGCTGGAATATGTATGTCTTACATTACCCATTATGTGATTTACCAGCCAGCTTTACAGAGCACAGCAGAATTTAATTTGAATGCACTATGAGTGGATGATGTTGCAAAGAGTCCCAGCTCAGTGTGTCCAGAACCCAGAATAAACTGTGTGCTGTGATCAGCTGAAAGATACCACGAGTGCAAAGATTCATTCTGATATCTGTAGAAGAAATTTGCATTGAGTTACAGAAGTAACCCTGGGTTTTTTTACATATATATTAGTTACTAGGTGAAGAGAGATTTCAAGATATTGAAAAAATTAAAACGATTGGCAGCACATACATGGCCGTGTCAGGATTATCACCTGAAAAACAGGTAAGATACAGTTTTCTTTAAGAAGCAAAGCTTTTGGTGTGTCCAACCATTCATATTAGAGAATATTAGTGTCATATTTATGATATACATAGATCTGTGTCTGCCAAAAGAAAAAAGACATTTGGAACTTCTGGCAGACAACAGTTGCACTTCTTGATGAATTGAAATGACATCTTGTGCTCAGAACAAGAACCATATGAATTCTTTCCTCAAATTTAGGTTTATAGGAGAGAAAAAAATCTCCTTTCAATCACATTGATGTGAATCTAGAGCAGGCCTATCTATATCTTTGGACATACTGTAAAGTTACCACTGTAACTCAGACTGGAATCTGGCTGACAGCCTCCAATAATCTATGGAGAGAAGATATATTAACTGACAGCATACAGATCCATCAGTTCAACTGAAGAATATCACAAAGCCAAAAGCCTGTACACTGCTCTCACTTGCAGAGGTGTAAACCAAGCTGAGGGAAAAATCAGCCACAGAGGACATATGCACAGTCAGAGTCATAAACCTCAGATAAGTCAGATGAGAGAAATCCATTCATAATTACCCGTAAGAATATGCCTGGAAAAAAAGGTCTCCAAAGGAATAAGATGAAGCTCTAACATACATTCATCGGGAAGTCAGCTGTTGCTGAAATCTATCTTGCTTGACAGTTGGTGCCTCTCCCCAAGTAAGAGGATCACAAAAAAAGGTGTGCTGCCCCAGATCAATCATAGAGTGGGAATCAGATCTGCTCACATTAATAGCAACTGCAGGAAAAGCAGAAGTCAGGTTAGTGTGAGCTTTATAAACTAGAAAGTTTCCATTGTTTGTTTACAATACATTATAAACCATGTGGAGTGTAACTAGCTGAGCATCTCCCACCTATGGAGTAACAACTGATGCTGTCAGCTAGAAACCCACAAAAGTAGACATGCATGAGATTTTTGTTTGTTCCAACTCAAAATGTTTCTGTTCAGAGATGAGCAAAGAAGGACTGAGCATCAGGGAGGTATCTGGTTATGGCTACACACCTCCTAAACATGTCTTTTGACTCTTGATGTGGGTAAAAATTCAAAGGAAGAAAATCTTTATTGCATTTCCAAGACTGATTAACTCATCCTTTTTCTTGAGCTGTAACAGCCTAATGGAGTTTTTATGTATGTTCTAAATACATTTATCTTCATACATACATGTCTATCACCTTGTCAGTATCTAAGAGGTGAGGGCTGCTGACAGAGGTTTGCATGCTGCGAACTGAATGAGTCTGAGGGCAAGGACCGAGCACGGGAGATGCTTATGTTCAGTATTAAACACTGAGAATAATGAAAATTGTAAAGGACTGGACAGCATGACTTGGGGGGCAGGGAGGGGCTTGCAATGCTTTATTTCTATGAACTGGAAATTTGTTTGATGAAAGAATTACCTGGCTTCAGAGTAGATGAGATGACATCATACAACAATCAGGCCAAGCCCACAGCTGTTCCTTACTCCACTGCCTACTCAAAGAAACAATTAAGGACTTCCCCTTGAGAGTCTCTGTCCATCATGTGCTCTGTTGGTGTTCTGGGAAGACTAAAACTTACTCCTGGTCCCCATCTGTATATTGACTGCCCTGCAGGAACAGAAAAGGAGAAGGGGCCGGGAGTGACTTGGCTGCCCTAAGCTGTGGTGATTAATGAGCTACAGAACAACCTTTTCCCCCCCAGTTAACCTGTCCCAGGATGCCTTGCTTACCCTGTTGTTCTGGCCACTATTCCATCCCTGAGAGTACCAAAATTGGTGTTTTTCCTGGGTGATAATTTCAGCATATCGTTTCAGAAAAGGAGAATTGTATCTTTCCCTTCTTCCGCTCTGCTTCTTGCCTACATGGGTCATCCCTGGTTCTCACTAGTTTTTGTCCCTTGCACCTGAGCTATCTCAATCCTGTCTGTACTTTCTTTCTCAGCCTTAGAGAGATTTCACATGCCTTATTAATTCCCTTCATTGCCTGTCAGATTATTGACAGGAAATTACTTTCTTTGGTACTTCACACTAAGCTTCTCTTTATCCAGGTATACAAGTGTTGTAATATAAATGGGAAGCATTACCATTAATAATACCCTACCACTCTTGGATCTAGTATGTTGACACTATTCTTACAAACCCCAAATTCAGATATTGGGAACTTGGTAAGAATGGGTGGGAGCTGGGCAAATGAAAAACTTTTCTAACATATTGGTTTATAACTTACTCTTCAGCAATGTGAAGACAAATGGGGGCATTTGTGTGCTCTGGCTGACTTCTCCATAGCTCTGAATGAAAGCATACAGGAGATCAACAAGCATTCATTTAACAACTTTGAACTCCGTATTGGTAAGCATAGTTCAAACACAAGAGCTAAAATGGGGTTTTGTCTGCAAGGATCCAACTCTGTAAGTGCACCCCAGGAGCATTGCAAGGACATGTACAATTTAAGAGACTTCAATACTGTATCCTCTGTTTTCAAACTGACTAAATTTCAGGCAAAATTAGAAATAAGAAATACTTCATTTATAGAATATGGGCCATGATTTGGGGACTGCAGGAGTTCTAGGTATTGGTGAACTGTGGATGGGTAGCATAATTAAGCTACCATCTTTAGCAAGTCTGGCCAAGACCCAATGGATATAACACAAGAAGTGAACTGGGGAGCCAAGACCTGACCCCAAGCTTGAAACTGGTTTACACAATCTCCAGTTAATCTTCCTGTCTTAGATTCTTCTTCAGTAAAGAGACAATAGTAGCTTATCCTAAACCCTGTGTGTAGGTAGTACTTTGGTTTTGCACAAAAATCGAATTCCAGTTCTGACCTTACCAGTGGCAGCAGCTCTGAATCGCTGTGATGGGGAGCCTCTTATCCTGGAAGGATATGCTGGGTGGCTAGTAGGATGGGACATGAAAAGATGACCAGAATATACAGCACATAGCAGAAGTAAATCTGATGGCTTCTTGTGTTGACTGAATCACTGGGCAAAACCAAAAACTACCTGGAAGAAACATGTCCTTTACAGACAACTCTGCTATTTACAAGATGAAATATATTAATCAGTCACAGCATGTAGGGCTGAAGCATCTCTATCTGTCATCTGCACTTCCTAACAGTTTTAAACAGAAAACTCTCAGTACGTACCCAAGATGCCTCAGGGAACATGCATCCACTCTTAGTAAGCGTGGATCACTTACAAAGATTTCATAGAACATGAGTGCAATAGTATTTGGAAATAATTTCTATAATCATTTTTTTTAAATATTCTTTAAAAAAATGTGAAAAACTAAGATCCTTTTCACAAAGATGTGCCTTTCACTACCACTAAATGTATTCTTAAATCACTGCTGTAGAAAAAAAATAATCTCTTCTATATTATTGCTTGTCTTAAATTTATGCAAAAATCTTACAAAGTATAGTCTTTCAATAACTTTGTAGTATACTTTAATACTTTCACTTAATGGAATATAAGAATGTAATTTCTTGACTGTATAGCGCTAACAAGGTTGCCTTCAACAAGTGTAGACCAAGAAAGATCCTTCCAGAGAGATCTTTCCTCCTACGTAAGAATCAGTTTGCAAGAGCTTTGTCAATAATGTACAGAATACAGATGATACGTAAGTACTGTGGTTCCACTGAGATAGACATCCTGTAAAATAACTCTGTGGATATCACTTTTCATGTTTTCTAGTTTTTCTGGTTTTGGGTTGTTTTTTTCTTACTTTCTTTACATATACACCTCTTCCTTAAGCTTAGAGATAAGTGTATCTGAACAAGGCTTCATCTTGATCTTAAGTGTAAATATGGTTTCAGCCATTCTTTTCTAACTGAATATCTCTTCTCAATTTTTATTATTTTTTTTTTTAAATAGGGATTAGCCATGGCTCTGTCGTAGCGGGAGTTATTGGTGCTAAGAAACCCCAATATGATATCTGGGGCAAAACGGTTAATTTAGCAAGTCGAATGGACAGCACAGGTGTTAGTGACAGAATTCAAGTGCCTGAAGAAACGTATCTGATCCTGAAGGACCGGGGATTTGCCTTCGACTACCGGGGAGAGATTTATGTCAAAGGTATCAGTGAACAGGAAGGAAAAATCAAAACCTACTTTCTTCTAGGAAGAGTTCAACCAAATCCTTTAATCTTACAACCGAGAAAACTGACTGGACAGTACTCATTAGCAGCTGTTGTATTAGGACTTGTACAGTCTCTTAACAGGCAAAAACAGAAGCAAATCCTGAATGAGAACAATAACTCTGGAATCATAAAAGGACATTATAACCGGAGGACTTTGCTCACTCCTGGTGGATCTGAGGCAGCAGCCCAGGCAGAGGGGGCTGACAAAACTGAATTGCCATAATCAGCATTTTGTTTGTGTCTTTTTTTTTTTTTTTTTTTTTTTTTTTTGTATTTCTTTTATATATAAAAATAAATATACAAATAAAAAGGGTTTAATTTTTTTTAGAAGAAGTGTGATTATTTTCTGGTGTGGTATTTTGATAAGATTCAGATTCCTACATTTTAACAAGTGCCAGCATCTCTCCCCCCAACCTGTGATTAACCTCTGAATGTCCAGATGTAGTAGTTGTAGGCCAACACACTGCTGTGCCAGATTCCTGCAGAAAGGGACAAGAATAAACCTCTGACTGGAGGGATTTAAAACATAAATAGTGTAGGGAGCTAATGATGGGGAAAGGAGGGAATACTGTCCACATTTTTCAGGTGAAAGAAAAGGATTAAGGAGGTTGACGAGGTTCTTCATGCCTTAAGTTACCTTCAGGTAGAATTATACATCTAAGATAGTTGCCTGGTCTCCATAACAGCCAGGGAAAAGCTAGTCAATATAGCCATAGGATTTTAAGGTGTGTTATCTGCCCAGATGTGAGGATCTGGGAGACGGAAGAGATGGATCTTGCCCTAAACCCACTGATTTAATTGAGTCCACTGGCTGTGGTGTGCTCCTCACAAGAGAGTGACAGGACTGTAGACAGATAAATTGCATGTTGATATCCACCTGACTTCTTGCATCCAAACCAGGAGGCCAAGGCTCTCCCATAGGCGCTATCATATCTGTCAGTTCTGTTTGGAGGGCTCAAAGGCACTATGGTATCTTAACCACCACAAGACACATAAGAACAGATATCAGGATTACACCTTGAATGGCATGTCTGGAGCCTACAGCTGTGTCTCTTCTCCAGACAGGGAACTAATCAAATTCTCTGGAGTCACTTTCTAGAGCTTAGCTCTTAAACCCATCACCAGTCTGAGTTCTCACCAAACCAAGGGTTATCTGAGGCTGTAAAATGAGTACATGCTGCAGTAGAAGATAAAGCTCACTGCTAAGCTCCTGCTCAGTTGCCTCAAGAGGAGGAGAGGCCAAGACTGAGGATACCCCAAATTATTTGTGTGCCAGCACAGTGACAGTCCTGCTGGGATGCTGCAATGGCACACCTAGGTGTTACAAGACTTGCATTGAAAGGACAATAACTTTTGAGGGATGGCTAATCAACTTCACCCTGGAAACAGTAAATATATAGCAAAGGTTCCTGTAAGCATCAGTGCTGTGGTTCATACTGAGCTGTGAAGTGCACAAATGAACTTCTCAAATCTGTATGATCAGAGGAGCTGGGTTTATCACAGTAAATATTATCTTCAAAGTGAGTCACAGATGGAAGCAGCAGAACCTGTAATCACACATCAATCCCCAGATGAGACCCCGTACAACCAATACATATGTAAATACAGACCTTGCTTTTACAGGTTGTAACCCAGGCCTTAATGAAAACCGGGGTCTCTTGGGAGCACTAGCACTGAATCAGGCACATTTTTAAAAGATAGCCAATATGCCAAGGAAAACTTCATTCCTATAAGACACTATTGTTCACTAACAGAAGAGGCACCAAAACATGAAAGTGTTTAATTGTAGTAAGATAAAAATAATGGGTTTCATTGTAAAATAACCCGATGAATCGCTTTGTGGGGCAAAATTTAATCAGCTGAGTGTCATCTTCAGAAATAGAAAATAATTAAAATTACCAAATAAATTCCACATAAAATTGTATCACTGAATGGTGGGTCTGAGCACAGAGAGCAAAGAGCAGCCTGAAATGTCACACCCAGTGATGACTGCTGCCAGTAACTGAGCTCTCATTCCAAATTGATTACTCCTTTGAAACCCCGCAAATAGAATTTTTCATGTCACACAGGGAAAACTGAGTCCCTCGGCGTACCCAGGCCAGTGCTAATAGTGTAGGAGATGAAGACAATCAAGGGCTAACATCTGAAGCAGTTAAATTAATTTCACATTTACAACAGTATTTGAGGCATTATAGAAGGAAGTTTTGGGTTAAACAGCTCATTAACAGCTGTCCTCTCCTTCCCAGCTAATTTCTGTTCTGGATGGGTTCTTCTCCTGGTTCTCTAAACATTTAATTCTTGCTAATATCCCAGGTGAACAGGTTTTCTAGTTCTCACCACTGCTGACAGCCTCTGTAATAATGAGTAGCAGTGAGTGGAAGGTGTTAACTAGATAACAGGATTGGAAACTGGAGCTGTGAGGGCAACTTCACTGCTCCTTAACATGGGCCCAAATCTCCTTCTTATTGCAGACACGGATGGCTCCCTGTGCTATCCCTCTCAGAATCCCCGTTAGCATAACTATGTTCCCAAGCAAAATTGCCTGCTAATGAAGCCTGAGTCTGTGTTGACCAGATGAAGAGTTTGCTAAATCAGGTTATTGTCATGAATAATTCTTTAGTGAGGAATTTCACCTGTTACTGCTGCAGGTAAATCCCTGCTTGGGACTATTTGTCTACACTAAACGGCTATTTGTCACCCCAGCAATTACAATGCTTGTTCCTTTTCCAAGTGTGATGACCTTAAAGCTTCAGCAATGTTATTTCTCATTGCAGCATCTGTTTTCAGTGGAGCAGCAGCTATTATTTATGTTCTGTTTTCTGGTTTTACTCCATGACTTTATGGTACCATTACAGTATTCAACTTTCCGTCTCAACCCTATCTTCAAGGTTTCTTATTCATACAGGATAGAATTCCTCAAACAAGAAGGACCTATAAAGTCAAAACACCTGGTTAATATCCTTCGAAACATGCATGGCTGGGTTAATAAAGGTAAATTGCCTTGATATTGAATTTTCTTTGGCCAAACAAGCCAGCCAATATTGAGAGATTTCCTGGATTTTCCCCATTAAGAGGAGAAAACCTTGGCAGAAACTCACTATACTCTTTGAAATCACCTTATTTATTTCTACAAATGTGCACTACGGAAACAAACAGCAGCCAGCTGCTTGCTCAGAAATTTGTACCTCGGTCCCTCAAACAAGTTCCATGCCATAAGCTCTGCTGACTTAAATGTTTTCTAAACAAACATGCTAAAATCCACAGCTTTCTTCTCTGAAAAGCAACATACAATCAACTAAATCAAGGGCAGTTTATGCCAGCTTTGAAGTACTCAATCATTAGAGCAGATGGAATATTGACTATCTGGACAGTACTTCTGTACCAAAATCATTACCCTGTAATGCTCCACTGGCATGTTTGTAATCGTCATTCCTATTTTCTAGTGAAGATTTTAGCTGTGGCATCTCTTTGAAGGACAGTGAAAAATGTTGATTAATTTATGCCATTCACTAATTTTAGTAATATCTATCCAGAAAGTCACAGTTAAGTACTGATACCTGTCAAGGTATCTACTCTTAGCTCACATTAAGACTCAGAACTCAAGAGAGTTTACCTCTACTGAGAACAACATGATAGGTGTGATATCATTTAGAAGCGTATGCTGAGTAAAAAAGCAGTTCAAAAAATAGTCCTTGAATACAGAGGAAAAATATCACCCATGTCCTCAGCTTTAATTCATTCCTGATTACTTCACAGTCATTTGCACGTTTTGAAAAGCATGGGGGGAAAAAAAAAAAATCTAATCATTTTCTCATTAGAATTTCAGCTGCCTTTCCTAAGTGTAATGGGAGTCAAGGAGTTTATACAAATACACAGCACAGCAAAGGGGGCCGATAGCCACATGTCCTGTCACTGCACACTGGCAGGCTGCAACACAGGGAGCAGAGAGCCTGGCTCCAGAGCTGACTCGATGAACACACAGCGAAATGATCAGAAGCAGGAGGAAATAACCACATTAACTGTCATTGGCGGTACATGGTAAACGTTATAATTGCACAGTCAACTTATTAACCTCCCCATCAATCTTTTTCTGTTGCTCAACAGCAGTGACACAATTAAGAGTTTGTGGTTTCCCCAGCTCTGCACTTTGCTGAAGGAGGAGAAAAAAATATGACAGTGAAGCAGTTGGCAGATGGAAGGGGTAAAAATTAAATATGCATATCTCTAGGCACTGAAACTTACTGCAGTTCAGTTAGTATTTAAGGAATGCTCTCATTAACTTTCATAGTAGAACAAAATATTTCCTTGGTTTACATAACTTTAGTAGATAAGGCCCAATTTTTTTAAAAAATATTGGGTTTTTTCTGTCCATTTTCCACTAAGATCTTTTTTAGGTGATGGCTGTCAGAGTTAGAGCCATCCAGAAACTGATTCATTCAGCTCTTTCATGTGAAAATGACAGCAGTGTGCAGGGCTGGTTAGACAGCATCTCCTGTAAAATGCTACTCATGCTACTTCTCCTGACGCAGATCTCCCTCAGCCCAGGGTGCTTTTTTTTCTGGCTGATAAATATGTTAATATTGATATGCTGAAGATCTAACTGTTTCATAGTGCATGTACCTTTTGAGGGTCTTGAAATCAGTGCTTCCTTCAGATTTGCAGTATTTAAGAAAAAAAAAAAGAAACAAAAAAAAAAGAAACAAAAAACCTAAACAAACCGAATCAAAACAGCACCACTGTTGTCACATGGAGAAAAAGAAGAAATCTCAGCTGGTTTGCTGAAAATTTAAGGTTCTAAAACAAATGACGTATGTATGAAATGACTTCTGATTGCAAAACCCTTTCCCAGCAGCAGTGACATGGGATACACCAAGGGATATTTTCACAGCAACTGGATATTAATTATCATTTCTATAACTCATCAGTTACTTAAAATAATAAAAATAGAACAGCCTCTTCTTACTTATCTTTCCTCACAGAGACTATTGTGTCAGGTTGTCAGTTTTCTAAGTTTCTATAAATCACAAAGTAATTTTGCTTCAGATGAGTGAGTTCCTCCTCTGGATGTGCCCAGATCAATGCTTTAAAGCTGCATCCAGGAGTCAGGAGTCATTCCCATCTCTGGGGTCAGAACACTTTCTGTGGGTAAGACCAAGGCTCACGGTGACACCAGCTCTTTCCCCATAGCCCTGTTCCTGAGAAAAGCAAGACCAGTGGCTTGGGCAGGCTGGGAGCTGTAGCCCAACATTTTTCCCATCTGAATGAGGGTGGGAAGAAGACCCTGTCAGGATCTATCCCACAAGGTAAGTCAAACTGGTGCCTTTACAGCTCATTCTTCATTAACAGCCTAGTTAACTTCAAGTTGTTATAATGGCCACCCAGCAGCTTGTCTGGCCCAGGCCTGCTCACAAGGCAATGAGGTCACTGCGGTATGCAGTCACCTGCCACCCCATTAAATTCCCCCCTTCCCGGAAATTAACGTGGCAGGACCCATTACATCTCAGAAACCTCTTATTGATGTTAGCAGGCAAGTATTCATGGAACCATGTCCCACAAATCTTTTTCTGTTGCTGACTTTATTTTGGGGTTTGTTTGTTGTGGGGTTTTTTTATTGCTTCCCACAGAACAAAGAGAAATCTGGGTTTTCATAGTTTCCAGTTTATTTATCAATTTGGAATTTATTCAAACACAAAAAACACACCTGTGTCCAATACTTAAAAACTGACTTAAAAAACAACATGCTTTCCTCTTACCCTCTCAGACAGTGCTGATCACATGTCCATGGCAACTTAGGGTTCTCCACCATACTTCCCTCAGAGGTATTCCACCCTTAGCTCTACAAACTGAAAGGTTCATATACAGCACGTCTGCAAGAAGACCTCAGCCATGAGTTCACCCCATCTTTCTGCTCTCATCACTTCTAGAGCTAGAGGACTAGAGCAGAACAGCTTTCATGAATAATGTAAAAAAAGAAAAATTCTCCATGAAACAAGTTCAAAGTTATTTTGAGCTTTACAGACAAAAATCAAGATTTTATTTTCAGGTTTAAACTCACGGTGAACACAGAGAGCACTAGTATCATCAATTGCCCCTAGAAGATATTTTTGCAGGTTTTATGTTCCTATTAGTTTCTGCCTCTGCATTTAATCTGTCTTCCCATGCAAAGCATATTGACATTAGCCAGTCTTATCTAGGCATAGCAACCCATGCCTTTGTACTCTCTCTTGTGAAGCATCACCTGACAAACATGCAAGAAGGAAAAATTTGATGGCAACAGCTGCAATGTGAACTTCCACCTTCAGACACTTAGCCAAATTTGTATTCACTGATTAAGAGTCCAAAAATCATCCCTACAGCTCCTTTTTATTTAAAAAAAAACAACCAAACAACCAAACAAAAAAAAAACAAACCCCAAAACCAAAACAAACAAAAAACCCAACCCACACTGGAATATACCTTGTGGATGTCGGAAACTATTGCATATTAGCATCAACACAGTTGGGAAGAACTTGATTTTGCTCCATGTTCTAATGGCTAAGAAATTACCAGTAAAACATAAAAATTTGAAATAAACAAATAAAAAGACAACAAAGCAAGAACCTTAATCTGTTTTTGGAGCAGGGACTGGTATCCAACTGGAGCTCCTCCTTTGGGGTGGAAGGCACTATATCTAGACAACAACCATTATCACCTTTGCTCAAGGTCATAACTTCAGATTTTGCCACATGTCTTCTGTGTAAGTCCATTTTAGACGTCAGGCTCCTTCATCTCTGGTTCATAGTTTTGTAACAGTCTTGGTTACTCCGTGGCCAAGAGGACTAGGGAAGTGATCATCCCCTGTACTCAGCACTGGTGTGGCCACAGCTCAAATACTGTCTTCAGTTTTGGGCCCCTCACTACAAGACAGACATTGAGGTGCTGAAGCGTGTCCAAAGAACAACAGTGAAGCTGGTGAAGGGTCTAGAGCATGAGTCTTATGAGGAACAGTTGAGGAAACAGGGGTTGTTTAGTCTGGAGAAAAGGAGGCTCAGGGGAGACCTGATCACTCTCTACCACTAACTGAAAGGAGGCTGTAGAAAAGGTGGGTGTTGATCTCTTTTCCTACATATCAAGTAATAGAACAAGAGGTAATGGCCTGAAGTTGTGCCAGGGGAGGTTTAGATTGGATATGAGGAAAACTTTCTTCACCAAAATGGCTGTCAAACACTGGACCAGGCTGCCCTGGGAAGTAGCTGAGTCACCATCTCTGGAGGTATTTAAAAGATGTGTAGACATGGAGCTTAGGGACAAGGTTTAGTGGAGGACTTGGAAGTGTTAGGTTTATAGTTGGACTCAATGATCTTAGAGGTCTTTTCCAACCTAAATGATTCTATGACTCTATCATTTTAAGATTTCATGATCCTAAAGACTGTCAGAGATGACAAATACGTGTTCATAAAAATTCTGCTGGAGGTCAGTGGCAGAACTGAGTCAAGCAGTGTGGCTTATGGAAATGAAAGCTTCGATGTAGTTAATTGATATAATTCCAATATATGAATACTTTCATGAGCCAAAAGTAGTAGTTTCTTGAGACATCTTTAAGCTAGTGAAGAAAAGCACAACAAAAATTATGATGGGGAGTTAAACAAGGTCAAACTGGAAATAAAGCACGTAGTTTTGACAGCAAATATGATTAACCACTGGAACAAATCACCATGAAAAACAGTGAATCTATTATCTTCCAAAGAGTTCAAAACAACATTATAGAGATCTCTGTGAAAATTGTGCTTTAATCAAATACAAGTGCCTGAATCCACTGACAGGGGAACAATGAGGTTTTCTACAGCCTGTGAAGTCGCGACAAGCAGACTGGATATTTCAATAATATTTTTCCTAAATGCATGAATTCAGTATTATCTCTTCACCACTGGGATAAACAACTAAAATAGAAGAAGGTAAAATCTTTAGTCCTGGGAATGTTTCACAGCCCTTGCTGAAGATGAGGAAGGCAAACCTTTTCCTATTCATCCATTAATTCAGAGCCCAGAAGAAACATAATTTTTTACATGTCTCCCTTTGTGGAAAGCACCAAAGGCCTTGAAAACCAGTGTCTCAGCTCACTGACAGACACTCTACCAAGCTATTTAGCTTCCCTATGACTTAGATAACTGCTTCATTGAGTTTAGCAAAAAACTGTAGTCAAACATCAAGAAATAAATTCAATTTCTCCCCCAATTCCATTCCACGACTCTCACCCCACCACCTCTCACTCTGCTGTTTCCCCTTACTTACCCTGGTGCTTAGAACATTCTCTGTGGTATTTGTTCTAAGGGCTGTAAGACCCACTGGGGAAGAGCATCTGTTTCTTAACAGGAGTTTGTTCACAGAGGATTTAGTGAGATGTCAGGAAATCTTTGTGGTAGTTGAGTTGCATGACCTTGGCTACATTGAAGGTGTCTGTACTTTCCCTTACAACTAAAAATGTGACCTTGAGTCAAATGGATGAAGAGTTCACTACAGTGAGTTTTTCACCATGTGTCCTTGTCATTGTTATATAAGCATATGATATTACATATGTAAGACACCCAGACTGACAAGGCTTCTGTATGCTTTTGTTCCACATCCAGAAAAGCCTCTGCTGAATAGAAAACATAGTACGCAGTAAAAGAAGAATGGAAACAAAAGTTTCTTCTGAAGTTGTGTGGAGGCAAGAAAGAGACGCATGTCAAATGCTCAGAAAATATCTTCCGAATAACCCAATTACCTATCTGCAACCTGTAATTCATGATGCATTTCTCAAACATCTCACAAAGGCTGACAAGAAGATTTTTTTCCCCTTCTCTTCTTGAACTGCTCTATTACCTAATTGTGGTGCCAAGACGAGAAAAAGTTGAGTCCTAATATCTTACTTGGATTATCAGTTCCTACCAAATGATAGAGGCGAGAGATTTGTACCGGAAAGTAACAATGGCAAGGCAAAATAAAAGCCTCTGCTTCTTTGAATAATTAATAGTGTATCACCGCAGTGCACACACCAGTCACACTGTTCTCTTTTCTGGTGCCTCAGGAGAAAGGAGTATAGTTTCCAGCATACTTCAAGCCTTTTAAAAGCTCTTTGAGTCCACCCAGCTATTTCATACCAAGGATAGTTTCAGGGCAGTGCAGACTTCTTAAAGTCATATCATCCTGCTTTTTTTGGGAAGTTATTTTGGGAAGGGATTTTAAGGGTTATTTTGGGAAGACATTTTAAACAGCATCCAAATGGAGGGAGAACATTTTAGTGCTCCTAAACCCCTCAGGCTCTGTTTAAAAATATTTAAATTTGTAATTATACAGACATATCAATATCTGACTTGCCGTGCACCGTGATTCCCTTCTGCTGGCTGCCTTTATGCAGCTTATCCCACAGATTCTGATGTTTAGTCTTTCCCTAACATATCTAACAGGCTTGAATGGTATTTTTGAGGCAGAGGAGCATCTTCTTCAAGACAACCAGAAAGTACTTTGCTGGACACCTGTTATATATGTCCTGGAATCATTGTGACTCACAGGATATGCCAGCAAGCACAGCTCAGGGGTTTGTCAGTGGTGTATTTGCTGTGTTCAAATAAACATTCTGAAATACCATAACCTGACTTTTTAACTGGTTTGGGGTTTAGGCTGCAGCAGACTAGAGTAAGTTGTCTCTGTAGCGTCCTTCTAAGTTGTTCCTGAACTGTGCAAAAAGTTCCTTTGGCAGAGACAACTTTATTTACAACCTCCCCTGTCTCCTCTGTCTTTTATAGGTGAAAATATTCAAGGTGTGACAGCTTGTGGAGGAATCATAAATCTGTCCTATTAGATTCATTTACCTAGAAAACATAAGATTGTATTTTTATAGCAGAAGCTCACTTTTTACTGTTTGAAAGAAAAAGGAAACATTTAAAACCTGAAACAAGTATAGATGACACAGCAATATCTTTTTGCACCAGCAGGCAAGATGAAACTATTGGCCTGAGAGGAGAAAAAGATGAAGCACACACAGCTGACCAAGTTACTAATTTTGACTCCCATAGCAGGGAGTAGCCTTGCTCAGGATAAATCCAGACTGTTTATCAGGAGCCAGCCAGAAGCTGCTTTTGTGTAGGTACTCCCTTCACAATGCCACCCCGAGGAGATACAGGGATAATGTATACAGAGCTGTGGACATTGCTCATGGGCACAGTTCTTTCACAAGTTATGTCCATGGACTAAGGCGTTTATTATCTTGCACTGAAAGCACCTAGAGCTGGATAATCTAAATAAATAAATTTTAAGACCCAATACAAAATTAACACTTATTTCTGACCTTGGTTGCTTTTACTCTGTGACCAGGACCTGTCAGTCTATCAAGTCCTGCAATTTCTATCCCAGCCATGGGGTCAGCAAATACTTTCCGCAGTGGTAAATACAAGCATTCATGGAAATCTAACTACTCCCAGCTGTGTCTGAAGACTCCCAAATCAGCTCAGGCCTCTACTCTGCTGATGCAACAGAGAGCTGGATTGGAGAGCCATAGGAATGAATAATCCTAAAGTTTTACTGGAGCACCAGCCAGTTCAACCGGGACCCTTCTTCCCAACCCAAACAGCATAAAATGGCTACTGGCATCTCAGGCACCCCTGTGGATTTTTCTCCTAATCCGATCTTTGCTGTCAATTTTCCCTTATGATCATGATCCTATCAGTATTGAAAGGCCACTCCAGGTACTAATCTTGGCACTCTTTATGTTGAATCTTGTACTCTTGCTGGATTCAAGCCCTCAAGACGTGATGTTCATTACTGTGGTTGCCAAAGCACATTAGGGACTGTTAAAGTTGAAGGGCTATTTTTCCAGAGCAGTCAGATCACGACAGATACCTTTCCTAACCTTGTCTATAGCACTTGGCTGCATCACATTGCTTGGTGCTGAAACACTAATATGCACATTCTTACAAAACGAATTTATCAGATGAAACTTTGCACACTTGGCATTACCTGAGCACTTGTTAGAGTCCAGTGCAAATTTTTTCATTGCTTTTGGTAAGACAGCTGGTCCCATGATCAAAATGATGGAAGCTACAGAAGAGCTACAGGTACAGAAATAGAAAGGATGAAAAATTGCGTTCAGAACGTGCACATGGGCAAGCACAGGCTCAGACCTGGATATCTGAAACAAGCTGCCATGGAATAAAGACCAAAACACCTAAGATGGTGGGGGTGAGGTGTGGGGGGTAGGGGGCTGAGGGAGAAAAAAGAGACAATACAAGCTCCTTTTGGAGGCAGGGAGCTCAGGGAAGAAAAAAAAAAAAAATCAGAGAATTTCAGTAGGGTTGTCTTAAAAATGGCTCTGAAAAACAATCACATCTGCTGACTACTGCAGTCTAATTCATCTGAAAATCTGTCACGCTGCTTGCAGAGGAAAACTACTAGCATTAGAAACCCTTCCAGTATTTTCTGAGAGATCCATTTACTGTGTAATCATTGTTTAGGTAGCTACAAACAACTTTCCCTCTTTCTTGCTTTCCTGTGACACCCTTAAATAGCACTCATTCTTTTACCAGAACAGAATGCTAATGTGCAGAAAGGTCAGCTGCTTTCAGTCCTCTACAGTGCATCATTTTTTAAAGGAGCTCTTAACTCACGTGGGCCTCTAACAAACAAGCATCAGATGCTCTTCTTATGCTCAACACCCTCTGCCTGGAACAAGGAAGGCAGATATGTCCAAAAATATAATGGTACTGTATTTATAGCTGCGCAAGAAGTTTAGAGTGCAAATTTAAAGTGCATGGAAATCATCTGACTTTGCTCAAAGATCACATCAGCTTCCCAGAAGGTCACATAACGTTTCTGAGGTTTTCAGGTCATCTCTAGGGCCCAAACTAACCTAGAGAGGTTTGGCATATCTATTGGGAAATGTGTGGTTTTGATGTGGAATCATCATGTTCTGAATGAGACAGGAATTGGATTGAGGAGGAGAGGGACAGGGAGAACAGATGGACTTTTCTAACCTGATTTTTTCCTGGCAATCCACAGCATTTCATGTTTTCTTTAAGCCTGGGACAGGGATTGTTTTAGTATCTTTGTCCTATACAGCAGTCAGATGTACCATAAGACTTAAATGAAAGTAACGGTGAGCAATAACATCCAGGACATCCTTATTCTCCCTGCTGGACCTCAGTAGGCCCTGAACTTTGTATCTCTATTATCTAACACATGGTGCTGCAGTAGCTACTAGAGCCGTGCTCCAGCTGCACAGACAAATTGTTGCTCCCCACAAAGGTACCAGTTGCCATTGACTGAATGCCTGATGATAGCCCCTGGCAACTGCAAAGTAAAGCCTGTTTTGTTTAAAAAAACCTTTATGACATATTGCAGCCCATGGAGTTCTGGGACCTCTGTTGTCTCTGATCAACATAGCCTGAGACACAGCCCAGGTCTTTGAATAGCATCAGTCACTGGGGAGTCATTTCAATCACCTGGAAGAAATAAAATTTGCTCGGTAGTTTCACCTTGTGCAATACATAACCCAGAGCTTTCTAACATTTAAATGGAAGGTTAATATTAAAAACTCTGTACTGGAATTATTGTACTAGAAAATCCTGAAAACTCTACCCTATTCGTTATATTGTCCGAAACATTATCTTCCATGAACAAAATGTCCAAGTAGTTAGCTAATTCATTCTACATTTTTTTTTATATTACACAGACTCTTGTTGCTTTGTAATACAGTCTCTAGCCAAGATTGGAATCCCACTTCGCTCCACTCCATATGATGTAAAAGGAGTTAGTTATCTCTTCACTTCCCCTGGAAATGTTATCAGTGCAGGTCCAAGTTCAGTCACACTGAGAACGAGAGGAAGTATTCAGCAGCGCTCTTGCACAATCTCATGTGGGGTGCTGGCACCCCAGAAGGCGCTGCTAAATAAGAAAGAAAGCTTTCTTGGTACATCTCATCTTCATCACTACACACAGATCTAGCATGGTAGGACTACACAAGACTCCCTGAGTGGGTGTCAGGTTGTATTAATCACTTTACTAGCTACTTCTGAAAGTGTGTCTATAGTCACAGCCTTGAAGAGTTTGCTACACAAGTAGACAAATGGAATGAATAGAGAAGGAAATAAAAAGCTCTAAGCACCAGAGGGATTTGTTTGATCCTTCTTGGCTTGTTTGTATCAGAGTCAAAATTGCGTTTCAGATCCTTGATCCTAACCCAGACCTAAAGAACCAGATTGTGTCACTTCAGATAGTATACAGGGCTTTTACAGGCTGCTTTGTTGAACTGACCACACACATCTGTCAAACTTTTATTTCTCCCCATAAACAAACCCTTATAGAAGAGTTCCTGCCTGAGGAGTTTAATCCTCTTAGAGCCTCAAAAGAGACTCACATGGATTTTTTTTCTGTTTCCTGTCACTGTTAGAGTATTTGATTGATTCTTTCATTATTCTTCCAGCTCAGAATAATGGAGAGTGGCATTTTGCTTGGAGAGATGCACACTGGCTTAAAAAATGCTCCTAGTCCATCCATCTGCTAGAGCTCTGGAGAGCTGAGTGGTACTTACTATTCCAGATGTTCAGTCTAACATGGAAAAGATTCTGTTTTCCGTGGCTTGAAAGAGTTACACTGAGTGCATGGTTGTATTCCATGTATGTTTTTCTTTTGGCCTTAACCAGGGCTTGGCCAAGGTCTTTCCTTCCCTGGAATAGATTCAGGCTCAACTCTTGCAGCCCTGAAGGGACAGGACAATGCACCCCATGCCATGACACAAAGACTGCATAAAGACATGGTGCACTGGTGCCAGGCAGATGTACTGAGAAAAATTTTGCGCAGCTGCAAGCAGGTCCCCAACAGGACCCAGTCTGCTGCTCACAGCTGTGCATAAACCGTGATGCTCTGCAGTGAACATTGGACCATGTCACTCTATGAGTAGCAGCAGACAGGGCACAGTGCTTATCACTTCTAGTTTGGGTCTGAGAAGGAGGGTTTCATTAAGAAGTCAGAAATAGGCCAGTTTGCATCAAAAAAAAGGGCGGACAGAGGCACGCAGCCTTCTTCAGGGCAATCTTCCAGGCAGCCAAAATTTCCTCAGTCCCAGTTAAGACAACGGCTCCATATGACCACATCTACCACAGATGGCAGCGGGGACATGGTCCACTTCTCCATCTGAGCAGCAGGTTGGTGCTTCCCCTGGGGCAGATGCTCAGGTTTCTTTCCTGGCAATATCAGGCACATGGTGGAGGGATGCCCATGTCTTACACTCAGACCCAGTAGCTCTCAGGCATCAATTAAAGCAATAATTTATCTGCGTCCTCAATCTCAGCTAAATTGTAATGCTGTCGGTTACACTTGTGGTTTGCTGCATTTCATCTCATTCTACCACATTCATTGGAAGCAACCAGCATGGAGTGGGATCCTGATATGAATAAACAGTCCTGTCCCTGTGTGGTCCCTCTTAATGGTTTTCTGGTATCACCCAGAGTACACTTTTTTTATGGTACAATATGGCAGCAGTGGTAGCAGAAAGCACCACTGCCCCGAGGCTGCAGAATGACTGAGATTTGGGTCTGCATCCAAGCTCTAATACATCCTTTGGAAAGATGCCTTCACTTTCCCATGCTATTTTTTTTCCTTTGCCTTCTGTTTGTCATTTATTTAGAAGCTGAAACATTCAAAATGGGGAAAAATCTGTATATTTTAAAGTTAATTAACATTCCTGTTCCCTGGTTGCCTGCAGGATTGCAGAATGCATGAATGAAAATGCAAGATGCAGCACAGAACCACTTCTTTGACTAAATCTCTATTTGCATTCAGCACAGCCACTGTGGCACACAGATACTCCCCCAAACAACTTGAACCAGCTCTAAAACCCTGGCTCCTGCTCAAATAGCTCTAGCTAAGGCTGCCAGACAACAAACCCCCTCAAATCAGGATTTTTACTTTATTACTTCAGTGGGGTCTTGGGATAAAACAGCCAAAAGTGAGATGGTTTTGTTGTGACCACGTTGTTCTTCAAGTGTAACCCTCCCCATTTTGTCAGTGCTTCCTCAGGCAAAGAGTGGTTTAGAAAGGGAGGGGGAGATTTGGGGAAAGCACTTAAATTCTGTGAGAATAGAGCAATTAGCACTAGAGATGAGAATCCTGAAGCCCAGGAGACCTTGCTTAGCTGCTGTGCTGTTACCACATGACCAGGGAGCATATTTGAAGGTAATAGCAAGTAACTACATTAAGCTCTCAATAGACTGGGAAGCTTGGAGAGCATTTTAAAAAAAAAAAAAAAGTCTATTTCTCTCACCAGGTGGCTTTCTACAAGCTCTCCTAGTTCCCACACAACGGTATTTTCAGGATCTTATTAAACACAGTAGGAAACTTAAATGCTTAAATGTCCTTGAATTTTTTTGTCTTGTGTTTTGGCAACCATTTTCCTTTGCTGCCCTCTTGTGGGATAACATACAAAACGTCCATTCAGAATAAAAATACAAGGCTTCATTCATCAAAATATATCCTGACCTAAATTCACCTAAACTGGAGATTGATCTCTATGAAAGAAGCTTGTTTCATTTCATACAGTTTCTTCATGAGAGGAGGTTTTCTTTGAGTGGCAGCCTCTGTGGTAAAACAGCTCAAATGTAAAATATCCATGTCGTAAAACATCATTGTTCAGATCAGTTGAAAACAGCATGAAACAGTTCAGTGAGCTGGGGGGAAGATATATATATATATGCATGTATACAGCATATACTTATATATACTGTAAACACAATTATTATGTAAGTTTATCCATATATGTATACATATATGCATATGTAAAGTACAATATATGTAAAGGCTTATTTAATGCAGCTCTAACAGAATTTTTGGATTAGCCATGAAGACAATCCTAGTCTTGAGAGACTAGTCCTATATCATATTTTGAAGACAAAGAGTCAGACGAGATTAACAGCCAAATTTCACATTCCATTAAATATGAAAATGCCCTGTGATGAAGACATTAAATGCTCACAAGTTCCCACTGATGTTGAAGAGTGATCTCACAAACCTTCATGGCATTTGAGAGCCACGTGTTTTTCTGGAAACTCAGGTCACAAGGCAAGTTTGTAACCCACCGGTTCTGAGGATCTCCGTGGCACTTGCACTGTACGTGAATCGCACATTACCGATGACTTTCACCTCTGCAAGTACATCGTTATCCAAGATTTTCCAAAAGGAGATCTATTCTTAGGGGTAATGTAACTTTAACCCTAAAAGGAAGCTGAAGAAATATCATTCTTGAGTTTATCCTTTTATGGAACTACTTGAGCTGATGAATGTTGAACATTATGCAAGTCTGTTTATTATGAGGGAAATACGTTTTTATTTGCACAGATATGATTATGATAATAAAAAGTACACTGTATGACTCTCCAAGCAGACAGTCTGCTTATTCAAAACAGGGAAAGAACAGAAAATCCTCAAAAAAACCAGAAGAGTCTTAAGTTAGATCCTACAAGGACTGCTCAAGCTTGTAGGAATGACAGAAGTCATGGGCAATTTAAAGCTGTTTTCTCCCAGTGGCATCATGAACATACACTATAACTTTATGGTGGTAAATCATAAGAATTGACCTGAATGTTTCATAGCCATAGTAGGTTCCCTTTCACTGTATTAGTTTATTAACATCTTTAATTTCTGAATAATGGTGCCATGTGATCTTTATTTATGAGTAACCAAATGTTATTATCCAATACAGGGTGGCCCAGAGCAGATAATATAATCATCTCTGGATGAGCTGCAGCCAAGGCTGCCTCCAGCTTGCTCCACTGTCAAGGAAAATATCCACAGACTATGTGACATAAACCTGTGAGGCCTAAAGGTCTTTAGGTTTTCCCAGTAAAACAGTGCTGTAAAAGCCTGTGGGACTGCAGGGCTCTGTAGGTACAGCTTTGCAATGAGATGTGGTCTCTCATTTATGCACTGAAAAGAGCATCAGCTGAGACACCTTAAATGTACTACCTTAGAATTATTTCTGCCTCTTTTCTCCTCTCCTGTTGAAGTTTATCTCTTTAGAAAGACAAGGCTGAATTCCATAAAAAGCAGGCAGGCACTCACATCTTTCAGAAGTGGCTGACATTTCCAAAACTCAGGCAGTCTATACTACCCTAAACCCTTCCTATGAGTTTTCAGCATGATGCACCAAGTCTCTCTTTCCCTGGGCATGGTCTGTCGTTACCCCGAGAAGAAAATGAAACAAAAGCTTTGGAGTGGTCATTAACCCAAGTAGAAGAGCACTCTTTGGTAAATCCACCATAGCCCCCCTTCAGATGTCTCTTTGGACAATGGTAGCATGTACAAGCAGGCCAGGTTAATTGTTTGGGGGTGCCTTGGGTTTGCTAAATGTCAGCCCTAAAGCACATGGATTTGGGAGATTACCACACCTCCCATTTCTGGAAGCAGATTTATTCATGAAACCGCTATATTCTTGTGGGTACTTCTCAGACACTGCTGAAGTAAGCCCAAACGTTAGACTTTTCTGTCAAATGTTGGCATTTTGAAAAAAATGAGTTCATCTGAGGGGATGTTTTCAAAGATCCCCATCAGCACTCTGTTATTTTCAGAGAAAAGTGTCACTACAGGTCTTCCTGTTGGACTGTGCTGCATCCCAGATGTTAATATTTGTATGGGAGCTCCAAAATCCAGGACAACTACAAATGCTGTGTGTTCATGATTCTGTGATCATTTAGAGAAACTGAGCATTCTTTGCATAAATCCATTGAATTACTTAAAAAGCATTAAAAGGGGGAGACTACATATCCTAGAAGTGGACATGTGGCAGATGGAGTGGGAAGGTTAGTCATCAAACAATTCATTCATGATGCTGGAGCAATGTAGAAAAACTACTTTCCTTAGTTTTGCAGGAAATTAGAGAAAATATCTTGTCAAAAGTGGTAAGTGGTGTGAGCCAGGACCTCAGTTCAAGAGGGTGAATCACTGCAATGGAATGGTTTCATCTGCTATGAGCTTGGCACTAAAATTTAAAGCACTCTAGCTAGGGTCTGTTAGAGACAATGCAGTAGGCATCACTAGGATGTCCCTTTCAGCAGTTTATCCCAAAATATTTTCTGATGGGGATCAGCAACACAGCCACAATTCTATAGATGAGAAAACTAAGGCACAAAGAGTCAAATCAATGTATTCAATGTCATGCAGCAGGCAAGAAAACTCCATTCTTTGAACTGGAGACCAGTACTCTGCCTACTTGACCACACTGCATAATGTTTGCATTCTCTGAGGTCAGAAAATGCTCTGTTTGTCCATGTAATGCCTAGCATAGCCAGCTGTGAGTGCCTTTCTAAGGGTGAAGAATGCTATTCAGTGTACAAAATGGTCTGGCAATTCAGCAATGCTCTCCACCCATGTGAACTCCGAGCTCTCTTTACCTCCCCTGACCATGTAACAGCACACAGTAAGAGTCAGCACTACGTTATGATGTAGCCAGGCAAATGTTATCGTCAGTAATTTGCTACAGTAATTGCTGTTTTGTTTAAATCAGTGTCACTTCAATAAACTTACGTTCTGCCTGTCACATATCTCATTACAAACAGTCTAAACATGAAGAACAAAAATACCTATCACATTGACATGTGGGAAAGGTGTGCAAAGGGAATCAGGATGCTGTTCTAAGGCAATGCAAATGTCTGTAAATCACGGATTGGTGTAAATTGGTATGGCTCTGTTGCATCGGGTGATGCTACATCAATTAACACCTGCAGGAATTCTAGCCCATAACTTATAATTTTCCTCGGGTCTAATTTAAGGAACAACCTAACCAGTCTCATGCTCTGAGCGTTAAAAACAAACCAGCACCTTCAGTTCCTAATTTTCTGCAACAATTTTTCTTAAGTCCTCCTACAGAATCTGGTAAAATGGGTGAGCTCAATGTCAAATCACAGATTTCTGCTCACTGGTCCCACAGTAACATTTAACACCACCAACAGACAGTATAAATGATGAGAGAAGGAAGTGATGACAATTAGTGTCTGACCTGTTGATTTTCAGTAATGAGCAACACATTCAGTTCTGCAGCAATTCAGGGACACATGGAACAACCCTGGTTGCCAAACTGTACTGACAGCCCTGCTTATTCATACTTTGTGAATTCACCACATCATTATTTTGTCTGGGAACACTAACAATACACTTATTCTTTGGGGAAAATAATGTATCTCACTTTCAGGCCTTTGCTTTGCTTCTTTCTCCCCCCCCCCTTTTTTTTTTTTTTTTTTTTTTTTCCCCTGAAAGCAGAATCTGTCAAAATCTAATGAATTTCAGAACCACATTGTGCTTTGTTATGGTTGGAGGAGTCATCATGATTTTCTCCTAGTTACTGTAATGTTTCTAAAACTTGTCATTTGTGTTCCTCATAGCAATAGGGAAACTTTTTTTTTCCTTAAGTACATTTATTATTTGCGGTGGGCGGAGGAAGCAAGCAGCTGATTCAATGTGAATGATAGAGCAAGCTTCAACTTTATTGATAGAAATCAGTTTATGGTTGCTGCTTTTGAGAAGGGGCTGCCTGTACTCACAGAGAAGGACATTGGATGCAACCCCAACCACAGGCCTGTCTGACTTGTATGTGCATCTTCTCACTCCCAGGCCCCTCCAGAAAGCAGAGTGAGCAGTTTGTGACACCTGTCCACATCTGCTATATGGCCATGACAGCTCTCCATATCAAGAACAAGCCATAAACAAGCTGTTTCCTGGGTGCCCACATCCAGAGAGGTTTTCATGTTCACAAACTCCTCATCCACCATGGTCTGGAATAGTTTGATGCACTTTACTCCAAGGACCTCAGTCTTCCCTCCTTGATCCTGAGCAGTTTTACCAATGTTTTCAGCTGACATCATCACTGTTGAGCAGCTTTCCCAGGAGCTGTTTCTGCTGTGCCCCACAGTGTAAGCCCAGATCACGTATCAGGGTTAGCTTCTTCTAGAAGACCTTCCTAAGCCCACATGGTGGTGAGAGGTGTCACTGCAAGGAGATGCTGGGTAAGTGTCATCTCTGCATGGAGCTGTAGGCTCCAGAAGAAGGAATCCTTACCTTTACAAGCCAATCCTTAGTTTATGCCATGCTGTGGGGTTATTAGTCAGGTCTGACGAGATTTGGAAATTTTCAGAGAAAACCAGCTCAATAACACCCCAAGGAGAACCTCATCTCTTCATCTGAGATTGACCTGGGACGTTTCTAATCAACAGACTTGCTTTTGAGCTGTGTCTCAGCTGGTGACTGGACAGGATTGCAGTTGCCTGTGATGGTAGGACAGCAGCCTGCAGGGTTATGAGCCAGGTGCATGTAACCACCAGTTGCGTTAGAGGGTGCTAGATTATTTAGCTAGATTAATTTAACATCTAATCTTTTATATTTAATGCCTCTGTTTTCCCAAACTATTTTTTGTTCTATGAATCTTCAGCATTTTGAATGCACGGCCCTATGTACAATGATACTCTGGATACATAGATAAGACTGACACCTCTCAGCTAAGTGATCACTTTGCTTCGCTCATTTGTTTATGCAGACCAAAAGTTTCTGTAGTAGCTTGTTGAAAACTTTCAGAGTCCAAGAAAATAGGACAGAAAGGAAGAACGAATCTGGGCCATCCTCCTGATCGACACACGTCAACTCTACCTATAACATTTCCACAGATATATTTCTGGCTCCACGTTTTATTCAGCACATTTAATTTTTAATATTCCTCTACCCAGTGTCAAAACAAAAACCTTTTTCACTGGATAATTTTTCTTCTTTTTCTCTAAACTAAACCTCATTTTGTATTTTTGCTGGCAGCTTTGCGTCCTTTTATCATTATTACTTTCTCCTGCCTGATGTTCACATTTCCCTTAAATTAATAGTCTAAGAATCCCATTAACAAGGAGCCTACTCAGCCTTCTTAGACCATTAACATGGGTGTTAAACAAGATTGACTCTAACAGTAACCCATCATCCACATCTTCAGAAATGCTGCGGTTTCAGTGGGTTTTAGCCAACTTGCTTGCAAAGGCATTTTGAATTAATACTTTGGGTAAGATTTATTCACACACCATCCACAATGTTTCCTTGAAATCCAAAGGTGATTCTCACATTTTGTTCATCCGTCTAGATCCTGATGGTTAAGGAGAGCTGCAGATGGCAAACCTTTGCAGTGCAATTCTATCAAAAGTCAAGTCTTCAAAACATGTTGCATGCTTTTTTGAACAGCGTCGGTGGTTTTTTTTTTAAATTTCAGGACACTCTCATCACTACATTCACAGTTTAACAGCAATTGCCAGGATCATTTCCCCTTCATCTTCTGAGCACTGTTCTCTAGATTTTCAGATCTATTCCAATTGTCTGATGCTTTTCAAGCTACAGTGTTGTTCACCTGAATGAATGTATTTCTTTATCATTCAGGCTGTGTCTGAAAGAGCACAACGGCTCTTTTTCTACTTCTGAGAAGCTGCAAAAGATACCACGACCTTTAGGTGAGTGGTTGATGATCCATGGCACACCTGAGGACCTGAGTGCTGATGTCTCAGCAGCTGAATCACTCAAGGTGCTTGCTTGCCTCGGGTGCCTCTGGGATTTGGTTCTGCCCAGACCTTTCTCACCATTGCATGAAGCCAGAATACCTCAGTGTCAGCCCATTATGAAAAAAGTGAGTGTGGATTCAAGGCTATTGCTTTCCAGCTGATGTCTGTCTTACTTGAGCCACAGAGTTGGACATTAATGTCTACACAGACCTAGCAGATGTCTCTGCCTTGAGGTGACTCAATAGCTTCAAACCAGACTGTTTAAAAGCTTGGCTAAGAAGTGTTAATTAGTTTTGGGAGATATTCAGTGGCTTTAATTGATTTTATGCTTAAGGAAATATAGGCTATGAGAGATTTAGATTTTCAGATAACAGAGAAATTATTTATGCACAGGAATAGGAGGTTGCTCAGATCTTTGCCCAGCTCTGTGAGTAGGAAAAAATATTCCAAACCTGTGGTTAGATGGCTTGAAGAACAGTAGCACAATTATACATTTACCAGTCTCAGAGCAGGAAATGATCTGTGTAATAGACCCCTAATTCAACCACCTGCTCTAATCAGGAGTGAATGTAATTAACATTGAAATCACTGTCTTGAGGCATAGGTTTACAGGAAGAATGAACCACTGGTCAAATCCAAAAGTTAAGGTCATTTAAATGGGCATTTCACATCCAGGATATGCTTCTGAATTACTAAACAGTGACTTCTTCTCACACTCTTGACAAATATATTTTATTCTTTTGTTGTTGCATGGGAAACATTAGCAAAAATAGTGCTTTCCTAAAAATATATCAGCTTGTCATCTACTCAGAACTAGCTCTCAACAGTTATTCATAGAGAACTCTTCCAGTCTTGCACAAAGGCTGTAAGTCTCTCCTCTTTAAAGTGAAAGAAGTTTCTGCAAAAACTTGCATAGACTTTAGACATCTTTCTTAGATGTCTCCACACACAAATTCCCATTTGTGCACCTCAAGTCTAGGAAGACTTTCTAACAAGATCTGAACTACTATGCGTATTTTACAGAACTGGTAAAACAGATATTTTCTAGAGAGATATATCAGTAATTGACAGTCCCTGAAGAGGACTCATTTTTCTTCAACAGAGGGCTTCTCATGGCAGGGATATAAACCATGACTCTCCTGTCAGCTCATAGCAGTCTCACACTTAATGCCTAACTAAAGGCTTGTCTCCTGTCTCATTAAAACCAGCTGGAGCCTTTCTGTAGTTTCACTAGGCCCCAACCAGCTACAGAGAGATTGTGATTAATGTTTAACTTTTGTAAATTCAATACAAATGACACCATTGATAGTAACTGGCTCTGAGAGTTTTCAATCCCGCAAGCAACCAGCTGAAATTAATTCTACTTGAAGACTTCTGAGCCTGGTTTACTTCTGTGTCAACTCCTGCATACAATGATGTGGGTCCACTTGGTCAAAATATGGAACCTCCAGATCTGTACCCAGTGTCATGGGGTAAGTGTGCATGAAAAGCTATGGGAGAGCACAGTGACGTACTAGGAGCTGGCAGTGTGCCCAAGAAAGCCAACGGCATCCTGGCTTGTATCAGAAATAGTGTGACCAGCAGAAGCAGGGAGGTGATGGTCTCCCTGTGCTCTGCACTGGTGAGGCCACACCTGGAGGGTTGTGTCCAGTTTTGGGCACCTCAATACGAGACAGATATTGAGGTGCGGGAGTGAGTGCAGAAGAGGGCAACAAAGCTGGTGAAGGGCCTGGAGAACAAATCCTATGAGGAGAGACTGAGGGAGCTGGGACTGTTCAGTTTGAGGAGGAGAAGGCTGAGGGGAGACCTCATCACTCTCTACAGGTACCTGGAAGGACATTGTAGAGAGGTTGGTGCTGGTCTCTTCTCACAGGTGATTAGTGACAGAACAAGGGGTCTTTAAACTGCAACAGGGGAGGTTCAGAATGGACATTAGGAAAAAAAATTTCACAGAAAGAGTGGTCAGAGAGTGGAATAGGCTACCCAGGGAGGTGGTGGAGTCACCATCCCTGGATGTGTTTAAGGGTCACTTGGATGAGATGTTGGTGTATGGGGAGAGTTTTGCAGAGTAGGGCTGCTGGTTGGACTCGATGATCCCAAGGGTCTCTTCCAACCTGAATGATTCTGTGACTAAGAACAGAGTTTAAGCCACAAGATATCTGCTTACTCATGGACTAGCTCCTTGCAAGCCAGACCCAAAGAAGGAATTCATCCCAGCTGTTGGCATCTATCCTGACCTGCTGTCTAAGTGTCCTCATAGTCAATGGTGAGTCAGTGGAGTCTGGGTTGTGACCTATCTGGTCAATGGGGACACCTATTTCGAAGTGAGGCAAATCACACCCCACACTCCATTGGCTCTACTGAACAGATCTCCACTGATTATAAAGAGATCACATGGTCCCATATAAAAGTCTGTATTATAAACTCCTAAAACTAAGATGGATCCTTCCACAGATACCTCCATCCTGGCATTTGGGGCAGTGGGTGTCATACAGAGTTGCTGGTAATGTAATGCAAAGCTGAACTAGGATCCTGGGGAGGAGATCAGCTCTTTCGTGCAAGGAGTACTGCAAGGTCAGAAGTCTGGCTCCATCCTTTGCAGAGAGTGCTGGGTCGGCATTCCAGTGCTTAGTGTCCATACATAAGATCCTTCAAAGTCATTCTATCTTCCCTCACTCTTTAATGGCCTCAGTAAAAGGTAATGATAGAATCATACTATGCATTTATTTTTCAAGATTTGATGGATCATTATCTTCACTATTTGCTTTTCACCAAGAAAACTGTTTGTTTAAATCTCTGGCTGACATTGAAACTGATATTAATGTACTTCTCTACAGAAACTACCTTTCTATCATTGTTATTAATATGATATCTATCATTCAAGCAAAATTCAGTTTTTTCATAAAGATATTAAACAGAAAATTAAAGATGATCTCTCATGGCTGCTGGAAAAAGTTCCTCTCTATTATCCTTCATTATCATAATGAATTGTCACCACTGACAAGAAGCAGTATAAAATTAGGTTTAAAAATATCCTGCTTCTCAGACTAAAGTTAATCAGGTCATCCCTAGGGATGGAAAGATTTTAGTTTGTGGCATCTGACAAACCCTCAGCAAGGCAAATAACATGTACAGGTATGTTAGAGAGAGACTTCAGCCTGCAAAGCCAGTGGCATTTCTTCATTAACAGCAGGATATGAACCCCCTAATGAGAGCAGTCTCCTTTAACTTTTATCCTTTTGAGGTCATGCAGCAGTTTTACTGTAAACAGACTGCTGAAGAAGTGTAATATCTGTTTTACTTCAGGAATGTTTATGTATGAAAAGCCTAAGAATTTGAGAAAGATTACAGAGAATGTCTTAAAACTCATAACTGACCTGAGGCTTGTGTTGCCTTACTCACAGGATCAGCCTCTAATGCATATTCGACAGCTCTGGCCCATGGAAAGCTCCTTCTGACCTTTTACAATGTCAATCTTGACCTACGCAAAGAGGAAGAATCCAAGGTCCAGTCCTTCCAAATTAATTAATGTGGTTGGTTCCTCAGCCTGCACAGCCTGAGATTTACAGATTTGTCTTTCAGTAACATTTCAGTTACCTTGTATAAGCTCGCAGAAGTGCAGTGTGACAAAGAACTGAATACTTGTTTCAATACCGTTATTTACCATCTATATACCTATACCTTCTTTAAAATCCTGGGAAAACTGCATAGCATTAACGTCTGTGTTGCCAGGGTGTTTGATCAACCCCTCACAATTACATAGTCAGCAATCAGTGAAGACATTTCACTTGAACAGCAATTATACTTCTTGCTATCTAATCAAGATAACTGTGATTGACATTGCTGCATCTTCAGATGAAACAGATTAACTTTTCCTCTCATTACCTTATGAAGGCAATGCCTTATGCAACATCATATTAGAATCTCTCCTCACACATCACATACAAGTGTATCCGATTATAGTGCACAAATATCTTTCCTTACAAATAAATTGTAGTTTTATCCAGAAAACTTAATGTAAATTCATATTTTATGCAAAGTGAAATTTATGAGATGAAATTTTGGAAACAATTCAATAGCTCTACTTGACTAATGATGCCTCTAAAACTGTGTATGAAATGAATGTGATTGCTGAGCTAAATCATCTTACACAAGCAGAGGAACAATGAGAAATAAAACATTTTAAGAAAAAGGGGAGGTTTTGCATTGCCATGGGAAACAAACCTGCCAGATGTCCATTGCAAACAACAGGAGCAGGCTAGGTGCTGGAGTCAGCAGTTTTTACCAGCTATGTGGATGGTCAGCTGAATTAGCACTTAAGAAGAGCACGCTTAAGTGTGTTTTGTGAAAATTAGGAACTTATCTGAAACTTTCTCACATGACTTCTCATAAACAAATGGAATATAGTCTCTATTAATCCACCTTCAAGTATCTGAACAACTGGTTGATAGCTGCCTTGTAAAGTTTCATGTAATTACCTGACTACAATGCAGAAAAAGCATTTCATGTGGAGATTTAGAAGGATCTCTTTTGCCCTGTCATAGTCAGGATTCTCATTAACAGCTTAGCTGATGTAATGACAAGCACTTGTAAAAGCACTTTAGTTGAGGGACAGAGTATGCATGACCTTTTTGTACATTAGCTGAAGTTCAATAACAGAACTTTCACATTGCATTTCTGAAGGAGTAAGAAAATATGCAAATACAGCATGAAGATCAACTGGCTTAACAATAACATGGAAAAAAATGGGGTTTGGAAACCATATCTGGGCAGCATCTGCTGCTGCTGCTGTCCAAAAAGTAAAGTTTTCTTCCATGAGAACTTAACAGGTGTGGTGTGTGTAAGCTGTGGGACATCATTGTTCTTCTAGTTTTCATGTTACTGAAGCATCAGTTACAGAACTGAACTCAGGGATGCCAGTGAGAGTCTAGGGAAGAGAAACAAAAACGATACACTCTGTAAAATATGGTCTCTGAGAATATTTTTCAGGAATTACTGTGTTAAATCCTGAAAAGAAAAGATCAGAACTGGAGGGGGCAAAAAAAAAGAAAGGAGTGGGAAGGAACAAGAGGAGATGAGCTGGTACTAGAAGGAATTGTGATCAGCTGTTTGCTAACAGTGCCTCTAATTCCATTTTCCACCTGCTCCCACATGAAATCACGACTTTAATTTCCAGCATGGGAAACCTGGTTAAATCTGAGGAAAATCCTTCCACAACATAGGCAGGGAAGCAGATACCTGCAGGAGGCCATGGACACACCTTGACAGAGTTTTTGGGTCCTGGTTGGGCAAAAAATGTGTTTCCTATGAGATGGTCAACATTTAACCCCTCACTAGAGCAACATCTTATCTTCTGCCATTATATCCCTCACAACTTTGCCCACATTCTCCATTGGATTCTATAGTACTGACGGTGAGGGACAGCCTGGATACACTTGTTCCTATTTTAGTACCAAGGTCCTTCCAGACTGTTAGTTCTGTGATTTTTCTCCAGTGATACAGAGACAGACACACAAATACCTTAAAATATTAGCACTTGGTGGCAATAACAAGAGGTTGTTGTAGTTATTTTAAATACCTTCAGTGAAAGAAAAGTTAAAATTGGATGACAGTTCCAGCAGGTGATTTCAGGAGTACTACTTTTATTGCTGTTGATGGAAATTATGATGATTTATTGTTAACAATTCATGTAAAACAAATAAAAATAAATTAATTGTGTTTAAAATGGGTGGTGAATCTTGTGAGATCGTTACAAAGCCCAAGGAGTGAGCTTTCACCAGGGCTGTGACTAAATTAGCTTTAAAATTTACAGTTTTGTTATTCCCTTAAGGGTTGAATTGTTCATTGCCTCCCTAATGTAATTTTCCACATCTACAATCAGCAGCCTTAAGAGAAGTTATTGCAACTAGAGGTTTTCCTGATATTTCTTGCCAGCTCTGACTGATGCTCTACTTCTGGTCAATAGCCCTTCATTGTACATCAAGACTGCTTCCTCCCTTGTGTTTGATGGCTTACCTGTCTTGCATGGGTATCACACCTGGTTTGCAGAGCTCACTACCTTTTGAATTAAAATGTAGCGTAAGAATCACCATCCATTTAACTTTCTGTTATCCTTCCAGTTTCTGGTGGCTTTGTTTCAGAGCACGTTCTCAGATAGGTAACACCTTTCAAACTTGTGGATGAAATGACATTATTCTCAGGGGTGACTGATTGGTTATGTGATTGATTTTAGGTGAAAGTAATACATTATAACTAATAGAGAAAAAGAATGTTTTAGCTGCATATCAGTATAAAAGATCTTTTAAAATGACTTTCAGTTCTGACTTCATAAGACCAGAAGGAACTTCACTTTGTATGGTCATTTTTTGTGACTTGTGGGATCAAAAAGAACAAGTTTTTCCACTTGATAGCAATTTTTCAACCCTGTGAAATGTTGCATGCTAGAGAGGAATGCAACTTATTTTCTGTGCAGAGCAAGACAGGAGCATAGGAGGAACTGCGATGTAACATGACAACTTCTTCAGAGCATCTTTTGGGGAGTTCAGTGAACACCCTCAGAGCATATGCCTGAGCCAGAAGACTTGATCCAAACACAGCAATTAAAATTCAGGTAAAAAATTTGGTAATGGGCTTAAAAGGAGATTTTGCTCTCCAAATTCACACATGCATTTTTTCAGAGACGGGGGGGTTGGGGGTGTCTTTCACTGCCATTGTAATTCCTCAGCATTTGATTGTTGCAGGGAGGTAACTGCAGAAGAATGAAGCTTTGGCAACATCACCCATAAAAGTGTTACAGCTTCAGCTAGCCTCTCCTCCACAGCAGCACTCCCTTTGCTGTCTTCATGCACGTTTTGGAAAGGTTTCACAGGAGTCCTGTTCATTGTGCTGTTTCAAAACAAAGAGGTGTCCTCAGATCACAAAATGTATCTGCAAATGCTTGGTAAAGCTCTAAAATAGTAGCATATATAGGGCCCTATCCTATTCATACCACCAGTTGCTACGAGGAGCAAAAAGGAAGACCATATGCAAAATGAAATAAACTGCATTGCACAGTTATGAGCAGTGACTGAAAAAAATTGCATGTACAGAGGTATAATCTGATCCCCACATATTTTTATTCATTATTTCATAGAATTATAGAATGGTTTGGATTGGAAAGGACCTTAAAGATCATCTACTTACAACCCCAGTGCCATGGGCAGGAACACCTTCCACTAGGCCAGATTGCTCAAAGCCCCATCCAACATCATTTTGAAGCCTGCCAGGGAGGGGGCAGCCACAGCTTCTCTGAGCAACCTGTGCCAGTGCCTCACCACTCCCACAATAAAGAATTTCTTCCTCATATCTAATATAAGCCTACTCTCTTTCAATTTAAACTGATCCCATCGTGGAAGGCACCAGATTTGCTAGACACGATTTGCCCTTATTGATGGCCTGTTGGCTGTCACCAATCACGTTCTTATTTCCCATGTGCCCTAGCATAGTTTCCAGGATGATCTGCTCCATGATCTGGCTGGACACAGAGGTGAGCCTGACTGGCCTGTAGTTCCCTGGGTTTTCCTTTTTTCCCTTTTTAAAAATAGGGGTTACATTTCCCCTCATCCAGTGAGTGGGAATGTCACCAGTCTTCCATGACTTCTCAAATATGATGGATAGTGGCTTGACCACTTCATCCACCAGTTCCCTCAGGACCCTTGGATACATCTCATGAGGTCCCATTGACTTGTGAACCTTCAGGTTCCTTAGCTGGTCTCAAACCTGATCTCCTACAGTGGGTGGGTGGTTCTTCAATCTCCCATTCCCTTCCTTTGCCTTCTGCATCTTGGGTGGTGTGGCTGGAACATTTGCTGGTGAAGACCGAGGCAAAAATGTCATGGAGTACTTCAGCCTTCTTCATGTCCTCGGTAACCAGGTCTCCTGTTTCCTTCTTGAGAGGGTCCACATTGTCCCTAGTCTTCCTTTTATCACTGACGTATCTATAGAAGCTTTTCTTGTTGCTCTTGCATCCTGTACTGGGTCTGGCTGAGACAGAACTGGTTTTCCCCTAATGCAGCCCTCATGGCCAGATTTCATTCTATCAGGACTTAACTTTCCAAACCTGATCCCTGGTTGCTTTACAGTTTCTCTGTATTCCTCCAAGGCTATCTGTCTTTGCTTCCATGCTCTGTAGGTTTCTTTTTTGTGTTTGACCTCGTCTCCGAGATACTTGTTCATCCATGTGGCCTCCTGGCATTCTTACCTGACTTTCTCTTTGTTGGGGTGCATCACTCCTGAGCTTGGAGGAGATGATCCTTGAATATCAACCAGCTATCTTGGGCCCTTTTTCCTTCCAGGGCTTTATCCCAGGCTACTGTACCAAGCAGATCCCTGAAGAGGCCAAAGTCTGCTCTCCTTAAGTCAAGGGTAGTGAGCTTGATGATCTCCCTCTTTGCTGCCCTAAGGATCTTGAACTCCACCATTTCCTGGTCACTGCAGCCAACCTTCACTGGAGGACAAGACCCACAAACTCTCTTCCATGGGAAAAACTCTCAATGTCTGGCACTACAATTGTAGTATATCCCTAGCATTGTAGATTGGCCAGTTCAGCAGGAGAACTTACCAATACATTTATGAAAAACATTTACTTGCATACAAAATTACTATCTTTTTAGAGTCACATAAGAATCATATGTTCATTTACTCAAATGTCTTAAATTGTAAACATAATAATAAAAAAGTAATTATAGCTCCACTAAATATCTTCTCACTTTCTCACATGCCTTAGTGTCTTTTACTTTTATACTGTTATAATGAAAACTCATCATAATTATAAACTCTATCTCAGAGTTTCCATTAATAGTCATTTAACAAACCACAGATAACCCTAATCAGATTATGGAAATTTGTAACTCCTGAAATCTCTTAATTGAAAGATTACTAGCTCAGCTAGTTACTAGATAATAGTCCACATACTTTTTAAATTGATACATCTCATTAATCAGCTGTAATCCTATAAAGGTTTCTGCAAGAATCTGCAAATGCCATCTGATTACTTCTGGCACTGGTCTCAACAGCACAGTCCAAGAATTGTCGGAATCAAGGTAACTTGGATGAGTTACTTCCAGGGAGAGAAAAGCTAGGCAAGGCTTCACATGGGATCTTTCACAATATAAGGAAAATAAGCTATGCCTGCAATGCTGACTGCAGCTTCAATACCAGACTCATAAACAGTTTATACTATGAGTTTATACCTGATGTTTGCCCAGGTCAGTATCCCACCACCATGAATACTATTCACTCCGCAGTTTGGGGAAGAAAAACACAGGGCAGGAAGCATGCAGTGCTCCAGCCACAGCTCTCACACAGTGTGTCTGCAAACAAAAAGAAAAAGTGGGACAACCCACAGATTTCATACTGGTACAACAGCAAGCTTCCTCACCTACATTTTCACTGACACCCTGATGACACTGGGGCAATCCTTCATCTTGCTCTGTGCTCCTCTGTACCCTCAAACTAATGGCCCATGCCCAACACTGCATCACAGAATGAAGAGCCATCATGTAGGGCACCAGGCTTCTTTCTCTCTATCCCAGTAGTCCAGGGGATGGCAATGGGTATAGATTTTCCTCCCCCAAGTGAATTCCACACTTAAGGAAGTGTGGAGGGAAGAGTGCGCTCTGTTAAAACCAGCACAGCTTTGCCCACCCAAGAGCAGGAACCAAGGAGCATGTTGCAAAACTGATTCAGACAATCTAGCACAGAACAAGTATTTGCCATTGCCTCTTCAGAGATTTCATGAAAAAAAATGAGCACTGAAGTTGCATAAGCACAAAGAGGAGCTTAAATAAAGGATAACATAAGTAGAAACACATTTTGCAGCCAATATCTAAAAATACAGGATACAACCCATATGGGCTCTGTTCTTCTATCTTTTATCTAGACTTTTTAAATTAGTATATTAAATTATTTGGGCTAGATTGATTAACCAAAATCTCTGATTTTCCTTTAAATCTTATAAACTTCTTTCATTGTCTGCAGCCTGGCACAACTGCTTTGCTTTCTTCCCCCTATATGTACTGCAAGGCAGAAAGTTAATATGCTCTTTGCAAACAGCATAATCAGCTAGGTAATAGTGGAACGCCTCGGGAAGCCTTAGCAAGTGCAGTGTGCTCAGATGTCCTCAGCAGCAGAAGAAGCCTTTAGAGATAAATATTAAATGTGGTGTGGTGGGATTTAGCTCCACGCCTCCTATTACCTTTCATGGGAGGCACACAGATGAAGCTTTCTGCACTGTGTTAAAAATTTAGGCCTTGATGTTTAAATATTGAACAAAATGTTTAATGTGAGAACATCAATTGCTCTTTCTTTGTTGTTCAGTCACTATCAAAAGGGGACAGAAACAGTTTATGAGCTTTCATCTTGGCTCCTTTCACCCATGCTGTTAAAAATGAGGGCACCATTCAGCCAAATTGTGGTCCCCAGCCAATGGCACAGAAATGACAACTTTAATTTCTTTCATAGTTCATAAATGTGCATATGCCAAACATTAAAATTCCCATGTTGGCTTTCAACATTACAAGTACTACAGAAGAACAGACTGCAAGGGAAGACAAAGGCGTCAAATTAACTCAGGAGGGAAGGTTCTGCCTCCCACCAGGTTTAGGAAGTACTGGTTGATGGGACTATGGGTCATCCTGAATAAAGCACAGCTGCCATATAAACGACAGGAATAAGGATCATCCTTGCACATGGACCCCTTGCCACTTGCTGTGCCCTTTTGTCTGGAATATTATTGATATCTACTCCCAGGTTACTATTTTCTATGTATTTGCCATACTGTGGAAAGGACAGCAGCCACAGAATTTTCACCTTTGTTTCACTGTCAGAGTCAATTTAGGAAATCAGTAGGAGGGGGATTTATATGAGTACAGCTTATTGGAGTTTGTTTTTATGTGATAATATAAGTATTTAGCACCTGTAGTTTAATCGTGGTCTTCCAGGACCTATGGAGCTATGAAGCTCCCAAGAGCTATGAAGAACTTCACACCAGAAAGTAAGCCCATCAGACTCAGTAATTGGTGGGAAGACAGAAATGCCCAAAGGTTTAAATAAGTCTACAGCATTTACAATGCTGTGACATACTTATTTTTCACTACTGATATACTTCTTCAGCTCTTCCTGGTGGTTCATGTTTCTATCACACTTGCCAGAACCACTGACCTCCAGGAAGTGATTTAATCCCCAGAGTAAAGAACATCCTAAAGGAAACAGCCTAACAGTTATGGGCTGGGAAACAGAGTGGCCTTCACTTAGAAGGGCTGTCATTGGGAGGAAACCTTCCCTCAACTGATCTTGTAAGGATTTGGTTAAATAGTGTAATAATAGAGTTGCCATATGTCAAGACAGAAGGAGGTATCAACAGAATGAGGAGACAAAATTGAAGGGAAAAAATAGTGAAGAGAATTAGAGACTGGTGGAATAAAAAATGAGAGAGGGGGGAAAATATCTTTTGGGCTCTCACAGCAAGGTTTTGGCAGCAGTGAGGGTGTTGCAGGGATGGGTTCTGTAAGAAGCTGCTAGAAGCTTCCCCCATGTCAGACAGAGACAATGCCAGCCAGCTCCAAGATGGACTCGCTGTTGGCCAAGGCTGAGCCCATCAGTGATGGTGGTAGTGCCTCTGGGATAACATGCAAGAAGGGAGAAAAACCACTGCGTAATAGTAGCTGAGAGGAGTGAGATTATGTGATAGAAAACTCTGCAGAAACCAAAGTCAGTGAAGAAGCAGGAGGAGAAGGTTCTCCAGGCACAGAGCAGAGGTTCCCCTGCAGCCCGCGGTGCAGCCCGTGGTGAGGCAGCTGTGCCCTGCACCCATGGAGCTCCATGGGGGAGCAGAGACCCACCTGCAGCCCGGGGGGGACCCCACGCCGGAGCAGGGGGATGCCCAAAGGAGGCTGTGACCCCGTGGGAAGCCCACGCTGGAGCAGGCTCCTGGCACAACCTGTGGCTCTGTGGAGAGAGGAGCCCACGCTGGAGCAGGTTTGCTGGCAGGACTTGTGACCCCGTGGGGTCCCACGCTGGAGCAGGCTGTGCCTGAAGGACTGCAGTCCATGGAAGGGACCCATACTAGAGCGGTTCATTAAGAGCTGCAGTGCATAGGAAGGATTCATGACGGAGAAATTAATGGAGGACTGTCTCCTGTGGGAGGGACCCTGTGCTGGAGCAGGGGAAGAGTGTGAGGAGTCCTCCCCCTGAGGAGGAAGGAGAGGCAGAAACAATGAGTGATGAACTGACCTCAACCTCCATTCCCCAGTCCTCCTGTGACGCTGGCAGGAAGCATATAGAGAAAATTCGGAGTGAAGTTGATCCTGGGAAGAAGGGAATGGTGGGGGGAAGGTGTTCTAAGAATTGGTTTTATTTCTCATTATTCTACTCTGATTTTATTGGTAATAAATTAAACTAATTTCCCCAAGTTGAATCTGTTTTGCCAGTGATGGTAACTGGTGAGTGATCTCTCCCTGTTCTTATCTGGACCTATGAGCCTTTCATGATAGGTTTTTTCCCCTGTCCAGCTGATGAGGGGAGTGATAGAGCAGCTTAGTGGGCACCCAGTGTCCAGTCAAGGTTAACCAATCCCATTAAAAACTCCAAAACAGATGGAAGAGAGATCAGATTAGGCTCAGTGCTTCTACAGACACAGAAAACAAGTGAGAAGGTTGGATGAAAACAGATAAGTGTGCAATTGGAAGGCTTCAGATATTGCTTAATGTTGCGTGTCCCTTTGATACTAACTGCATCCCAAGAAGAATCCATGTTGACACGTGGTTCGTATCAGTTTAGGGTAATCTATTAACACTTTAGCCAGAGATCCTTGTTCATCCATGTGACCTTCTGGCATTCTTACCTGACTTTCTCTTTGTTGGGGTGCATCACTCCTGAGCTTGGAGGAGATGATCCTTGAATATCCACCAGCTTGCTTAGGACCCTCTTCCTTCCAGGGCTTTATCCCAGGCTACTGTACCAAGCAGATCCCTGAAGAGGCCAAAGTCTGCTCTCCTTAAGTCGAGGGTAGTGAGCTTGATGATCTCCCTCTTTGCTGCCCTAAGGATCTTGAACTCCACCATTTCCTGGTCACTGCAGCCAAGGCTGCTCTTGAGCTTCATAATCCCCACCAGCCCTTTCTTGTTGGTGAGAACAAGGTCCAGCACAGTACCTCTCTCGTTGACTCCTCTACCACTTGGAAAAGAAGTTATCATCAGCACATTTCAGAAACTTTCTGGATTGCTTATGCCTTGCTGTGTTGTTCTTCCAACAGATATTGGGGTGGTTGAAATTTGCATGAGGACCAGGACTTGCGAACGTGAGGTTGCTCCTATCTCTCCATAGAGGGTCTTATCTGCTCAGTCTTCCTGGTCACATGGCCTGTGACAGACCCCCACAATAACATCAGCTGTCCCTGCCCTCCCTTTAATCCTGACCCATAAGCTCTCAGTTGGCTCCTCATGCATCCTCAGGCAGAGCTCCATGCTCTCCAGCTGGTCATTGACACAGAGGGTACAGCTCCTCTTTGTCTTCCCTGCCTGTACTTCCTTAAGAGCCTGTAATGTCCCATTATAACACTCCAGTCTTAGGAGCCATCCCACTATGTCTCAGTGATGCCAATCAGATCACAGCCCCACAGGCGTGCACGTGTCTAACTCCTCTTATTTAGTCCCCATGCTACATTCATTTGCATAGAGGCATTTGAGTTCTTGACTACAGATTAATTTTATCATTCATGTGGGTACAAACGGGAGCTGAAGTAAATCTTTAGTCGGTAGCAGGAACCCTATGTATTTTCTGAATAAATGGAGAAGCTATTTATTAAGCTCTTCATAGAAATGTAAGTCAGACACCTGTGTTTTTTTCCACAGCTCACACATCTCAAGATGACTCTGTGACTTTCCTGAATTCAGCTTGTCTCTGTGTCTGTTGGGTTCTAGCCTGCAGAAAGGTGACAGTAATGTTTTCTTCACAGAGGCCTCAGGGACTCCAAATGCAACGTAACAGTTAACTGAATTGAAAATGGAGAGAAATGCCTTCTTTTGCTTTTTATTCATTTACTTTAATCATACTGTGATCTACAGACACACTCCAAAATGTTTTTTCCTGTTCATTTTCTCCATAGTTAATAAGAAACAACTCTATCAGAACCAGTTAAGTTTAGCCACAAGGATTTCAGTAAGAAAGATTAAGATTGTCAGCTTCAGTTGTAGCCTAAGGCTGCAATGCCCCTGCACAGACCTCTGCTGTGATCCCAGCATAGTATTCCACAACAGTAGCTGCTGCCATTCTTTAACTCTCTCCTCTTAAGCCTTGCCTGCTTGGGCCATTAGTTGTTAAAATCCCAGAGCCACATCTTGAGGGAACTGCTTGTCTGTCTTAAATTCTGCCAGCCAACTCACTAGAGTGCCAGGTGACAACAGTGCTGATGTGAGATCACCAAATGTCTGCAGCTTCAAAAGCATGACCTGGGACATTGCTGGGGACCGGCACTGAAGGCCACCTCCAAGTGATCCAGTCATAAGAAGGTACCTGATCACTTGCACCAAAAATTCATGATGGGCAGATGGAAATGCTTGTCATCATACCTAGCTGTGAAACTGGAGTGTCTTCAGTTGGACAGCCACTGAACCTCACCTGACTGAGATTTTTCTTAGACATTAATTGCTTGTGTTCAGCAGGATGGATTAGGCAACCTACTGAAGTCCATTATAACCTTATAGTCTATGATCACTAGCTATTGGCCAGAAGAAATGATAAAACATAACAAATAGAGATACAGAATGACCCAAAACCTGATAAGTTTATCTAAGGGAAGATGAATTATATAATGTGATCTAGAACATATGCAAGATGGAGTCATGTAAAATGTCATTTAACACAGGCTACATCAAGGGTCATCATAGTGACTGAGATGCACTTTCATAATAAAGAACTTTGTTTAGAAAAAAGAAACTCAGACTTCCCTGAGGGTAACCAGATGAACACTGACTCTTTTTGTAACAAATAACTAAAGACACCAAGCCTCGTACCCAGCTGTAGAAAGTTAATGATAACCAGGAAAAGCAAGACAACATTACATTTACATGAAGAGCCCAGTGCTAGGATACTGAGCCCCATACTAAGGTTTGCACTTGGAGAATGATGGATGCCACCAACCATAAATTTTGTGGGTTTTTGGTGTTTTTTTGTTTTTGGGGGTTTTTTTGGGTTTTTTTTGTTAATTTTCTTAGTTTCTAAAAAACAAAGTTTCTAGAACAGTCTAAGGAAATGTTGGAGACAGCATTATGGAGGAAGATTATAGAGGATCAGTAGAGAAGCTAATCAAAAGGAAGGTAAGAAGATGATTTGATGACAGAGTCTAAATGCTTCCATGAGGAAAAGATGACCACTATAAAGATTGTTTAATGTAATAGAAAAGGACAATCTCTTTTACAGGCTCTTTTACAGGCAGGCAAATTCAGAGTGGAAATAAAATAACACATTTTAATGGATAATTAAGCACTGAAAACCTTTTTTTACCACACAATTAAATAACCATCACCCTTTAAATGCATACTGAGTGCCACTCTGCCTCTCTAAAAAAGTATTTTTTAACTCAGTCATGGATGTGAAACAGAACTCTGTGGCCTGAGTGATCCAGGAAGTCAAACCACAAGGCAATTATGATGGATTAAGGTGGTGGGGCCCAATTCTTTCAAATCCTTGTCATAGTCCCTATCTACTATTATATCCTATTTCTCTAAAACTCTTGCATACACATAGTCTTGATGTGTTCTCTGTGTAACCTTTCCATAGGTGAGGTTTCATTGAGCATTTGAACAAAACCTCTGATCACATCGCAACATTAAGGTGATTGTGATAGCTAGTGATATTATGCTAAGCCATAGTCCTGTCTTCAGCAGATCCACCTCAATATATCCTTGGACCGTTTTTGACTGAAAGAGCATTGAAAGGCATCCATCCCTGGAGCTATCTTCTAGATCCTTAGACTGCAGCATAAATTCACTATGATTAGCAATTTTTTTTTTGCATCTGCCACTGACAGCTGCTGAAGCAAGGGCAAAAACAAAGAAGATGAGGTAGTTTCCCAAACAATTCCATTGTTCATTTTGTATTTTGATCTTCCTGACAAGGTAATATTGAGAGTTTTACTGGTTATCCTCTTGGTTGCTAAGTGACAGTAGAACTGAGGATGAGGAAAACTCACTTTGCAGGAGAGCGCCCACAGAACACTGTTCTCAGGATAACACTTTTACTATTACAGTGCAACACATGCCATGAAAAATGATAAGCTAAAGAACATCCAAGAAAGGGACTCCTCCAGCAAAGCTGACAGTTTGCAAATTTGAACTGAAACAGTCACTGCTAAAAAAAAAAAAAAGTGGGTTTCAGAGTGACATCCATGCTGTCATATTCAATTGATACTTCCAGTTCATACAACCACCACCCTAGAGCTCTGATTCAGTGAATTCTTAAGCATGCTGCCATAACCCAGCATCGCAAGGATATGTGTGGTATCAGTGGCTAAGTTTATTCTTCAGAAGATTTGATTCCAGTGCAGGTGCAATGAAGGAGTGCTCTGTCTCCATCTGGCTGCCTCAGAAAGGTTTGAGGACTGCCTCTATAGTCATCATTTGGACGTAACTGGACATGTTCTGCATGTACTGTAAAGGATATATCTAAATTAATGTTTCCTGGCGTGTGGTGCACATGGACCGTTATCCTGAGAAGACCTAAACTTCTCTGTGGCTTACCCAGTCCTACATTCAGTCAGCAACCTTGCTGTGGATTTAGAGCATAAGACAGTGCAATGAAACAGTGGAGCAATATCTTAACACCACACAATTTATTCTTTCAGACCAGGAAAGATGTATGTGTATATCTGAAAAATAACAGGAATCCCATTCCAAAATTTTATGTGGTGAGTCATCCTTACAATTATAAATCCTCCACGCTTTCAGGCTGCATAGAATGCCACTTTCCTTCAACCTTTCTACCAGTTCTTGTTCACATGAAGTCTGGACACACTCCAGATGAAGAAGCATCTCTAATATCAACTCTAGCATGTCTGCATGTGTCCAGACCAAAAACCTAGACATCTCCAAAATGTCCACTAGATAGGTTGCCTTTAATCCCAGAAGATTGAGGAGACAGTTGAAGGACAGTCTTCAATAGCAAGACTAGTTGTACTGAGGGAATCCAGCCTCCTCAGTCAGAATACAGAGACTGGGAGAACAAGCCTCCCACAGTCCAGGAGGAGACAGTCAGTGACCTGCTGCATCACACAGACACACACAAGTCTGTGGGACGGGATGGGATACACCCGAGGGTGCTGAAGGAGCTGGCTGGGTGCTCGCCAAGCCGCTTTCCATCATTTACCAGCAGTCCTGGCTGACCAGGGAGGTCCTGACAGATTGGACATCAGCCAATGTGACACCCATATATAAGAAGGTTGGAAGGATGATCCAGGAAATTACAGGCCTGTCAGCTTGACTTCAGTGCCCAGGAAGCTGATGGAGCAGCTCATCCTGAGTACCATCACACAACACGTGTGGGACAACCAGATGCTCAGGCCCAGTCAGCATGGGGTTATGAAAGGCAGGTCCTGCCTGACAAACCTGATCTCCTTCTACAACAGGGCGACCTGCTTATTGGATGAGGGAAAGGCTGTGGGTGTTGTTTACCTTGACTTTAGTAAGGCCTTTGACACCATTTCCCACAGCATTCTCCTGGTGAAACTGGCTGTGCATGGCTTGGATGGGCAGACGCTTTGCTGGGTAAAAAACTGTCTGGATGGCCGGGCCCAGAGAGTTGTGGTGAACGGAGTTAAATCCAGCTGGCGGCCGGTCAGGAGTGGTGTCCCCCAGGGCTGGGTGTTGGGGCCACTCCTGTTTAACATCTTTATTGATGATCCAGACGAGGGGATCGAGTGCACCCTCAGTCAGTTTGCAGATGACACCCAGTTGGGTGGGAGTGTTGATCTCCTCAAGGGCGGGGAGGCTCTGCAGAGAGACCTGGACAGGCTGGAGCCATGGGCTGAGCCCAACTGGGGGAGTTTCACTAAGGGCAAATGGCGGGGGCTGCCCTTGGGCCACAACAACCCCCAGCAGCGCTACAGGCCTGGGGAGGAGTGGCTGGAGAGCTGCCAGTCAGAGAGGGACCTGACCACAACCCTCAACCCACATTTCTCTCTTCCACTCAGAGGGGAGGAGGTAGAGGAGACTGGAATGAAAGAGTGAGCCTGGGAAGAAGGAGGGCAGGTGGTTTTAGCTCTGTGTTTATTTCTCACTATCCTACTCTATTCATTTAATTGTCAAGAAATTAAATTAATCTTCTACAAGTCGAGCCTGTTTTGCCCGTGATAGTAATGGGTAAGCAATCTCTCTGTCCTTCAATTGACTCACGAGTTTCTCCTTAAATTGACCCATGAGCTTTTCATTTTCTCCCCCTGTCTTGTTGAGAAGGGGAAATGAGAGAGTCACTTGATTGATGGGTGCTTGCCAGTCATTAACCCAGTACACCCTGATGGCATCTCTGTGTTTTTCTTCTTCTGAGCAGGCAACCATAATGAATATCTGTACCTTAGGCCAAGACAAAAACCAGGATTAATCCATGGAACAATACAACTGTCATGCTTTGACATATATATGTGTATATATATATATATATATATATATTTATCAAACTCACAAACATGCGTGATTTAGTGCACAGATCCTTTCACTGGATTAAAACTGCCTAATATTTGAGACTTTTGTTTAGGAACAGTCTACAGCCAACACAGCAATTCATTAACAGTTAGGGTTAAATTTAACTGCAGTCTAATCTTAATTAAAATTAAGGGTGTGAAACTGCATATAGGAGTAACCTCTACATTAATTCTTCCATGAAGACAAATGCTTCAGATAGATCTATTTAACAATCAATTCTAATTGAGACTCAGTAGTTTTCACCAACCATAATTACAGAGTTATTTAATAGTAGATATGGCCATAATGGGGATTGTGTACATCTTCTGCCTGTTTCTATGCTTTGCTATACCTGTGTCTCTTTTCATCACTGTATTGGTTTCATGGCAAGGTTTTGGTAGCGAGGGGGCTTCTGTAAGAAGCCGCAAGAAGCTTACCCCATCTCCGACAGAGACAATGCCAGCCAGCTCAAAGATGGACCCGCTGTTGGCCAAGGCTGAGCCCATCAGTGATGGTGGTAGTGCCTCTGGGATAACATATGTAAGAAGGGAGAAAAACCACTGCATGATAGTGGTCGAGAGATGGGAGTGAGAACATGTGAGAGAAAAAACTCTGCAGAAACCAAGGTCAGTGAGGAAGGGGGGCAGGAGGTGCTCCAGGCACAGAGCAGAGGTTCCCCTGCAGCCCGTGGTGCAGCCCGTGGTGAGGCAGCTGTGCCCTGCACCTGTGGAGCTCCATGGGGGAGCAGAGACCCACCTGCAGCCCGGGGGGGACCCCACGCCGGAGCAGGGGGATGCCCAAAGGAGGTTGTGACCCCATAGAAAGCCTGTGCTGGAGCAGGCTCCTGGCAGGACCTGTGGCCCTGTGGAGAGAGGAGCCCACGCTGGAGCAGGTTTGCAGGCAGGACTTGTCACTTTGTGGGGGACCCACACTGGAGCAGGCTGTGCCTGAAGGACTGCAGCCCATAGGAAGGATTCATGCTAGAGAAATTCATGGAGGAATGTCTCCTGTAGGAGAGACTACACACTGGAGCAGGGGAAGAGTGTGAGGAGTCCTCCCCCTGAGGAGGAAGAAGCAACAGAAACAACGGGTGATGAACTGAACACAACCCCCATTTCTCTTCTCCCTGAACTGCTATGTGGGAGGAGTTAAGAATATTTGGAGTGAAATTAAGCTCAAGAAGAAGGGAAGGGTGGGGGAAGATGTTTTTAAGATTTGGTTTTATTTCTCATTACCCTACTCTGATTTTATTGGTAATAAATTAAACTAATTTCCCCAAGTTGGATCTGTTTTGCCCGTGATGGTAATTGGTGAATGATCTCTCCCTGTCCTTATCTTGACCCATGAACCTTTCATTATATTTTCTCTCACCTGTCCAGCTGAGGAGGGGGAGTCACAGAGGGCTTTGGTGGGCACCTGGTGTCCAGCCAGGGTCAACCCACCACAATCACAATTACTGATTGTACCTTTTTTCCCTGAAATTACTTTTGTAAATATTCTTTAAAAATACTGGGAATGTGTGTTGCCCTAAATTAAATATCTGTTTTTTATAGAAACAAATGACATATTGTAAGTCTTAATCACACAGATTAAGGTTACCCATTCCAAAATTCTTACTTTAAAAAAAAAAAAGTATATTATAGGAGAGTAAACTTTATGTTTTGCAATCTGGCAGAATAAGATTCATTTAGAGCTCCAAAGAACAATTTGGTTTAGCTTTTGTCTTGAATCTTGCAGGGAGGTGAAAAGACTCTATCGCATCTGTTTAATTTTCAAATGACTGTTTCATTTTGCACTACTTCCCTCCTTGTAGCACTTTAATGTTTTTCTGTGTTGTCTTGCTCACTTATGGGACTGACCAGTTGGCAACGGACCCAATTTAGCCCGCTGTTAGATGGTCCAGAGAGGAACTATCTGTGTGAGGGATGGATACGAAACTGATTTGCAATCTTCATATAAAGTTGTGAGTATCTACTTCTAAAATAAGCATTCTTTTACTGGTTCTGTCAGTGGATTAATGCAGTACTTCTTACATCTCAAAGTGGTTCACAGCTTGTGGAGCATCAGTGATCAATTTATATAGATGACTTCAGAAAGCCAGCTTGGTTCAATCTATTTATTGACTGAAGCTATAAAAGACCGTAACTAATCAGGTTTAAGAAGATACGTGTTATAAAGTCCTCTGCTCTTGTTTCTGCTATAACCAGCAGATCAAAATGAAAACAAATATAAAAAATGCACAGTTACAGTTTATTAGTTAATTGCATATTTTCTGTAGCCTGACGTAATCTTTATTTGACCATTGAATAAGCAGCTGTAGCAATCTACTAAAATATTAATCATAAAGACCACCTACAGGCCTTCCTGTTTTCTAGCAGCCATCTGGCTGTTAGAGAAAACCTCGCTCAGAAAGGAATGTGAGAAAAATACAGAACTCCAAACCAGCTCATATTGGGGGGTGGGGGGAGAGGATTCGAGCAAGCTCTGGGTTAGCAACCTAACACACCCCAAACTGTTAGATGAAATATAAGATCTTGAGAAGTTTATCCAGTCCTAAAGCTGCATAGCAAAGCACCTTGGAAGTTTGTAACAAAACTTATCACATAAAGCACATTAAACCATATGCTAATGAATAGCCAAAATAATGGATGATAGCAGGATTAGCTGAGATAATATTTCATATTTTGAAAGAGGCAATGGGATTTTTATAATAAACTGTGACTTAATATATCAAAGTGCCTGTGTCAAACTTTAATTTAGTAGAAGTATGAATCCCACAAAAGGAACAAAGCCAAAATCTATTTTAAAACTACAGGCTGGTTTTATGAGCAGATCTTCATACTACCTGTCATTTTATTGATATTGATACCTGCCATTTTATGGATATTTTGCAGCAGTTTCTAGGTTTGGCTTGCACTGAGGAAGATAAGACACGGACTTGTACCTCTCACCTTCCAACCAGCCACCAGGCAGGCAGCACTTCCCTATACATCTCTGTAGGAGATTTACAAGTTGCTAAACATTGATGTTCCTCCTCTCTTCTCTGTTTTTTATTTATAGTATAATTGCAGATTTTGCCACAGCACCTCAAGTATTTAATGTTCTTTTGAAAAAGCCAAAAGTCATCATACAGCCTTAAATCTGGCCTCGTAACAGATTCTCTTCATTACTTTTCTCATCTGTAAAACACTTTATTGGCAGTTATGGGAATTAATAAGTTGATGTTATGAAAGTACATGGAAATCAAAAAGTGATAACATTAGATGCTAAATTGATTTGTATTTTGATTTATATGTTAAAGGCTTCGGTTGAGCTTTAAATGCCACTGGCCATTGGGTGGGTATTTTCAGTCCTGTTATGTATAATTTCACAGAAATATTTTAACCAGACCAAGATAAAAGTGGTTTCTTGATAAAAAAGATCATTGTTCTCATTTTCTTAATATAAAACTCAACATAAGAAAACTAAAAAACAAGGTGATGTTTTGAGGACTCAAATCTTTCACCATTGTCACCCGGCCTGGGCCATCAGGTGAGCAGGTATTTCTCCAAGTGTTGTCCAGAGGTCTGATTCAGCCATTCAAGCTGTTGCACACTCTGTCAAGCCTGTACAACAAGACAGGACTAAGATGTTCCTCACTCAGAACCACCTGGACTGCTTTGTCTTGCCCTTTCATTGCTGACTATGGGAGATACGATTGAGGATCAGAGGTGATGTTTACCCGGGATGCTGTGGGTCAAAGATAATTCCTGTGAGCTGAAGGAGGCTGTCCCTCTGTAAGGAGAAGATGATTATTTGGAAAGAGTATCTGAGAATCAAGACCAGGCATTCCCCCACTGATTTAAGGAATGAGAAGGCAAATATCTTTGACAACTTAAAATTTCTGTCCTCATTTTCCCCATCTGTTATTTTATGCTCCCCACATAGAAGTTTGGGGAGATAAAATGAATATCTGTACATTTTCTTGAGCATCCCAGATGAGCAATTCAAAAAAGAAGCTGCATTATTACTGGGTAAGATACAGTATAGTACACTATATATATATATATATATATATATATATATATATATATGTCAATAAAAAGGATCATCTTGACACAGGATGAAGTTGACATTTTTTGTCTCTTTGGCTTCCTTTTCATATTCAGTTTGGAGTAAACTGGGTGATTTTTCCTGGAATGATAAGCTGTCTGCTTGGACACTTGTATGTAAGCCTAGAGGAAGCATATTCAGCTTGGCTTGCTTTCTTTTTAAACCAGTGGGAAACCTCTTGCTGCCTATATTAAAAGAAAAATGAAGCCTGTGTTCAACTGTTTTGTCTCCAAACTACTTAAATTTCACTCCTGAAGATAAATCCAGTACCCTTGCCAGACAGCTTTTTAGAAGACTGCAGCAATTAGAAATCCAGGAAGAACAGATTTGTTGCTCTATTCCTATAGCCAGCCCAGATACTGTCAATAAAAAAAGAAGCTGGCTGAGAACAAGATGGAAACTTTGAACTTTCAGACTTATCAGTTTTGGAAGTTCCTCGTGAAGAAAACTGCCTTTTCAGACCTAGTACTAACCAGATGGAAAATGTCTTTTTATTTAAAGAAGACTGAGAGGTTTGTTTTATCATCTTCAGAGTATCTTTTTTTGCCAAATGCTGATCTCACTTATTATGGCATAAATATAAATATAGAAAAAAAAATTTGTTTGTTTTATGGTGGTATAAATATAAATAGAGTGCTCTGTACTACACGAGACCGGAACTTGCCCCATCACATGTAAAATTTCTTTTTAAATTTACCTAGTTAATGTCAACAAGCAAAATTAGGAAATTAAAATAACTCCTGAAGATGAATATAAAAATTAGCAGTGTACATATGTATATATATAAGTACATGTACACACACATGCTTTCAGATCCTTGTCTGAGTCTGGTTTCTGTTCACCTTCTGTCGCATTCATTCTAATTTCATCAGATGAGAGAGAAAAAGACTGAATTACATGTTATTTGTTCAGAAACTCCAGAAGCAATATCCTGACAGGTCTCAGCAATTCACTTACTGAGAGACTAGTGCTAGATTTGAGGAGATACCGAACTGTCTTTTGATCTGACCTCTTTAGAATAGAGGCAGATTCACTAGGAACATGCACTGGGAAGATTGCCCTTAACAATATTTACCAGTCACTAATTCCAGTTTTCGGATTAAAAAGTAATTGTGCTCTAATCCAGGAATGGCAAATTAGACATTCCTTGAATTAAGAAACATGTTACATGTTCTGCTTTCCCCCTCACCAGTTGCCTGGTGATGTGAACTTGGATATGAATCACTGGGTGTTTAATTTTTCCATTGAACCAGACTTGCCTGTAAAGCAAATTTGCAGTTACAAAACATTACTTGAAAAAGCAGCCACCTGAGCTACCTTTGTGTGTGTATCGATACTCAGCACCCCGATTTCCAAGGCTTAAACTGAGCGTGTGATAAAAAGCAGGATAAAAGACCCCCGGAACGAATAAAACTCAAAACAGCATCCCATTGTTTCCACTCTGAGGTCTAGTAGAAAGTCAGGCTTTCAGCTGGATCTGCAGCCCCATCCAGGACAGCAGTTCGGTGCCCGTCCTTGTTCCACACAACATTCACTGTGGGGCGAAAGCATGTGTTTCACTGCTTTGTGGAAGGGGGACTAAATGGCTCTGCTACCAGGTCCACAACCCTCTGAATGCAAATGTCGTGGGATTTTTGATGTGACTGGAAGAAATATTCATTTTTATTTCAAGTACCTCTGCCTTCCTTTGTTTCTATCCTGGCCGCTTATCTCTGTCTTGGGGATGAACGTAATACAAGTCTTTCAGCTCTGCAGACCGTTGTGGAGGTCAGTGATGTTCTCTGGTGCTTCGATCTTCTCTGAGAAGAGAAGGATGGGAAATCTGTTTAGCATGGGGATGAAACATTTTTCCTTTTTCTCCTAGCAAGTGCTCTCTGTGAGAACTGGCATGTGTTTCAGGGTCCCGCTCTGTCTGCAGGCAGGTCCTGCTATCACTAGGGCTCGCAAGAGAGCTGCTGGAGCCAGCCATGGTTCGCAGCAGGAATTGCTTTTCCTCAGCTAAACCCAGACTGTAACGCGGCTGACTGTGCCTGTCTGCTGCCAAGAAGAGATGGAAATCTTGGGGAGACGTTCTGCACAGCGGGGAGTCTTACAGCCCTTGCTACCAGAACTCAGGGGATGCTCCGGTACCCAAAGGAACCAGGCTCAGGGGATGCCGCCAGCTGTGTCTGTGGGAGTGGATGTTGCATCAGGGCTCGGCCCTGCCCTGGTCTCTGCTTGCTGCCCTCCATCTGGGTGTGCTGCCACTGCTCCTCTGTTATTTGTGAGTTCTTACCAGCCAAACACTGGTATGACGTCTTTTCCTTAAGTCCCATTCCCATACAAGACCTGACAGAGCAAGAAAAAGATTTTTCTGAAACAGCCACATGGTTCTACACAAACAAACACCTCTAAGCAGTGAAATGCCCCGTGATTATTTCATATTTAATCATATGGTTTCTCCTGGCATGGTGGATAGCACCATTGTTGGTGTCAACTAAGTGTGGATTGCACCTTGACACCAGCACCAAGCATTTCACTGTCATCTCCCTCCTGTTCCAGCATCCCTGGAGAGTGTTGCCAGGAAGAGAAACATGACCAGATGCATTTCTAAAGCGCATTCAAAGCCATTTCTGTATGCCATGTCTCTACAGAGCTGGGACAACTTGACATAATTATTGTGTCCCACAAACCCTTTCCTAAACAACACTGTTGCTGTCAGAAGGCTCTTTGATAGGAACTCATTGCAGGGTTATAAAAATAATTGGTCTGTATTTTCACAGGTGCTGAGTTTGTGTAATCTCAGTCATTTTATTGCAGGGTAGGGTATGGTGAATTAAGAAGGTGCCAAGGCATCACTGAATAAAGGGGATCACCTGCTTCTGGACTTACAAGAAGAGAAAAAAGTGCTCCTACCTACTCCCACTTAATTAACGTACCATATGCATTTGGCTATGCAGCTGCTCAACTGCACTCCTAAAATGTGCAACTCTGAGATATGGGGGCCCTGAAAAGAGCATTTGGGCAAATAGTTGTTTCATATTGCCCATTGTGTGCCTCAGGCCTTGCTAAGCCAAACAACTGACCAGACTGAGACCCATGTGCTGGGAAGATTTGTGGTTTACTGTCCATGGCAGTGGCTTGAGAGGGGCAAAGACATGGTTTGTATCTCTTCCCTGAATCCTAAATCACTTTCCCATGTTTGAGATGAGTGTCTGAGCACTATTTACTGGAAGAAGGATGTAGCAGCATGTTGTCCCTGTTTTAAAACTTGGTCCCCCTGTGCAATACAGTTTTTGTCATTTCTAAAAATTGTTCACCTCATTTGATATAGTTGAAATTGTCCTTTGGGGGCACACAGATGATTCACTACTGGAAAGTCAGTCTGAGCTCAGGACTGCCTTAAAGAAGGGGACAAAGCAACACCACCTCAGCTCTGCTGAAAGCAAGGCTCTTGCTGACATCGGAGTCCTTTACACCAAGGCTTCCCTCTGCCAGGATCTTCTCAGGCTCCATTTTAGTTGTCTTAGAGTGGTCTTCTGTGTTAATGATTAAAGGAAGCTGTTAAGAGGACTTTGGGTTTTCTGAACCTGTTGGGTAGCATCTGTAATGACTCTTGACCTCATCCAGGGGAGGCATAGAGCACAAGAAGAGTCTGGGAGAGCTGTATCTGATAGGTCCTGTACAAAAGAGTGGCCTGCAAGGGATGTAGAAAAGCAGAAATCATCCAGCAATGTTTAGTAGTTGCTGCAGCTGTGTGGCTGCAATGTGAAACACAGAAAGCTGGAGAGCTGAGGAAGAAGAAGGGTCTTCCAAGGGCTGACATTCTGATTTCTGGGGTATCTCTCCAAGTCACTCAAAAACCAAAAAACTTGAAGGTGATCTGTGCATTTAGGAAACCAATTGACCCAGATAAGAAATACAGAGACTTCATCATCTTTCTGTTTGTAGGATCCTGATAGAAACATCCAAGTTCCTAATGGAATTCAAAAGACAAATTAACAGTTCCACCACAAGTACATCACCATCTGAAACAAAAGATAGGTGCACTGAAATCGTTTGGCTGATTCTTATACTAGAACTGTGAGCAAGGGGTCAAGAGAAGAAATCTGGGGACATAAAAATGTGAAGGATCATGATGAATGAGTCCAAGATCTCATCCTGGAGAGAAAATTAAGAACTTTTGTGTTAAGATCTGGGGTGGTTCTCGACCAGAAAATAGGGCTGTTATTACTCATTTCATTTCTCCCGTGTTCAGAAAACTAGGGTTCTGAAAAGAAAAAGGGTAAAAAATCAAAGGTTTGTGTCTACAATCTATCTCTCCTCTTGAAAGAGACAAACAGCAGTTTGAATTCACCTGTCCATGTGGGCTATGACAGGCTGATGGTACTTTTCTAGCTCACACTGATTCTGTGAGCTATTAATTAAAATGTTTGTAGAGCACATGGAACCTCATACTAATGACATGGTATCTATGCATTTTATCACTTGTTTTATTGCAATCTTGGAAGACCGACAGTAACATTTCTCTTCTCTGAACATTTTTAATCTTTACATTTCTGAAGCACTGCTCTCTGTTTTATCTCCTGGTTTTTAGCCACACTGAAGATTAACTTGCCATCTTTTTTTTTTTTACATCCCTGTTCAGCAGCATCCTCATTCATTATCTGTCGGCACAACCCCAGGAACTGCAGAATTTCACAAGCCACTGATGCAAATGTCTCCCAGTCCTTTATCAGAAGCAATTAGTCACTTTGGGTCAGAAACATCTAAGTGCCCTCCTTCTAAATATCTATACATGCACTGTTGTTCCCTTCAGCAAACATATTATTTGCCAAGATGATGCACACTGACAAGATAGCCATGAAAAAAGAACCTCCATAAAGCAAAGCAAGCCTCAGTCCATGATACAGAATGTGCTGCTTTTTTTCGAGTAATATATGATCTCCAAACTTTGCTTACACAAACAATTGCGAGCAGGTGCAGCTTCTTGTGAGAGAGGTGAGGTTCAGCACATTGATGAAGTATCTGTCAACCCTAGAGCACTGGGGACTTATGTCAGTGATGAAAGACTAGGGGATATGTGGGCCCTCTCTGGAAAGTGAAGGGAGACCTGGTTACCGAGGACATGAAGAAGGCTGAAGTACTCCATGACATTTTTGCCTCGGTCTTCACCAGCAAATGTTCCAGCCACACCGCCCAAGATGCAGAAGGCAAAGGAAGGGAATGGGAGATTGAAGAACCACCCATCCACTGTAGGAGATCAGGTTTGAGACCAGCTAAGGAACCTGAAGGTTCACAAGTTGATGGGACCTCATGAGATGTATCCAAGGGTCCTGAGGGAACTGGTGGATGAAGTGATCAAGCCACTATCCATCATATTTGAGAAGTCATGGAAGACTGGTGACATTCCCACTGACTGGATGAGGGGAAATGTAACCCCTACTTTTAAAAAGGGAAAAAAGGAAAACCCAGGGAACTACAGGCCAGTCAGGCTCACCTCTGTGTCCAGCCAGATCATGGAGCAGATCATCCTGGAAACTATGCTAGGGCACATGGGAAATAAGAATGTGATTGGTGACAGCCAACAGGCCATCAGTAAGAGTAAATCGTGTCTAACAAATCTGGTGGCCTTCCATGATGGGGTTACAGCACTGGTGGATAAGGGAAGAGCAACTGACATCATCTACCAGGACTTGTGCAAAGTATTTTACAGTGTCCCACATGACATGCTTGTCTCTAAATTGGAGAGACATGGATTTGATAGATGGACACTTGATGGATAAGGAATTGGCTGGATGGTCACACTCAAAGTGTTGCAGTCAATGGCTCAATGTTCAAGTAGAGAGCAGTGATGAGTGGCCTTCCTCAGGGATTGGTGTTGGAACAGATGTTTTTTAACATCTTTGTGACATGGATGTGGGATTTCAGTGCACCCTCAGCAAGTTTGCTGATGGCACCAAGATGTGTGGTGTGACTGACATGCTGGAGGGAAGGGATGTGCCATCTAGAGACAGGCTTGAGAGGTGGGACTGTGTGAGCCTCGTGAAGATCAGCAAGACCTAGTGCAACATCCCGCGCATAGGTCAATGCAATCCCAAGCACAAATACAGGCTTGGCAATGAGTAGATTGAGAGCAGCCCTGAGGAGAAGGACTTGGTGGTATTGGTGGATAGAATATAGGCTATGAGCCAGCAATGTGTGCTCACAGCCCAGAAAGCCAACCATAACCTGGTCTGCATCAGAAGTGTGGCTAGCACATTGAGGGAGGTGATTCTCCCCCTCCACTCCACTCTCCTGAGACCCCACCTGGAGTACTGTGTTCAGCTCTGGGGCCTGCATCATAAGAAGGACATGGACCTGCTTGATTGGGTCCAGAGGAGGATGATGAGGGGGCTGGAGAACCTCCCTTATGAGACACTGGAACAGGTTGCCCAGAGAAGTTGTGGATGCTCCCTCCCTGGAAGTGTTCAAGCCAGGCTGATTGAGGCATTAAGCAACCACATCTAGTGGATGTTGTCCCTGCCCATGGCAGGGGGTTTGGAACTGGATGATCTTTAAGGTCCCTTCCAACCCAACCATTCTGTGATTCTATGACTTGCCTTCCCATGCAGGAGACTGGGATACAGAACAGAGACAAAAGTTCTTGCAACCTTAATGACAGGGGTGAGAATCAGCTCCCATGTCTTCATCCAGCTTAAATTTCAGGTTCACTGCAGTCATTGGGAAAGTGAGACCAGGCATTACACTGAAAACTTTCTTCCATGATTCCTTCCCAGGCATGCTCTTTTCCACTGGCTACAGAGGGAGTCTCACATTTGCCAGCTCATCAAGAACTATCAGTTAAATCCTACAGTTCCCATAGCAGATGCAAATGTGTCACCACCTCAGAACTCCAGGGGATTCCTTCAACAGGTCTGAATGTCCCAAATACAAATCTTGCTGCATACCAGTGCAGCAAAATAGTACATAGAGCATCACTGGGAGACCGCATGAAAGTGCATCTTCCTCCTGATTCTGCTGTGGCAGTTTGTTCAGGTGGAAAATACTCAGAGAAACAACTCCACTTGCCACTTCTACCAGATGGCCTATGACTTGGTACATCAGTCCAAATGTATAAAGAGGAACCTTTTCCACTACTCACTGCAAAAGAAAAAAAAAAAAAAAAAAAAAAAATAGAAACTATAAGTCCTGCCTATCTCCTTCATACCACCCTCCCCAGGTTTTATGATCATCTTCAAGTGTTTTGCTGAATGCATAAATCTATTTTTGTTAAAAAGTGAAACTAACAACATGGAAAATAAAATAGAAAACTCTTCTCCTAGTAGAGATAAAAATACAGGAAAATGTTGTCTTTACAAACCAGTTTCATGTATAGTATCTAAACCTTGTAATTAGAAAAGTAGATTGATTTACCGGCTGGTATGAATCGATACAAAGATGCAGAGGCCAAGAAGTACAGGTACAAGCTGACATCTGAGTTCTTTTAAGGACAAACCTACTTTTTCTGTTTGTGCAAGGAAAAGAAGAGTGACAAGGGCAGGGCAAGGGGAAAAAAGCGCAGGACAAAGCCAGTGACCACAAGTCATTCAGGCAATCTTTTCAGAAGGTGGACACAAGATCAAAGTTTGCTTAAATAAAAGCAATGGGCTGAGAAATATGTTTATTCCTTATATCTCCTCCCTCTTAGCTGAAGGACAAGTTATTTCTCCAAAGTTTTGATTAGCATTCCCAAAATGCTAGCACTCTGCAAGCAATGAGGGAGGCAGCACTTTGCAGCCATGACCTGGGATCTGCTGTGATCTGAGCCTGGTTTGTCATCTCTTGCAGGGAGCTCACTGCCTCCCCAGAGCAGTCTGGAGATCTGCCTGGATATTTTTAGAGCATGTCTGGTGACAGTCATTCAGTTTTCCTAAGGACTGAAAAAAGACAAACACCACCTTTGTAGTTACAATAGGCTGGGGCCAACTGAGGCTGAAAGGCAGTCACAAATTCTGTTTATTCTCCTCATTGTTATCAAGGGTCATTCCAACCCCCAGCTGCTCCCAGGGCTGCCACAGGGCCACTACACACAGAGCCCATGCAGGCAAGCCAGGGGCAATGGTGATGTGCGGGCTCTCACCACAGGCAGATACTCCTCTCCTCAACTTGCTCAGATCAGGCCGTTACTTGCCTGCAATCATTCTTGCTCTCTTGCATCAAAGCAGGGATTTGGGAAAACAAACATCTCTTAGAGGTGTCTCCTTTTGTCAAAACTTAATCTGAAGAGATGCTAAGGAGACAGGGACTGCTAACCTGAAGTGCTCCCGGGCTGGATGCAGTGGTATCTATCTGCATGGCAACACTGGGTCGTGTCAGCAGACTCTGGCCAAGCTGCAGTAGCATCTGCCACTCCCAAAAGGGAGCTGCGTGCTCTTTAGCATCTTTCTGTTCCCGGTAAGGTCATTCCTGGTGAGAAACAGAAATAATTCACCACCCAAAGAAGCTAGTGGGTGCTCATTCTGCAATTTCTCATTCAGGAACAGGGAGGCATTTACCAAAATTGAAAATTTAAAGTTCAAAACCAGTAAGGTTTTCAAGCATCCCATGTGATTAAGTTGTTTTCCCAGTAATATAGCAAGTTCTCAAGGTCTGGGGGCTCAACAAGATGGTAAAGTGCACAAGCAATTGCCTGGCACAGTCTTGATATCCAAGTTGCCCTAAACTGAAGAAAGAGACATGATTTGGGAGAGCTGATTAACCTCTGTTTAAGGATTTGAAAGTATTTGGTTATCAGAGAACAGGGTGACAACTGGTGGAAGACAGGGACTTTCAGGTGACAACTTCAGAGCTAAACCTTCCTCTGAAATTTCCAGAGTGGCCCTTTTAAGAAATAACATGCATTGTATGTAACCTGTTTTATGACAGATGGACTGGATGGACCGAACCACATTTGCTGGCAGGGTTTGTCACTCTTAAGCCTGGTATTAAACATCATGTGGCCAAGTGCCATGTATCTGTGGTATCATACTAACCTCATGGCATGTATTGTAGGCTTGGACAGTGACTGGACAACATGGTTTCATCCTTGAATATTCTTCAGGCCTGTGGGTTGCTGCATGGCCCCCTTCCTCTAGGAATATGCGTGAGATGGCATAGCAGGGGCAGGGTTTAAGCAACAGTCAGTGGGGTTTGATCCCTGCACTCAGTGGTCAGGAGCTGCCATGTTGCTTTATCAGGGCCCAGATTTGGAAATGACAGCCCCTTTCCACCTTCAACATTGTGGCCTATATGATTTCCACACCAGTGGGGAGAATGGGAAAAATAGAGTGGGAAAGAGTACACCAAGGTAGTTCTTCCAGGGACATTTTTTCCATGGCAGTGATTCCCCAACATGTAGCCAGGCCTCCTCTCATGCTTTCCTGCCTGCACCAGGCATTTACACCCATTACTGCTTCCTTTAGCAAATACTTGCTTAGCCTGTAGCCCCACACTTAGTGGCTTTGCATGAGGGCATCCTACCCATGCCCTGCTGTCACTAGATCCCTTTGCCGTGGGTTTAGGGGGAGTGGCCTTAAACTCAGTTTTCCCAGTAAGTTCTTGGCTGGATATCTTCTTTACTTCTTCACATCTTCTTTTTTCTTTCTATATTTCACTCCTCACCCCCTCTCAATCTATACACGCTTTCCTTGTGCCCATCCACTAGGTTAACCCACATACCTACATATCCCATGCATGGGGAGGGATAAGGTGCTTCATAGGATGATGTAAGTAGCATGATCTTGTTAATCTTCATTAGCATATGCAGGGATTTCAACTTTAATATGCATTTCACAGATAGTAAAGCAAAGGTCATTCACTGGACAGATGGCCCTTGAAACTTTACAAGATGTTCCAGAGCAGAAGCGTCCTGCCTTCACAGGGTTCCCTCCCCCAGCTGCATCCTGTGCTGTCCAGGAACACTTATCAGCTCCAAACTCTACACAATCCAACCCATTACTGTAATTTTGTTACTTGTGACTGTTTGAGACATTCCTCAGCTCAGGGGGCCTCTGTTCCCCACCATCACTTATCTCTTTCTCAGGCTGTTCTTCTCATTTTCCCACAGTCCTGTTTCTCACAGCCCCTGTTCCAGGGAGTTACAAGTAGTCTCTCACAGGGGCAAGGAGGATATTGTCTATCAATTGACATTGGATCATAATACTGACCATTTCAGACAGCTCAGGAAGCAAGAAGCTGTTTTCAGAGCTGAAGGCTCTCAGTGCTAGCTCCGTATCTAGGAAATGCTTAACTATGCACCAAAATTTCTCAATAGACTATACTGCCCAGATACTTATCCCATAAAAAAGGACATCACCTCAGCTTTGCAGGTGAAAGCTAATACTTCATCTCTTTTCCAGCAGTGCTGTACATGCACATACATTCGGGCTGTTATGGCATAATACCCATACATTTACAGAAGACTTTCTTGGACTAGGGCCGCTATCCTAACAGTGTTGCCTTCACGCATAGACAACACAGAACATCTTACAATAGCATTTGTTATTTATAGGAGCTGCCAAGAGCCTTCTGACCTCCTGTTCTGCTTGAGAACAGCCCATGTCCACCAGATTATGGCCAAGCTACTCCAGAACACCTACTTATTAGTTTGCTGAGATTCAGGAGCAGGTAAACTTTAACAAGTGGCCTATCACTCAACATAAACAGGCACGAAATATCTCATTTAACCGGCTGTTCCCTAGTGGAAAGTGCAAGGTAATGCTTACGCAGAAGCATCTTGCTCTTCAGATGTTATAAAACCTCATAGCTCCACTGAAATTTTAATACCACTTTCAGGATTTTATTGTCTAATGTTGGTTAAGATCCCTCAAATGACAATACTAATGAGTTCTACTCCTGTCTCTGCTATTGACTTGTTTACCAAAGAAAATTATTTCACTTTTGCTTCACTGACCCCATTTACTTAGAACCTTTCTTTTTCAAAATGCTTTCAAGTTTGAAGATAATTCATCATACAAGATTTAAGCATTTTTACTATAACCTTGGCCTACCTTGAAAGCAAGGATTGTATTAAGCCAAAGATCTGTTTTGAATACATTGCTGTTGCTGTCAACATAGCAAGGTTTTTGAAAGAAGGCTACCAGGTAAACTCGCATCTCATCATTTTTGTCTTGTATGACTAGAGTGAAATTAAATAAACACACAAGAGAGCCTGCATACAATGAAACAGGGAATGTGTTTTACTGGGGCTGATCACATTTGTTCCTTTGAACTTGGTGTTGCTGCATGCCAGAAAACTTCCATTCATCGCTGCCAATTCAGAGGTTCTTTGGCATTTGAAGTAAACAGCAAAACAAAAGTAAGATAGTGTATAATAAATGGCACACTGACAAGCCTGAGCCCATTTTTCTTTATATAAAGAAATACTGAGTTATTCTATTATTTTTTCTAATGGTTTCCTTCCTTTTTGTTCCTTGTTCCCCACTGCTGGCTTACAGCAATAGAATAATCTCTGGGACAGTTTAAATCTGATATTTTAAAACATTTTTAATGTCTATATCTTGATGATAAATAGTAACAGCAGAATGACCTTTCTTTGTGTTCCATATTTCACATGAAAGAGCTTCCTGGAGACACTACATGGGGGACACCACACTTACATTCAAGGAAAATATAAGCCAGAACCATCTATGAAGGCTCTTCAGTAGTGCAGCATTTAGGTTTATAAATAGAAAAGTAGTTGTTTAGATAAGTACATAGAGGGAAGCAAAGTCTGGGGAAGAGGACATGTCTTCTGTCAGACCAGCTAAGGTCAAAGGAGATGAGCTTCATCAGCTCACTTAGACCAGGTGGCAATTATTGCAGATGCAATAACACTGCTACAACCAAGGCATACATTTTTAAAACAGACCTGCAGAGCCTCACAAACTGAACATGAGGCTCACAACTGGCTTCTCCCTCATGTTACCTTACAGGTGGAACATACATAGCATCACAGCCAGGACTTCCCAGCCACTGCCTTCATCAGACCTCCCAGGTTCATCTCTTCTGTGAAAGAGAACATGCAGGATGTGCTGCTTCACCACTGTGTGGAAGAGGGGCACAGGCCTGTGTCACAGCTGCTGATGTGCCACAAAATGGAAAGGTGTGCTTAAAGAAGCCCTGGCTGTGAATCTGGCCGTGAGCAAACCTTTTGATCATGGGAACTCCTCAAACAGGAAAGCTGTTGGCTACTCCTGTGTGATGTTAAACTTTGAGAAGTCCAGCATGGACAGGATTTAAAAATTCAGGGCCTAGCAGCAACAGAATACCTGGAATTTATGGAACAGAATACCTGACCTCTTTATGAGCTTTTTGAAACAACTGTAAGAACCATTGTAAGGGTGGGCATACACCAGAAGTGTGATTTGCATTGTTAAGTGTAGGGAAAAACAGGGAAGCCCATTAACTAATCTACAGCACAACACGGTTAAGTAGTCAATGAGTAAGAGAAGTCAGAGCTGTGGCGCTTTATATTGTGGCTTCTTCATGAGTGGCTGTATGCAAGCACTGTATTGCTTGTCAGACACTATAAATAAAAAATAGACAACATGACAACACAGGCATCCTCGTGAGAAGGGTCAAAGCCCCTGGCTGAAGAAGACCATGGAGGCTGGCTGGACATATACCACAAGAAGACAGCCCAGGCCAAGCATCACGTAACCCAGCATATTGTCCAAGTTCCATGACCCGGTGCATAAGGTCTGGTGCACACAGAGAAAAGATACTTGTGAGGTCTGATAAACGAGCTATGCCTGTGTATATAACATTTATGGTTTTCTTCAGCTATGTTGTACATTGAAACGTTTTGGTTTTTATTTTATCAGAGCTGCTTGAATCATCCCTGCATTACTGAGAGGCCAAGGCAATGCTGTTATCCACCACTGCTCCACAGCCTGGGTGGTCTTTGAAGCTGACCATTGCAAGAGCTGGACACTACAGCTCTAAGTAAACTTCAAAAGTTTTACCCATTAAAATTGACTATGGCCTCCCTAAGTAAAGACAGGCATTAGAAACATTCCAGCTCCTCCATCATTCTCTACCATTAAGGGTCCTTAATGAATGATGGAGTGTCCCTTCTCCTTTGATCTAAAAGGCACAACCTAGAAATTCACTCATTCCTCTTGGACTAATAAAAACATTGTGCCCTTTGAACAGTGTTTGTGGATAGGAAAATATGATAAGGAAACCAGAAGTTACTCCACCACACCTCAAAATGGTAGGTGAAGAGCAACAGCTCTACCCAAAATCTACCTGTGCAAGACACTGGCATACACAAGCCACTCAGATACGCTGCTCCCTCTCAGACCTTTATTACGGCTGTCAGTCATGTGACAATAACAAAGAATAAAAGTGTTCAGCAAAACTTCATCTAACACTTCTGTCGTCCGGCAATAATCAGCTGTCTCCAAATACTAGCAAGTTAACCACTAATTTCAGTGGATTTCCCTCCTGACACTAACGTCTATTGAAACAGACAGGAAAAAAATTCTTCACAGTATTAACATTAGCACTTATATAAGCACGACTAGCCAAAATTTTCAGAGCACTTTGTGAACATGAATTAATTAATCTGCATAGTAGAAATAGAAGTGAAGAGACTTTGACTATTGTCCCCTTGGGTTTAGAGCAAGAGTGTACAAACTGTTTTTGCATAAAATTGTTTCTGGGTCAAGCCTTGCATTCTTTGCCAGCATTAGTATTCATTAGAGAAAGAAAAAAATATATGCAAGAATGGAAGAGAGTGGATTAAACATTGTTTCAAAAATTGCCTTGAAACATAACTCTTACAAGGAAATTGCCACTAAAGATGGAATAATACCTTCAGAGTTAATGAAACAGAAAAAGTATTTTAACAAGTTTAGGTTGATAGAGCTCAGCTGTGAAGGATTTTCATTGATGCTGTGTTAGAATGGAAAGTCATTATGAAAATCTTGATGTGTTCTATTTCACAATAGCTGAAATATCAGAGCTAGACCTTAAAGTAAGGAGATCCAAATTGTGTTCTAGACTGTCATGTGGCAAATTACCTAAAACCTTCATATTTCTATATACCTTCTTATGACCCCTCCATCTCAAGACCTTAGATGCTATCAGCAAGGGGTTTAAAAGGGTCATTGTTGCTCAGAGGCGCCTGAGCACTGCACTCATTTTGCCTGGAATATTCAACTCAAGAGATGACTACAATATTGTGTTTTGTTTTTAGCATAGGCACATATTTGAAAAGTTTTTCCAAGCTTTTTTTGGCCTTTCTCCAAAACGAGGTCCAGATGGTTAAGTCATGCAGTGGATCAGGCACTCAAATGTTAGGTGTGGGTGCTGGGCAAAGCTGGGTACCAAGGAGAACACTGTTCTAAAGATTTGGTGTACTTTATTTCATTATCCAAAGTGTACTAACTTCTGAATCACTACCATGGACAGACATTAACATCACACGTGGCTCCTTCTGGACCTTTCCTGGTTGCCAGCTCATGGCCACAAGGTCACTGTTCTTGTCCTCTTTTCTATACTTCACTATATTTTTTATATTTCCTTCATTCTTTCAAGGTTTACTGCAAATTATCACTTGGATTTGTATATATATGCTGTTCTCTCAAATTTTGAGTTTAACTTCTTCCAGCACATTTTTTTCAGTCCCAATCCAATAGCTTCAATGAGATATTTTACAGAACAAGTTGCACTGTAAAAGCCATATCTAAAAAGCCTCAAGAAACTGGGCTCTACAGTTCTTATCCCTACAAGCCAGAGTCAGTTCCTTCCTGATGTTACACCACAGCCACTCCATCCCCTTTCCTGCTTCAGCACATCCTGATAATGTTTTTTTTACATGCACGCAGCCAGCATGGATTGTAAATTCACTTCGTCACTTAATCAGGCACACGTGGAAGTATAGGACCAGAAGGAATGACAACAGACCATTTTACTCTAAGGACAGGTATTTATATTTAGATTTTCTGTGAAAATTTTTGTCCTACTACTTAGTCTTAGAAATTATCAGTGAAGAAGATCCCACAAAATCTACACACTGTCTGTGCTTTGCATCTTTCAGATTGTGTAATATTTTCCTAATATGTAATTTAGCTTTTCCTAGCTGACTAAATTGATTAAAGTGAACTGATTTCTTCCTATCCTCTACAAGCACAAATGATGACATTTTAATTGGCCTCATCACACTGTTTTGCACACTGACTGACTGACCATGACTTAACCTGCTCTTTCTAGATGAACAAACACACCTTCTCCAGCCTTTTCAAAATACATTTGTTTCCATATATTTCATTTGTATTCTTTTGATTTTGCCTCTTTTTTTTTTAAGTTATTCTGAAGTCATACTTCTTCAATCTTACATCCAAAACCTTGCTCAATACCTCTCAGAAGAAAATTTTTCAACCTTGCAACACTGTCCTATTTTAATATAAATTCAGATTGTGATCCTCTATATTCACCACACTCTTTCTGGTAGTTGTAATAATGCAAGCATTAGCCACTTTGCACTTGTGCATTTTTCTTGCCAAAGTACAGCACTTGGTGCCTGACTTTAACTGAATTTCATCTGACTGGTCTCAGACACCCTCTCCAGTTCATCAAGATTGTTTTGAAGGCTTATCTCCCATCAAGAGGTCTCTTCAGCTGAGTATGTTGCCTCTTCATCATCAAAATCACTCACAAAACTAATGACCAAGACAGGAACCCAGACGGGGCCTCACTGAACCCCTCTTTCAATGTAAGAATCATCTCTTTCTCCATGGCTCCTCAATCTGTATTTACATCTACTGACCTTGTTTAGATCGTGGTCTCTAAGCTAGAACACTCTTAATAGAAAATGAGGAGGTGGAAATAAAGGACAGCACATTAACACAAATTTTTATTTGCCCTACCCGACTCCTGTAAGAGGAACACTGGGAGTAAGGAATATAAAATGTATTCTCTTGGTTTATGTGCTACTGTCAATTGGGAGCTCATCGATAACATCACTAAAGTGGAGATCATCAATAGCATCATTAAATCTGAATCTATAATTTACTAAGCAGTTATCTTCTGTGCCACACAATTTTCCAATTCTCTTTCAAAAAAGGAAAAATTAAATTAGTTTGGTCCAATTTGTTATTGCCACACTTACACTCGGGTTTTAATCATCTTTATATTATTCCACAAACCTGAATAAATTGATTATTTAATAATCTTTTCTGGTACCTACCTGAGTAACAAAGTTAAAGGAACTGATCTTGAAATCCCTGATATGATGTACATTTTCCACCAGTCCTCTGGGACCATAGTGCCCTTGCTGAGTTCTTGAAGATAATCACCAAAAATTCAGAGCTGCCTTGGCTAGTTCCTTAAATCCACTCAATTTTATCAGGCCTTGCCGAGCTAAAACATCTATTTTATATAAATAACCATTGACTTTTGGTTCACTCCCTGATCTCATTTACATTTCAATCTCTTTGTTAAAATTAATTTTGTCATGTATCTAGGCATAAGTAATCTTTTTTGGGGGAGAAAAGTGAAGCAAAGATGGCAATTATTTTCAGTCTTCTCTGCAATAACCCCTTTTTTGTTCTTCACATTAAATGGTGGGCCGCTATGCACTCTCTTTTACTTCTAATGTATTCACAGAAAATTTTCTTGTCAGCTTGGTGATTTTAAAAGTTGGATTAGAACTTGGACCTTTTGTATTAAATCTTTACTTCGGGAAGAATTTAAAGAGGGAGAGGGAAAGAATCAAAGGAGAAATTCAGTGAGAAGTTGAAGTAAAAAAAAGGATGAGGCAGGAAAGGGAGTTGGAACAGAGTATCAAATAAAATAACTTCTCAGTAACTGACAGTTATATTTTTTCACCTTCAGTTTAAAGATTTCTTCTCTGTGCACAAATAAAAAACGTTAATCTAGGAAAACCATACTGATGTTTTAAAATTATTTCAATTTCTGGGACACGTGAAGGGGAAGAGGTGATCTGTGAATCTGAGTCACTCTGTCATCTTAAAAATTAGTTGCTGTGCTTTCCCAAAGCACCACATGAGTCACCCAGGCCATTCTGAGCTCTCGCAGCTGATGCGGTGGTAAAGGTCACTTTTCAAACATGGTCGATGTCAGCAGTGACCCTTTGATACGTGGTACACTTGTTTAAGCCAATCTTTTTCAGAAGTGCACCTACAAAGTTGCAGCTAATAAAATTGGGTCATTGTTTCTCCCAGTCCCAAAGCCTTGCTGGGTATCCTGGCAACATCCCCATCGGCTTCACAGCTGTCAGGATTTCACCGTGTCCTCTTCCAAAGGGAAAAAAAAAGACATTTTCTGCTGATGTCTCCAAGGAAGGAATAGGAGTAGGTCCGTCGAGCACATGCAGTGCAGAACAGCCAGAGCACGAGTAACATTCATGCAAGGACTCTGCTATTTCTCCTCCATGGGAATTAGTTGTTATTTCACTGCCATAGGGCTGCATTCATTCTAATGCAGATGTCATTCTAAAGATGCTGAACTATGGTGACGTGATGGTTTTCTGACCACTGTCAGTATGCTCGACACTGGATACTGCACAAGAGACCTGATCTGCTGATACTACCTGAAAATTTGTCATCCCTGAAAAATCATCTGGTAGAGAATTATCCCTCCACCTGCCTCCTTAATGACTCCCTGGGTTTTGTGAGTAAAAGGTAAAAGGAGCGCAGGTAAAAGTGAGTTTTACCTGTGAGCACAGGTAAAAGATATCTGCCTGGTAGGTTGTGAAAACCTGCAGGCACTTAGCATTAGTTTCTTTGATGGTATTAGATTCTTTGATCTGACTTGACGTTTCAGATTTATAGAACAATATTGAATTTTGAGTACCTGGGAGAAGCCTGGCAGTCCATGCTTTCTACACAGCAGACATATGGAACAGGTACAATGTGGATCACATTTAGAGTAAAACTATAAAATATTTGGTAGCTGTTACTGGGAGCTCAAAAGACTTCTGCTACTCCATTAATTAATGTTCTTTTATGTCATGCCTCTCCTCGGGTGTTTTCCTGATTTAGAGCTCAGCTTTGGACTTTGATATCAGCTATGACTAATATAATGGCCCAAGCATGTTGGATGATTTAGATCTAAAGCAAAAGAAACAGACCAAGGCTTGAGTTTGTGATTTAAAAGGTGTGACCAGAGAGGAAGAGGGAGGGAGGGAGGCAGGCAGGCAGGCAGGGAGGGAGGGAGGCAGGGAGGGAGGTCTGAGTACTTGGAAAAGAAGCTAAAGGAAGAAATTCAAAGGAATTTTCCAGTCTTTGGGTTTGTAGTTACAAAACAGCATTTCAGTGTCAGAAGGCATAAAAAATGAATAAATTGCATGTTTCTGGATTAAACTGGATTTTTTACATCACTAACATATCAGAACTGACATTCACCTACACTGTGGTCCCTCGAATCTCTGGGTGGAAAACCACATGTGGAGCCCTTTGTGGAGCAATTAGCTCATCATTTCATCTTTTCAACGATGCGCTTTAATGTACCTCATCTTTTTTTCTTAGGTCAATAATTTCAAGTCCCTAATCATTTTTATTGCTCTCTTGAATGCCTTCTAATTTCCAATAGTTAGAACTTAATGTGATACACCCAGTGCAGTTACAGCAAAGCCTCTAAGAGCTACAAAGAGGTTCAATTACCTCTTTGGTCTTTAACTGCAATTCTGCCTTGCTTTATTTGCTGATAATATCAAACCAACAAATTATATGACCCCCATCATCATAATGTCTGTGCTTAAACCATTTCGCACACACTATATGAGAGCAATTGGCATTTTTCTGACACTTATTGTGTTACTTTTTGCTTTCTATTCCTAGCCTGATTCTCTGTGTCTTATTTTTCTGGTTTCATTAGCATGCACAGAAGCTCTAGTCCATTTAAGAGTGTATTCATCTGCTCCAGGTCATGTGAGTGGTCACCCTGTTACAAAAATCAGTTAATTAGAAGGAATTAAGGCAAAA
>NW_020799095.1:144211117-144226721 GCF_003259725.1 Athene cunicularia | reverse complement strand
AAAAAAAAAAAAAAAAAAGACATTAAAGCAACACAGGAACAGCCTTTTACATCTTGTCACTCTAAATGCCTCCTCTTCTGCAATATCCATTTTGAGGGTGAGGAGGGGATTATTTTTCTACATAGTGCTATTAGCAAGAATATTATTTATACATTAAATATGCTTAAAAGAACGTCTTCCTGCTACTACAAGGGGACAGGCTGCTGGCCACCGCCCAGGCTCCGGGGCGGCAGAGGCCCCTCAGCGGGCGGTGTGCGGCCCTGGGCTGAGGGAGCCCGGCGGCCGCAGGCAGGGAGGGAGGGAGGCAGGGAGGGAGGCAGGGAAGCAGGGAGGCAGGGAGGGAGGCAGGGAGGCAGGGAGGCAGGGAGGGAAGGAGCAACAGGTTAATGGAGTTTGTTCAAGCAGTTCCTCTTAACCTACATATTTGTCCCTAAAAGGCATTGGGGTTTTGTTAGTTTATTTTTTTAATAATCAGAGGGATGAACAACTGCTGAAATAAGTCACTATTTAATGCACTGGCAGTATAACTAATCACTAGCATAACTAAATCAAGGCCAGAACTCCATTATGGCAGATCTTTAAATCAAGAAGAAAATTTTGTTCCAGCTCTCCACAAAGGTATATACATGACACAACATCCCATGGGTGACATCTTACGGCATCTGGTAGAGAGAAGATTGGATTATTTTTTCACAGTGTTTCTTTCCATTGTTAATATTTTCTCTTTCTGATTTCAGTCATGTTCCAGGAAAGCACCTCCATTTCCGAGAGCACATAGGCATGTGCTTACTTTGCAAAATGACTCCTGCTTATACCCTATGAACTCCACAGTGACATGAGTACATGCAGAAGGGTTCATCTGAGTTTGATTTATGTTAGGAGCAGGATTTACCATGCCAATGAACTCGATCCTAATTTCTTGTTTTATCCTGCCTCATCATTAAATGCTGGGTGATCATTAAGAGCAGCCTGAGTTTGCACTTGTAACTTTGGCTCAGGTCTACTCAGTCCAGATCCTGTGGGTTCTGGAAAGGCAAGGGTATGTTAGGAACCTTACATAACTTCCACAGCTTTGATGTGGTTTAGTTTATTTATAACAGCTAGCTCTTGTGAATAATAATTCCTGCTTCAAAGAGTTCATAGTCAGCTTCAAGTTCTTGGCCCTACACTACTCACCGTTCAGAAAAATAGTCTGTTTATCAGTGCACTTTTCTACCAGCCATGGGGGAGCACGCAGGATGACAATATTGAGCCCTCCAGTTTGATTCACTGAGGGTTGGTCAATGCTCAGGACAATACCATCAATCAGGATTGTCAACATTTTCAGACATGAGTTTGATGTTCAGCCTGAGCCTTTTGTCCTCTACTGTGTATTTTTAGAGTCTCTTGCCACTGGCATCAGTAAAATATTTACAGATTAATTCTTTGACTTTTGTTGGCATCCAAATGCTCTAGGTGGCAATTAAACCTCAAAATAGAGCAGTGACAAATTTGGAGTGGTGAAAAAAGTTTCTTTGCTCAGGACAATATTTTCACTTCAATCTATTCACTGAATTTCTATTGACATATACAGGAAGCTTGCCCAAGGGCCTCTGAAGAGAGACAAACCATTTGTGCCAGTATTACATAAAGATATTAAAAGCATTGTGTTTCAACCAATATGATCTGAGTTTCTGTCCTAAAAGAAAGGCTCTGAGTACTTGGAAAAGAAGCTAAAGGAAGAAATTCAAAGGAATTTTCCAGTCTTTGGGTTTGTAGTTACAAAACAGCATTTCAGTGTCAGAAGGCATAAAAAATGAATAAATTGCATGTTTCTGGATTAAACTGGATTTTTTACATCACTAACATATCAGAACTGACATTCACCTACACTGTGGTCCCTCGAATCTCTGGGTGGAAAACCACATGTGGAGCCCTTTGTGGAGCAATTAGCTCATCATTTCATCTTTTCAACGATGCGCTTTAATGTACCTCATCTTTTTTTCTTAGGTCAATAATTTCAAGTCCCTAATCATTTTTATTGCTCTCTTGAATGCCTTCTAATTTCCAATAGTTAGAACTTAATGTGATACACCCAGTGCAGTTACAGCAAAGCCTCTAAGAGCTACAAAGAGGTTCAATTACCTCTTTGGTCTTTAACTGCAATTCTGCCTTGCTTTATTTGCTGATAATATCAAACCAACAAATTATATGACCCCCATCATCATAATGTCTGTGCTTAAACCATTTCGCACACACTATATGAGAGCAATTGGCATTTTTCTGACACTTATTGTGTTACTTTTTGCTTTCTATTCCTAGCCTGATTCTCTGTGTCTTATTTTTCTGGTTTCATTAGCATGCACAGAAGCTCTAGTCCATTTAAGAGTGTATTCATCTGCTCCAGGTCATGTGAGTGGTCACCCTGTTACAAAAATCAGTTAATTAGAAGGAATTAAGGCAAAATGCATCTGCCATCAAGGAGCAAAACAAATCTGGATACAGCCCTGCCACAACACACAGGGCACTTGAAGCAAAGGAGGACGCTCCCACACAGGCATCAACATCTGGAGTCCCTTTATAGCGAACAGACATAAACGGGCACTTTCGGAGAGAGATCTGTCTGGTCTGCATTAAGCATCTCCTTTGACATGACATGCCCTAAAGATGCTTTATTCCTTTGCTGGATGAAAAGAGCAGAGGTTGCCTCTCTGGTGAGCAGCACTCTACAGTGTAGGTGTCTAAAGCAGAGTGAAATGAATCCCATTTCATCTCTCTTCAGCTGCAGCCCCATTCAAAGTTATGTACAAGTGCAATAGGTGCCTAATTTCAGCTATAGCAGCTCCTCTGACATCTGAAACAGAGCGGGGTGATAAATGAGTCAGATGAGAACTCATTTCCTAAGATCTGCACAGCAGTAGGGAATTCTTACAACACCTAAGTAAGGCTCATACAATAGGCTAATTACCAAGTTTCAGCATCCCTGTCCCACTTTCACATTTTCACATTTTTATTGCTTTGATCATGAGAGCCTTTGAGTCATACTCCTGCCTCCTATATTGCATAAGTACAGAATCTAGCAAAACTAGCCCAGTGTGCCTAAGGACACCCTGGGTATGACTTAAGCAATAATACCAAAATAAAATGAGATTTTTGCTTTTTCTAAATATAAGTCAAGTGGCCAGGCACATTGCCTTTAGTGGATACTTGCCTGGTCATATGATCAGACAATGAACACCTTCTGTAAATATCTTTCCAACAATGAATACTAAAATATTTAGCTGGCTGTTATTCCTAAAGGCAAATTTCAGCTTCTGGAAGCTAAACAGCCTGAGCTGCAGCTCAGGACAATAAGAAGCACTGAAGAGAGTGGGTAGATATGTCCAATGATCCAAGCATCACAATACCTTCGCACAGGTACTTTCTTTTTAATTAAAGAAAGCTTTTGTAAGCTACCACTGTGCCTCAGTCTCCCTCACCAATAGATCATAGCAGAGCTGTGCTCTGCGAGGTGAAACGTTGAAATGGAAGATGTTATTCATTCAGTGCTGCTCTAGTACAGTCCATATCTCAAGGTCATTAGCAAATCTGCCTAAAGCCTCATTTGACAGGCACCTAAGGTGCACAAGTCTAAGCACTGTAAGGCTCAGTGGAAATGATGAGATTTCACAAGCTCTATTCAGCTTGTTAAGGTATAAGCAGGCTCTCTCTGGGTACACACAGGCCTCTCAAGCTGAGCAAGATAGCCCAGATACCAGGGCTGACATGACCACTGTGTGACATGTTTCCAAAGTGACAGAACAAAAACCAGCAGGTCAGAATGATGGCCATGAGACTGTTTCAATGCACACAGAGTTTTATATCACCTTGGGCTCCAGATGCAATATTGCTTATTTCAGGAACAAGAAGTAATAAACAGTGAGAAAAAACACCATGTTTTTACAAGATAAATAGTCCCAGAGAGACATGCAGCACAGACCTTTTTTTCTTATCTCTTGTGTAAGAACTGGCTTCATTCTCATTCTTTGTTAATGTGTCCTACTTCTTGCAGCACCATCTTTGTTAACAATTTTTTAAATGACACTGACTTCTATTTACAATCCTAAGCTTTCCTCAGTCATCCTCAGGGATGACCCTGTATCCCAGAAAAAAAATGAGAGATCTCCCTGGACTGGAGACACTGGAGATGGTGGCAAGATATGTTGTGACCCAGTGTCTTCTTGTCACATAGAAAATGTTGGAAGGAATTAGCTCCCTGCCTGATTGAGCCATAGGGGGAAAACCTGTATTTAAACAATCCTGAACAACCCCTAGCAACAGGAGCCCGGAAGGATCTCCTGAATCAAGTCTCATCCTCAGCTGAAACGCATCGAGTTCAGTTTATGAGCTGAACATGTTTTGATTTTTTTTTTTTAATAACAAAAAAACAAAAACGAACAAACAAACAAACAAAAAACAGGAGGAGGGATTGTTGTCATCATACTGCTGCTTGAGGATCTTGAAGAATCTCACTGCTGCAATAGTTAGAAGCCCTGTTCTAACTTCTGGCCAGATTTATCCATAAGCAATTGGTACTTAATTGTTCTTCTAGTTGTATCCCTCAAATTTGTTAATTCTGATATTTCCCTGGTGTTCACCCGTTGGTATATTTATAGCCGACAACCACATCCCTTCTCACTTTTCCTTCTGCAAGACCAGACAAGCTCCCAGCTCAGTTAGACTCCTTTCACGTTATGAACTCTCCCTTTCCTGGTCATCACCGTGACCCCTCTCTGTGACTATTGCAGCATAAACTCATCTTTTCAAATGGGTGATGAAAACTGTGCAGTATGCAACACAGCTTAACTCTTTCTGGCTAGAAATACTTTCCTTGAGACACTCCGGGTCTGCCTTTGCCTTCTTCACATCTGCATCATTTCTGTGGCTCACACTCAGCGTGACCGTTTTGTGACTGTTACACAAAAGTCTTTCTTCTCCTTAGTTATTTCCTAATGATGAGCTCTCAGCTTATAACTGAAATCCATCTTATTATGCCCTAAGCCCCTGATATAACAAAGTATTTAGGTTTCTAATTCTTATTTAGATGGCTCCTAACATCCCTCTGAAATCAGTAAGAATCAACTGATGCTACCCTGATCTCACTGAAATTATTGGGAATGAGATTTTGTAGTATACAATAGACTAAGTTATCAACTTTTCTTTAAGATGTTTAGAATAGAAACATTATCAGCAGGAGACCAGACACCATGAGCCTTAATGCTTCTAATAATTATTCCTGGAGTAATAAATCAGAAGTTGCCTTTAGAGATCTAGTAATGAATTCAGAAAACAAAATGAGCATCCACACTGATTTGACAGAATCCATTCTTTTAAAAAAAGCTTTACTAACTGAGCCCTGTGTTGTCCTTTCTGTTTGCTAAGGGGAAAAATGTTGTTTCAAGGACCAAAAAAAGAAAAAAAATGCAAAAGACTGAAAGACTGATCATAATATAACAATTCCAGTTTTTCTCACTGAGTCAGAAGGGCCAAGTGGAACTTCATTGAAAAGAGAAATGTCCCTCTTAGCCTGCTGGTCCCCTAAATCAGTATTGGCACCCACAGTAATATTTCAGTCTCAGGAGTTCCTATGAGGTAATCTTGCAAAACAGTCTTTTGAGAGGGTGAATTTTGTTTATTGTCTTCTCTGCATCACTGTTTGTGACATAATTCAAACTTGCCATAAGTTTTTCTTAGTGCTACAGTCTAGCTTTGCCCTATTGCTAAATTATTACAGGATGACACTGCTAGGGGTATCACTTGAAAAGATAAAGCACAAGAAGAAGAGAAAATTCTTTGATGCAAAAATAAGAATAATTTAGGATTGAGCTATTTCCAAACAAACCAAAATCAGACAATTATTTCTTGGAACTAGACTGCAAGAATATTTCTGATCATTGGGTTCTTCAAAGTAATAAAAGTGGGCACTTTACTTCCAACTTGCTTTATAAACATTAAATAATGTCGTAAACTATAACTATGAAACAAGATTGTGTTATAATAATTACATGACTGCTCAGAAGCAAAGGCATATCAATTTTCTCCAAGACACTTAGTTTCTTGGAATTTTACCAAAGATGACTGGCATTTCTTCATATGTCAGAGATAAGCCCTTGTTGCAGAAATGGGTACAAGAAATGGGAAACCAGAACCTCTGGGAGTGTGTGTCTGTGGCAGCCCCTTGCAGGGACAAGGAAAGGCTGCAATGTGCAGAGCGGTAGTGTGGCTGCAGCTCTGTCTCACCATGCAGCACTGAGCCCCAGGTCTGCACCCAGAACACCGCTCTATCCACCCTTCAGTTAGATAAGGAGGATTCAATTCCAACATTATGTTCTTTATTTTACCAAGTAAAAGGTCAAAAATATTTTAAATCATCTAGCTGTAGCGAGATTTCTCTGACACAAGCATTTTGGAAGAAAACTGCGATATTACCTGATGAGAAGCCCCAAGCCAGACACAAAGGGTGACAGAGGGAAGTAGCTGAAATGTGTCCAAGATCTCAGGGGATACACAGAGCAGCCTGAAGACACAGCTGAACATTTTGCCACCCCATCAGGCTTTCTAAAATACCTCAGCCCCCAGAAAAGTGCAGTTTATAGTTTCAAAGGTAACGTTGTGAAGCTGGTGCTGTATCTTGAAGAAGCACCATGAAGAGACTTAACCTCAGGATTGTGAATATTATAATAATAGAAGACAGTGAGATGCTCAGGTACTACCTAAAAAGTCAGTCAGAGGAGAAGATACCTGGAGGTGTAAGCAGCAGAGATATGTTGACAGAAATATTCTCATTCTGTAGATTAACAGTCAAGTTGCAAGTCCAGAAGTTGGGGGCCATCAGGATCCTGCGGGGTGTAGCAGGCCATTGTATTCTTCAAAAATACTGAACTAAGCATGTGTTTAACAGAGATAGCTAGTCTCCTTGGAAAGACTTCAAGTGAAGGCAAGTTCAGCACTTTTGCTGGTAGCTGCTCCAATGTTTAATTAATCTCACAAAGAGGACATGGACATTTTTTTCTAACTTATAACCCATCATGTCACAATATAATAGAGGACAAGACTGGGAGGGACCTTGAGAGGTCTCTTGGTTCATCTTGTTCTGGGAAGGATTCAGCTTTACCTAAAATGCTGCCTTATTTAACATGTATTCTTTACAGTATCTAGGGACACCGATAGGATCAAATTGCCCATTCACACTTTCTCCTGAATGACCTGAATAGATTGTGCTCTTTAAACCTTCTAAAGGAAGGCTGATTTCCCAGTTCCCAGTTAATGTTTTGGCCTCTTCTGGACTTTTTCTGTTATTTCCATATCTGTCTGGAAGGATGGCCAGCAAAATTGGATGAAATATTTTGTTAACAAGCCACCTAATTTATGTCCAAAGAAAGTATTGGTCCCCTACAGGCATACTCTCTTTTCTGTATATCCCTTGTGGAGACATTTGTTTTCTTTCCTTTCTGTCCTTTTACCTTGATTAGGCAATAGAAGACTTAATTTTCTGTATGAAAACTAAGAAAGCATACATTTCCAATCACCATTCTCACAACATGTGTTAACCAGCAAATATTTATTACCACCAGCTATATCAGTGATGAAAACTTTATGTGGTATCAGACCAAGAGCTGGTGTCCAGACAAGTCCTGTACTAATGTCCTCACTCAGGAACAGCTACATTAACAACTCCATTTCAAGGTCTGTCAGTGAGCAGGCTTTTCATCCATCTATTTTGTGCCCTGTTGATTCCTTTTAATGCAAGATTTTAATCAGTGTGTCAGGCAGTATTAAGTGAAGCGCCTCGGAGAAATCTAAAGGTACCACCTCAGCACAGCTGTCTTCATCAACCAAACCTATAATCTTATCAAACAGAGATAACGGACTTGTTTAACAAGATGTACCTTCAATTAAAAATGTTTTGCCTGGTGTCAATTACCTTCCTATGCTCTAACTTCATCGACAGAGTCCTGAATTCACTGCCCCACTGTCTGGCCCATAAGGAATATCAGGCTGACTGATATGACGTTTATCCCTTTTCTCTCTAACTATAGGAATTGCAAGATGATTCTCTGATGATACAGTGTTGTCTTATTTACCAGGATGAATTAGCAGCTAACCACAGAGGATTAGGGTAATTCTCACTTTAGCTCTTCTCAATTCTTAGAAGTAAATTATATTCTTGACTTGTTTATTTGAAGAAGTCTTATATTAAATGCCACTTCCTATCTTATTTTGATAGTAAAAGGTTTTTTTTACATCACTTGGGCTGGGGTTTTCTCCTTTGTCTTGTGTTCTTCAAATACAGAACAGAAATATCTGCTGAATATTTTTGCATTACTCTTTATGATTTTACATTTATTCATTACATGATTTTATATCTGTTTCCAATAAATGACTTATTACTGACCTTAGCTTTTTTTCCCCTCCCTTAAAATGTTTGTTCTTACTGTCTGTAAATCTGTCAATTGTTGCTATGCCACTGATTCTTTGGCTTATTCTATCACCCACTTATATTTTAAAATTTGTAATTACATTCATGGTTATTAACTCTTATTTATTCCCTGTTCTCTGTTCTTTACATTTGGGAAGTGCTTATGTTTCACAGGTGCTTTTTTCCTACAGGATACCTTTTTTTTTTTTAAAAAAAAAAAGGTCTTTTGGGTTCAGAGGATCATGATTTTATGGGTCTTCAGGAGTATTCAGATAACTAATTTACAGTGTTCATTAAGATTTGCCACTTATAAAGGGATGTAAATTGTAAAGAGGTGTTTAAGGAGAAGACAGTGTGTTGTCAGATGAAGGCTGGACAGAAGTGGTAACTGATAAACATCTTACAGTTTAGTAATCTGTAAATATTCAAGCATTCTCTCTGACGTGGAATCGTATGTGGCCCTGTAATAGTAACATGAGCTGTGATGAAAATTGTCTCCTTTCCCTTCTAGTGTTACAGAACTGAAAGGATCCTCCCGTCTTCCCCGGCATCTCTCTTCTCCGTTACTGAGAGACATGTCTTCTCCCATTTGCAATGTCACCCAGGTTCTGTGCAATGAAATTTCCTATGATGTTACTGGTTCCAGTGCAGATCACTGCCAGGGGATTGTCCCTCCATACCTCAGGATCTCATCTGTAGTTAACAAAAGCTTCCCCTCCTTCTCCTGGAAAGTAGCTGCACTATTGTACTGGTCACCTTGCGGGACACCTGATCAATTTTCCTAAGAGTTTTCTCTTCTTTTGGCCAATCCTAACTACTTTCTGAGTTGCCCAGTTTGATTTGAATAGAAGTTAATTCCCACTTTTTCGAACCTATACTCCAATTAGTTCTTATATATTGTTCTCCTCTATCTAGCCACATAAAGACATAATTTCCTTTTCTCTCTTTTTCCAAGTGGTTTCATACTCCCGTGTCCTTGTGATACAACCTCCATTTCTGTGAGAGGATATGCTGTGCTATTGCTTGTATCTGAACATCAGGAAAGTCTTCTCCACTCCTGACACATATGAAGATGATCAGCTATGCCTCAAGAATATAATTCTTCTATACTTCTAAGCAAAGACTCTTCCTCTTCAGGCAGGAATATCCAAGGTATGTAATGAACATTGATTTCTTTACCAACACTTGGTAGTAAATTAAACTTGTATCTAGAAAGAAAGACCACCAATCTTTATCCCCTTAATTCCCATGTAAAATCCATTAACTCAAGAGATCTTATCTCCATATACCCTTACATCCTTCAGCAGGGATAGACTGGACAAAAATGTTAAATAGTCTCTTTCTCTCAAAGAGAACTGAAGGAAACTACTGATGTTTCAGACCTAAAGCAAAATGCAGCGCTTCGAGGTTAGCTGAGTTTGTTTCACTATGAAATTCATTATTTCCAGAAATTCAGATAGGCAAATTACCCACTCTCCATCAGTTCAGCTGAGATTCATTTTGTAGATGTTATGAAGTAGAAGACTATATAGTAGAAGACTATAAACAACATACACTGCAGGAGAAGAGATGGAAAAGCACTCTGATTTCCATTTAAGATTTAATCCTACCATCCTTGCATACACAAAACTTCATACATTCTCAGAATATGAATACAGGATCAAAAGAGGGAGTAAAAAAAAAAAAAAAAAAGTAATGTTGAAAGCGTCTATTGAGTCTCCTGTTCTTCTGTGTAACTGCAGATCATTAAACTGTCACAAACAGAAATCTGCTTCTCAAATCTGGACTTCTGAAATGAGAAAAAGAAGATACAGAATCTAGGTCATGTAATTTCAGAGCCTGCAATTGTCAACAAAACTTCATAGTCTGGAGTGATTAACATTCAACTGCAGCAACTACTACAAGTAAAATCTTCTTTTGTTCCAAAGCCTTAAGGCTGTAGCCATAAAACTGTCTGTTCAGCAATTATTGACACTGGGTTGGGTTTCTCCTGATTTTTCAGGGGGTTTTCCACATACTTTTCAAAATTATGCAATTCATACATTGATTTTAGTACTTAGTTTATAAAACTTCGAAGGAGGATGAAATGAGCAGTAATGAGCCTATTTGTGGCATCACTGAGTCTATCTGAGTCTTGAGTGAAAACGTCGGGCTACTGCAGTCTTAGGTCTCTGTAAGTGTCTGCACCATCAGGCTTCTGGGCTCCTCTCTGTCAGGATGAGAGCACACAGGAAGGCAGAGTGAGTTTTACTCTACCTTAAAACCTTGATCCCTTGAGTTATCCTCCATGATAAGGGAGGGAACGGGATGAAATCCCTTCTTGCCTGGATTAGCTAGGGAGGGCAGGCTGCTGCCGTTCCCCAGGAGCCATTTTCTAGAAGAGGTCAGGTCCACACCATGGGCCACCAAATAGGTGGCACTGTAATGATTACAGTGTTCATATAGAAGGAGAGATGGATCCAAAACTCCTCCAAGAGCACCTTGTGTTTCAATGCCTTTCATCACCCAGGGTGAGCCACCTCAGTCGCTGGTAGATCAGTGCACCATGCTGGAAAGGCACCAGCATAGGAAAAGGACTCCAGTGCAAGAACAAGCCTGGCCCTGTTTGTTCCGTTGTCTGTAGATGTTTTGAGCATGGAGCACCTCCAAGAACGGACCCTAAATCAGCAGGTTATTGCTTGGCAGGCTCTGCCATGTGCAATTTACTCTTCCTTGGAATTCCTCTGTGTCTCTTTTGCCCTGCCTTGAAGAAGTATATACAGTTAATTTATTACCACACCTGCTGTCCCCAAGGTGTGTTTCAGAATGACCTCTCTTTGACTCTGTGTTATTACCATTCCCTCCTATCACCATTTGCATCATATCCCCTTCCTGAATTTTTCCTGTCTGAATTTCAAGGGGATGGGGAAGCAGAATTTAATTACAGTTTCACTGGTTTTATTATGTTATGGCACCGAACCCCAAGGCTTGGCTATAAGGGGAGCTTTATAATAAGCTATAATGATCCATCTTTTCTTACGTACTGTGAATTTTAAGCCCCCTCTGATTATTTATTATTTCAACTTGGTACATGAATTATTTAATTCTCCCAAGCTGTAGCATGTATGAAAAAATGCTATGAAGCAATAAATATCTAGACTTGCTTCCACTGAAGACAAAAAACAAGCCCTTGGCAATTTCAGTGGAAGCTGCATTAACCTGTAGGACTGTTTAAACGGAAATTGCTTCATTACCATGTTGACTTACAATGTTATCTACAGAGCTGGCTTTCAAGACCCGTGTAGACACACAAATAACATCCTGGTGCAACTCCCAAAATTAAATCTTGCCACTGCAGAGTCTTGTAACATTGCTGGACCTCACCTTCTCCAGAACTCTCTGATTTGGTTCCCCAAACTCTAGCTTAGCTATAGTCTGAGGTCTGAGAGAGGGCATTGGTATGATATTTATAGTCTAAATATAGAAACTACCTGCTGTGAAGGTCTATTTTGGCTTTAAGACTGGAGTAGGTATGAAAGATCATTCCTCAGGACTGGTATAGACAGTAGTCTTCCAGGAAGCACTCACTTTTTGGGAAGGGTCCCAGTTCTGCCAAGAAAAGGAGTGAGTGCCAGAAGGGACATTTCTGCATCTCCTGGAAGGCATCTGCATCTAAGGGAACAGATTCCAACCTTCTAGGCAAAGGATCCCAAAAAAACCCCTTCTGCAAAGCTCACGTCAAAAGCTCATTTCCCTTCAGCAGCATCTGTCTGAGGCGGATGGAGATGCTGCCCATGTCATGCTCCCGTCTTACATTGCTATGGTAATCCTGAAGGTTTTTTTAGGACACAGCTTTACAAGTTTAACTATTTACATTGGGTTGCTCTCTTTGTTTCCTTCCACTGGTCTTATTTCCCACTCTCCCCATTCCCACGGACTGCCTGTACACATCATTAAATAATTAAAACTCCTTTGTATTATGCACCTGGGAGAACATTGCAAACATCAGCCGTAAAATGCATTTCGAAAGTACAGAAATTCCTCTCTGGTTTGAAATTAAGCAGGGGAAATGTTCAACCCTAAGATCATATTTTTCAGTGCATTTACATTTCTATGTTGCTCACAGCAAATAATTTTAAAAACTCAATTTGCATTTCAATTTTTGTCATTCCATACTTACTTTCTGTATTTCACTCCACATAAAGAATGAAAATAGACTGTGAAACTTACTGGAAGCTAACAACTCTGGCTCTTCTTTTCTAGCAAAATGATGCAGTGTTTGGCTTACAAACCCAACAAGGGAATAATTCCAATCAAAATTGTTTTCATTGGAATGCTTAAATACGGAAACATTTCTATTGGTTTGAATCTTCATTTCACAGAACTTAAGTTCAGCTCTAACCTGACTTGTTGATGTACTCTCTGAAAAACACTGCAGATATTTTCTTCCCAGACTGCAGACCCTTCATTCGACTAACCCTTAAACAGAAGTTTTCAAGCAAGGTTATTGAGGCTTGTCTGGGGGCAGCAGGATCCCACACTACTTTTGAACATAGTGATAGGCTTTAACACTTCTACAAAGAACTAAATTAAATCAAGAAAATTTTCCCAAAATATATGAGAAAACAAGAACTTGGGAAACATGTTGGGAGCAAACCTGAAACAAGACAGGCCTGTTTTCTCCTAGTTAGTTGGAAGTGGAATAAGAATTTTTCGGGTTTTTCATCTCCTCTGGGCTGGAGTTAACCTACCTTTCGAAGTTCCTTAAAAAAATATGTAGGAGAAAATCCAAAATTGGCTCTGTGGACTGATTTCCTTCCATTAGACTTCATTTTTTTGTAAAACAGAAAGCTTAACTTCATTATTTTCATGTCCAAAAACAACAGAGAATGCTTCCAAATGTAGACATACGGATTTAGTGTACTTCCACTGAAAACATGTGTAAATCTCCAGCTACCTTTCTTTGCCTGGAGGAAAATTCCTTACTCTTCTTAGCCCTTGAAATCAACTGCAACAACAAAAAAGGATGATTTCTGATAATTAAGAATTGCTCGTGATGGAAGAAAGTGACTAGGAGGTCATCTCAAAGGAATATCTTTAACTATTTTTGTGATGCTCTCTCAACTCCAGAATGACTCTCGGTTAGACCCTCACAGAAATAATACTTGTCCCTTGTGACATTGAACATATATATCTCTGCAGCACATTGCTTCAAAGGCTTGGTTACATTTGGGGCTTTTTTAAACTCTCTCTGGAGAACTTCCAGTGAAGAGTCCTTGAGTTGGATAAATGGGTCAGGGCTGGGCTCTGGATCTCTGGAACTCACTGTTGCTACTAATTGGTGTATATACCCTTGGAGGGTTTGAAACAATAATACCAGTTCTGCCACTAGCAGGAAGACAGTGTAGCTGTCCTTCAGCAGAAAAGAAATTTCTTTTTCTGACTACCTATCAGTAATTAATCACAGTGCCTTTCAGAGGAAGAGAAGGTGTCACGTGGAACAATTTCCTTTGTCACCTTGTTTTGAATGAGCAGGGGATCCTCACTCAACACCTCTTGGTATCTTCTATCATAGATCAAGCCACAGTCTGAGATTTTTATCTCAAAACTTCTGTGCACCATATTAACCATGATTATACATGTATATACCCCATTGGTATGGCACAACAGTTTGCCTCTTGGACCCAAACCCAGGGAGCTCTGATGGAATGTACAAGGGGATCTGGTCTCTCATGAGACATGAGTGAGATCACTTCCATACTGCTGGCCACCTGAAGGCAAGGTGAGAAGACTAATCCCCTCTCCCTGCTCCTGAAGTGCAGGAAGAAGGTGCCACGTGGCTGGGGCTGGCTGGCATCCACCAAGCTGCTGAGAGGCTTTGGACCCTGCTTGCTTGGCAGTCATCTCCTTAACCAAGTGCCAGTTCAGTGCTCTGTAATGCAGCCCAGAGCAAGGCTCTGAGCCTGAGGCCTGCTGTGAAAACACTGATTGAGAAACAGAAGCAAAAGATGAGGTCCCCATAGGCTTGAAGGAGAGGCTGTAGAGATGAAGAGGTCATCCAGCGGTGAGACCGCTTGCTTCCAAGGGGGGAATTTGAGCTAAGCTTTTGACCTCCCACAGACTTCCAGTGTGGAATCAAAGACAAATTATATGGTCTACTTCTGGTTTAGGTCCCCATGTACAGCACAGGTGAAATTCTATTTTAGCTGCTTCACAGAACTGTTGGGAGGATGAAATGGGGAGCTGCTCCCATAGTGCAGCAGTGGTAGCCACAAAAGCATGTAGGATTTGAAGCCCTGGATGGGAAACGATTCTGGATCTTCTGTGAAACTGGGGGGGAGCTAGCATGAGTCAGCAGTCTTCCAGGCCAACGCTTACCACAGGAGAGGAACTGGGATGCAGAATGACAACTTTCACATTCCACAGCAACTTCAGAAAATGAAAATAATATTATTAATAATAACCATTCACTGCACCATTACACCCAAATAACCAATGCAAAGCTCAGCTAAATGTCAGATCTCCTCCACTGTCATAAAAAGATTGTGCAATGCTGACAGTCAGAAACAAACTGTTTAGGGGAATGAGGAAGACTGTAATGAGAAATGTCAGGGAGACAAAAATAGCTGGTCTCCTCACAATTTCACCCTTGAGAAACACTTTCTTACAGGATGAGACTGGGGCTGGAAGGAGGTGAAGGAAGGTTATGAACTGTGCCATAGAAAGTCCTTGTTAGAGACACCTCTATATAAATATAAAAAATATAAATCTTGTAAAGAGGATTTTTGCAAAGACAACACTGTTCCGTGAAGAATGTCATAAGGAATGATGCCATAACTGAGGAGAAATTCAAAGTTTAATTGTTTGCTTGTTTGTACTAGAATGCACAGTAGCACATTTTCCATCATGTTCACACTTTGCATCTGAGACCTTGTCAAGTGTTAGTGTGTTTAACTTCATGAAATTCTTCAGTAGGCATAGGGACAGTTGGAGGACACAGTTTCTAGGACAGCCAACTGCCAAGAACAACAAAAGTCCCCAGTTTAAAGGTAGCCATGGCCTAGCTGCCTTCCGTGCTTATACCAAGATGCAGCATAGCTAGCCAAGGATGGGATGAAGGGAGGGAGGGAGGGATGGATGGATGGATGGATGGATGGATGGATGGATGGATGGATGGATGGATGGATG